>NC_090439.1:1159038876-1159375881 GCF_031143425.1 Pleurodeles waltl
ACCAGTGCAGAGGATCTGTTTTCCACTCTATCTTGATAGCCTGAGATAAGCCAGTGACATCATCTGTTATTCACTCTATTTTCATAGCCTGAGAGGAACCAGTGCACAGGATCTGTTATTCAAACTATCTGGATAGCCAGAGAGAAACCAATGCCTGGATAGCCTGAGAGAAGCCAATGCACAGAATCTGTTATTCACTGTACCTGGAGTGCATGAGAGAAACCAGTGCACATGATCTGGTATTCACACTATCTTTATAGCCTGAGAAAACCAGTGCGCAGGATCTGTTATTCAATCTATCTGGATAGCCTTAAAAATGCCAGTGCACAGGATCTGTTCTTCACTCTATCTTGATAGCCTGAGAGAAACCAGTGACATCTTCTATTATTCACTCTATCTTCATAGCCTGAGAGGAACCAGTGCACACGATCTGGTAATCACACTATCTTTATAGCCTGAGAGAAACCAGTGGGTGGATAGCATGAGAGAAACCAGTGGCCATGATCCATTGTTCACTCTATCTGGATAGCATGAGAGAAACCAGTGCACTGGATCTTTTTTTCACTCTATGTGGGTAGCCTAAGAGAAACCAGTGCCTGGATAGACTGAGAGAAACCATGCACCGGATCCGTTTTTCCTTCTACCTGGATACCCTGAAAGAAACCAAGTGCACAGGATCTGTTATCCACACTACCTGCATAGCCTGAGAGAAACCAGTGCCTGGATAGCCTGAGAGAAACCAGTGGCCAGGATCCATTATTCACTCTATTTGGATAGCCTGAGAGAAACTAGTGCACAGAATCTGTTTTTCACTCTGTCTGGATAGCCTGAGAAATATTAGTGCACAGGATCTGTTATTCACAATATCTGGATAGCCAGAGAGAAACCATTGCATGGATAGCCTGAGAGAAACCAGTGGCTAGGATTCATTATTCATTGTCTCTGAATAGCCTGATAGAAACCAGGGCACAGGATCTGTTATTCACTCTACCCAGATAGCCTGAGAGAAACAAGTGCTCAGGATCTGTTATTGACACTGTCTTTATAACCTGAGAGAAACCAGTCCCTGGATAGTATTATAGAAACCAGTGGCCAAGATCCATTATTCACTCTATCTGGATAGCCCGAGAGAAAACAGTGCCTGGATAGCCTTTACGAAACCAGTACACAGGATCTGTTTTTCACTCTATCTGGATAGCTTGAGAGAAACCATTGACAGCATCCGTTATTCACTCCATCTTGATAGCCTGAGAGAGACCGGTGCACAGGATTTGTTATTCACCGTATCTGGATAGCCTGAGAGAAACCAGTGTCTGGATATAGCCTGAGAGAAACCAGTGCACAGGATCTGTTTTTCACTCTATCTGGATAGCCTGAAAGAAACCAGTGCACATGATCTGTTATCCGCACTATCTGGATAGCCTGAGAGTAACCAGTTCCTGGATACCCTGAGAGAAACCAGTGGTCAGGATCCATTATTCACTCTATCTGGATAGCCTGAGAAACCAGTGCACAGGATCTATTATTCAGTCTACCTGGATAGCCTGAGAGAAACAAGTGCCTGTATAGCATGAAAGAAACCAGTGCAGAGGATCTGTTTTCCACTCTATCTTGACAGCCTGAGATAAACCAGTGACATCATCTGTTATTCACTCTATCTTCATAGCCTGAGAGGAACCAGTGCACAGAATCTGTTATTCACACTATCTGGATAGCCAGAGAGAAACCAGTGCCTGGATAGCCTGAGAGAAGCTAATGCACAGGATCTGTTATTCACTGTACCTGGAGTGCATGAGAGAAGCCAGTGCACCGGCTCTGGTATTCACTATCTTTATAGCCTGAAAGAAACCAGTGCACATGATCTGTTATCCACACTATCTGGATAGCCTGAGAGTAATCGGTGCCTGGATTGCCTGAGAGAAACCAGTGGTCAAGATCCATTTTTCACTGTAACTGCATAGCCTGAAAGAAACCAGCGCACATGATCTGTTATCCACACCATCTGGATAGCCTGAGAATAACCAGTGCCTGGATAGCCTGAGAGAAACCAGTGGTCATGATCCATTATTCACCCTATCTGGATAGCCTGAGAGAAACCACTGCACAGGATCTATTATTCAGTCTACCTGGATAGCCTGAGAGAACCAGTGCCTGTATAGCATGAGAGAAACCAATGCAGAGGATATGTTTTCCACTCTATCTTGGTAGCCTGAGATAAACCAGTGACATCATCTGTTATTCACTCTATTTTCATAGCCTGAGAGGAACCAGTGCGCAGGATCTGTTATTCAATCTATCTGGATAGCCTGAAAAATGCCAGTGCACAGGATCTGTTCTTCACTCTATCTTGATAGCCTGAGAGAAACCAGTGACATCATCTGTTAGTCACTCTACCTTCATAGCCTGAGAGGAACCAGTGCACAGGATCTGGTATTCACACTATCTTTATAGCCGGAGAGAAACCAGTGGGTGGATAGCATGAGAGAAACTAGTGCACTGGATCTTTTTTTCACTCTATGTGGGTAGCCTGAGAGAAACCAGTGCCTGGATAGACTGAGAGAAACCATGCACAGCATCCGTTTTTCCTTCTACCTGGATACCCTGAAAGAAACCAAATGCACAGGATCTGTTATCCACACTACCTGGATAGCCTGAGAGAAACCAGTGCCTGGATAGCCTGAGAGAAACCAGTGGTCAGGATCCATTATTCACTCTATTTGGATAGCCTGAGAGAAACCAGTGCACAGAATCTGTTTTTTACTCTGTCTGGATAGCCTAAGAAATATTAGTGCACAGGATCTGTTATTCACAATATCTGGATAGCCAGAGAGAAACCATTGCATTGATAGCCTGAGAGAAACCAGTGGCTAGGATTCATTATTAATTGTCTCTGAATAGCCTGATAGAAACCAGGGCACAGGCTCTGTTATTCACTCTACCCAGATAGCCTGAGAGAAAGAAGTGCTCAGGATCTGTTATTCACACTGTCTTTATACCCTGAGAGAAACCAGTCCCTGGATAGTATTATAGAAACCAGTGGCCAAGATCCATTATTCACTCTATCTGGATAGCCCGAGAGAAACTATTGGACAGGATCTGTTTTACACTCTATCTGGAAAGCCTGAGAGAAAACAGTGGCTGGATAGCCTTTACGAAACCAGTACACAGGATCTGTTTTTCACTCTATCTGGATAGCTTGAGAGAAACCATTGACAGCATCCGTTATTCACTCTATCTTGATAGCCTGAGAGAAACCGGTGCAGAGGACCTGGTATTCACTCTATCTGGATACCCTGAGCGAAACCAGTGCTCAGGATCTGGTACTGACTCTATCTGGATGGCCTAAGAGAAACTGGTGCCCAAAATCTGGTATTCACCCTATATGGATAGCCTGAGCGAAACCATTGCTCAGGATCTGGTATTGACTCTATCTGGATAGCCTAAGAGAAACCGGTGCACAGGATCTGTTATTCACTCTATTTGGATAGCCTGAGAAATGCCAGTGCACAGGATCTGTTCTTCACTCTATCTTCATAGCCTGAAAGAAACCAGTGCCTGGATAGCAAGAGAGAATCCAGTGGCCAGGATCCATCATTCACTCTATCTGGATAGCATGAGTGAAACCAGTGCACATGATCTTTTTTTCACTCTATCTGGATAGCCTGAGAGAAACCAGTGTCTGGATATAGCCTGAGAGAAACCAGTGCACAGGATCTGTTTTTCACTCTATCTGGATAGCCTGAAAGAAACCAGTGCACATGATCTGTTATCCACACTATCTGGATAGCCTGAGAGTAAACAGTGCCTGGATAGCCTGAGAGAAACCAGTGGTCAAGATCCATTATTGCCTGTAAATGCATAGCCTGAAAGAAACATGCGCACATGATCTGTTATCCACACCATCTGGATAGCCTGAGAATAACCGGTGCCTGGATAGCCTGAGAGAAACCAGTGGTCATGATCCATTATTCACCCTATCTGGATAGCCTGAGAGAAACCACTGCACAGGATCTATTATTCAGTCTACCTGGATAGCCTGAGAGAACCAGTGCCTGTATAGCATGAGAGAAACCAGTGCAGAGGATCTGTTTTCCACTCTATCTTGATAGCCTGAGATAAACCAGTGACATCATCTGGTATTCACTCTATTTTCATAGCCTGAGAGGAACCAGTGCACAGGATTTCTTATTCAAACTATCTGGATAGCCAGAGAGAAACCAGTGCCTGGATAGCCTGAGAGAAGCCAATGCACATAATCTGTTATTCACTGTACCTGGAGTGCATGAGAGAAACCAGTGCACATGATCTGGTATTCACACTATCTTTATAGCCTGAGAAAACCAGTGTGCATGATCTGTTATTCAATCTATCTGGATAGCCTGAAAAATGCCAGTGCACAGGATCTGTTCTTCACTCTATCTTGATAGCCTGAGAGAAACCAGTGACATCATCTATTATTCACTCTATCTTCATAGCCTGAGAGGAACCAGTGCACACGATCTGATAATCACACTATCTTTATAGCCTGAGAGAAACCAGTGGGTGGATAGCATGAGAGAAACCAGTGGCCATGATCCATTGTTCACTCTATCTGGATAGCATGAGAGAAACCAGTGCACTGGATCTTTTTTTCACTCTATGTGGGTAGCCTGAGAGAAACCAGTGCCTGGATAGACTGAGAGAAACCATGCACAGGATCCGTTTTTCCTTCTACCTGGATACCCTGAAAGAAACCAAGTGCACAGGATCTGTTATCCACACTACCTGCATAGCCTGAGAGAAACCAGTGCCTGGATAGCCTGAGAGAAACCAGTGGTCAGGATCCATTATTCACTCTATTTGGATAGCCTGAGAGAAACCAGTGCACAGAATCTGTTTTTCGCTCTGTCTGGATAGCCTGAGAAATATTAGTGCACAGGATCTGTTATTCACAATATCTGGATAGCCAGAGAGAAACCATTGCATGGATAGCCTGAGAGAAACCAGTGGCTAGGATTCATTATTCATTGTCTCTGAATAGCCTGATAGAAACCAGGGCACAGGATCTGTTATTCACTCTACCCAGATAGCCTGAGAGAACCAAGTGCTCAGGATCTGTTATTCACACTGTCTTTATAACCTGAGAGAAACCAGTCCCTGGATAGTATTATAGAAACCAGTGGCCAAGATCCATTATTCACTCTATCTGGATAGCCCGAGAGAAACTATTGGACAGGATCTGTTTTACACTCTATCTGGAAAGCCTGAGAGAAAACAGTGGCTGGATAGCCTTTACGAAACCAGTACACAGGATCTGTTTTTCACTCTATCTGGATAGCTTGAGAGAAACCATTGACAGCATCCGTTATTCACTCTATTTTGATAGCCTGAGAGAAACCTGTGCAGAGGACCTGGTATTCACTCTATCTGGATACCCTGAGCGAAACCAGTGCTCAGGATCTGGTACTGACTCTATCTGGATGGCCTAAGAGAAACTGGTGCCCAAAATCTGGTATTCACCCTATATGGATAGCCTGAGCGAAACCATTGCTCAGGATCTGGTATTGACTCTATCTGGATAGCCTAAGAGAAACCGGTGCACAGGATCTGTTATTCACTCTATTTGGATAGCCTGAGAAATGCCAGTGCACAGGATCTGTTCTTCACTCTATCTTCATAGCCTGAAAGAAACCAGTGCCTGGATAGCAAGAGAGAATCCAGTGGCCAGGATCCACCATTCACTCTATCTGGATAGCATGAGAGAAACCAGTGCACATTATCTTTTTTTCACTCTATCTGGATAGCCTGAGAGAAACCAGTGTCTGGATAT
Source organism: Pleurodeles waltl (assembly GCF_031143425.1). Lineage (NCBI taxonomy): Eukaryota > Metazoa > Chordata > Amphibia > Caudata > Salamandridae > Pleurodeles > Pleurodeles waltl. The sequence goes on from NC_090439.1 coordinate 1,159,044,686, forward strand.
AGCCTGAGAGAAACCAGTGCACAGGATCTGTTTTTCACTCTATCTGGATAGCCTGAAAGAAACCAGTGCACATGATCTGTTATCCACACTATCTGGATAGCCTGAGAGTAACCAGTGCCTGGATAGCCTGAGAGAAACCAGTGGTCAAGATCCATTATTCCCTGTAAATGCATAGCCTGAAAGAAACATGCGCACATGATCTGTTATCCACACCATCTGGATAGCCTGAGAATAACCGGTGCCTGGATAGCCTGAGAGAAACCAGTGGTCATGATCCATTATTCACCCTATCTGGATAGCCTGAGAGAAACCACTGCACAGGATCTATTATTCAGTCTACCTGGATAGCCTGAGAGAACCAGTGCCTGTATAGCATGAGAGAAACCAGTGCAGAGGATCTGTTTTCCACTCTATCTTGGTAGCCTGAGATAAACCAGTGACATCATCTGGTATTCACTCTATTTTCATAGCCTGAGAGGAACCAGTGCACAGGATCTGTTATTCAAACTATCTGGATAGCCAGAGAGAAACCAGTGCCTGGATAGCCTGAGAGAAGCCAATGCACATAATCTGTTATTCACTGTACCTGGAGTGCATGAGAGAAACCAGTGCATATGATCTGGTATTCACACTATCTTTATAGCCTGAGAAAACCAGTGCGCAGGATCTGTTATTCAATCTATCTGGATAGCCTGAAAAATGCCAGTGCACAGGATCTGTTCTTCACTCTATCTTGATAGCCTGAGAGAAACCAGTGACATCATCTGTTAGTCACTCTACCTTCATAGCCTGAGAGGAACCAGTGCACAGGATCTGGTATTCACACTATCTTTATAGCCTGAGAGAAACCAGTGGGTGGATAGCATGAGAGAAACCAGTGCACTGGATCTTTTTTTCACTCTATGTGGGTAGCCTGAGAGAAACCAGTGCCTGGATAGACTGAGAGAAACCATGCACAACATCCGTTTTTCCTTCTACCTGGATACCCTGAAAGAAACCAAATGCACAGGATCTGTTATCCACACTACCTGGATAGCCTGAGAGAAACCAGTGCCTGGATAGCCTGAGAGAAACCAGTGGTCAGGATCCATTATTCACTCTATTTGGATAGCCTGAGAGAAACCAGTGCACAGAATCTGTTTTTCACTCTGTCTGGATAGCCTAAGAAATATTAGTGCACAGGATCTGTTATTCACAATATCTGGATAGCCAGAGAGAAACCATTGCATTGATAGCCTGAGAGAAACCAGTGGCTAGGATTCATTATTCATTGTCTCTGAATAGCCTGATAGAAACCAGGGCACAGGATCTGTTATTCACTCTACCCAGATAGCCTGAGAGAAACAAGTGCTCAGGATCTGTTATTCACACTGTCTTTATAACCTGAGAGAAAACAGTCCCTGGATAGTATTATAGAAACCAGTGGCCAAGATCCATTATTCACTCTATCTGGATAGCCCGAGAGAAACTATTGGACAGGATCTGTTTTACACTCTATCTGGAAAGCCTGAGAGAAAACAGTGGCTGGATAGCCTTTACGAAACCAGTACACAGGATCTGTTTTTCACTCTATCTGGATAGCTTGAGAGAAACCATTGACAGCATCCGTTATTCACTCTATCTTGATAGCCTGAGAGAAACCGGTGCAGAGGACCTGGTATTCACTCTATCTGGATACCCTGAGCGAAACCAGTGCTCAGGATCTGGTACTGACTCTATCTGGATGGCCTAAGAGAAACTGGTGCCCAAAATCTGGTATTCACCCTATATGGATAGCCTGAGCGAAACCACTGCTCAGGATCTGGTATTGACTCTATCTGGATAGCCTAAGAGAAACCGGTGCACAGGATCTGTTATTCACTCTATTTGGATAGCCTGAGAAATGCCAGTGCACAGGGTCTGTTCTTCACTCTAGCTTCATAGCCTGAAAGAAACCAGTGCCTGGATAGCAAGAGAGAATCCAGTGGCCAGAATCCATCATTCACTCTATCTGGATAGCATGAGAGAAACCAGTGCACATGATCTTTTTTTCACTCTATCTGGATAGCCTGAGAGAAACCAGTGTCTGGATATAGCCTGAGAGAAACCAGTGCACAGGATCTGTTTTTCACTCTATCTGGATAGCCTGAAAGAAACCAGTGCACATGATCTGTTATCCACACTATCTGGATAGCCTGAGAGTAACCAGTGCCTGGATAGCCTGAGAGAAACCAGTGGTCAAGATCCATTATTCCCTGTAAATGCATAGCCTGAAAGAAACATGCGCACATGATCTGTTATCCACACCATCTGGATAGCCTGAGAATAACCGGTGCCTGGATAGCCTGAGAGAAACCAGTGGTCATGATCCATTATTCACCCTATCTGGATAGCCTGAGAGAAACCACTGCACAGGATCTATTATTCAGTCTACCTGGATAGCCTGAGAGAACCAGTGCCTGTATAGCATGAGAGAAACCAGTGCAGAGGATCTGTTTTCCACTCTATCTTGGTAGCCTGAGATAAACCAGTGACATCATCTGGTATTCACTCTATTTTCATAGCCTGAGAGGAACCAGTGCACAGGATCTGTTATTCAAACTATCTGGATAGCCAGAGAGAAACCAGTGCCTGGATAGCCTGAGAGAAGCCAATGCACATAATCTGTTATTCACTGTACCTGGAGTGCATGAGAGAAACCAGTGCACATGATCTGGTATTCACACTATCTTTATAGCCTGAGAAAACCAGTGCGCAGGATCTGTTATTCAATCTATCTGGATAGCCTGAAAAATGCCAGTGCACAGGATCTGTTCTTCACTCTATCTTGATAGCCTGAGAGAAACCAGTGACATCATCTGTTAGTCACTCTACCTTCATAGCCTGAGAGGAACCAGTGCACAGGATCTGGTATTCACACTATCTTTATAGCCTGAGAGAAACCAGTGGGTGGATAGTATGAGAGAACCCAGTGCACTGGATCTTTTTTTCACTCTATGTGGGTAGCCTGAGAGAAACCAGTGCCTGGATAGACTGAGAGAAACCATGCACAGCATCCGTTTTTCCTTCTACCTGGATACCCTGAAAGAAACCAAATGCACAGGATCTGTTATCCACACTACCTGGATAGCCTGAGAGAAACCAGTGCCTGGATAGCCTGAGAGAAACCAGTGGTCAGGATCCATTATTCACTCTATTTGGATAGCCTGAGAGAAACCAGTGCACAGAATCTGTTTTTCACTCTGTCTGGATAGCCTAAGAAATATTAGTGCACAGGATCTGTTATTCACAATATCTGGATAGCCAGAGAGAAACCATTGCATTGATAGCCTGAGAGAAACCAGTGGCTAGGATTCATTATTCATTGTCTCTGAATAGCCTGATAGAAACCAGGGCACAGGATCTGTTATTCACTCTACCCAGATAGCCTGAGAGAAACAAGTGCTCAGGATCTGTTATTCACACTGTCTTTATAACCTGAGAGAAAACAGTCCCTGGATAGTATTATAGAAACCAGTGGCCAAGATCCATTATTCACTCTATCTGGATAGCCCGAGAGAAACTATTGGACAGGATCTGTTTTACACTCTATCTGGAAAGCCTGAGAGAAAACAGTGGCTGGATAGCCTTTACGAAACCAGTACACAGGATCTGTTTTTCACTCTATCTGGATAGCTTGAGAGAAACCATTGACAGCATCCGTTATTCACTCTATCTTGATAGCCTGAGAGAAACCGGTGCAGAGGACCTGGTATTCACTCTATCTGGATACCCTGAGCGAAACCAGTGCTCAGGATCTGGTACTGACTCTATCTGGATGGCCTAAGAGAAACTGGTGCCCAAAATCTGGTATTCACCCTATATGGATAGCCTGAGCGAAACCACTGCTCAGGATCTGGTATTGACTCTATCTGGATAGCCTAAGAGAAACCGGTGCACAGGATCTGTTATTCACTCTATTTGGATAGCCTGAGAAATGCCAGTGCACAGGGTCTGTTCTTCACTCTAGCTTCATAGCCTGAAAGAAACTAGTGCCTGGATAGCAAGAGAGAATCCAGTGGCCAGAATCCATCATTCACTCTATCTGGATAGCATGAGAGAAACCAGTGCACATGATCTTTTTTTCACTCTATCTGGATAGCCTGAGAGAAACCAGTGTCTGGATATAGCCTGAGAGAAACCAGTGCACAGGATCTGTTTTTCACTCTATCTGGATAGCCTGAAAGAAACCAGTGCACATGATCTGTTATCCACACTATCTGGATAGCCTGAGAGTAACCAGTGCCTGGATAGCCTGAGAGAAACCAGTGGTCAAGATCCATTATTCCCTGTAAATGCATAGCCTGAAAGAAACATGCGCACATGATCTGTTATCCACACCATCTGGATAGCCTGAGAATAACCGGTGCCTGGATAGCCTGAGAGAAACCAGTGGTCATGATCCATTATTCACCCTATCTGGATAGCCTGAGAGAAACCACTGCACAGGATCTATTATTCAGTCTACCTGGATAGCCTGAGAGAACCAGTGCCTGTATAGCATGAGAGAAACCAGTGCAGAGGATCTGTTTTCCACTCTATCTTGGTAGCCTGAGATAAACCAGTGACATCATCTGGTATTCACTCTATTTTCATAGCCTGAGAGGAACCAGTGCACAGGATCTGTGATTCAAACTATCTGGATAGCCAGAGAGAAACCAGTGCCTGGATAGCCTGAGAGAAGCCAATGCACATAATCTGTTATTCACTGTACCTGGAGTGCATGAGAGAAACCAGTGCACATGATCTGGTATTCACACTATCTTTATAGCCTGAGAAAACCAGTGCGCAGGATCTGTTATTCAATCTATCTGGATAGCCTGAAAAATGCCAGTGCACAGGATCTGTTCTTCACTCTATCTTGATAGCCTGAGAGAAACCAGTGACATCATCTGTTAGTCACTCTACCTTCATAGCCTGAGAGGAACCAGTGCACAGGATCTGGTATTCACACTATCTTTATAGCCTGAGAGAAACCAGTGGGTGGATAGCATGAGAGAAACCAGTGCACTGGATCTTTTTTTCACTCTATGTGGGTAGCCTGAGAGAAACCAGTGCCTGGATAGACTGAGAGAAACCATGCACAGCATCCGTTTTTCCTTCTACCTGGATACCCTGAAAGAAACCAAATGCACAGGATCTGTTATCCACACTACCTGGATAGCCTGAGAGAAACCAGTGCCTGGATAGCCTGAGAGAAACCAGTGGTCAGGATCCATTATTCACTCTATTTGGATAGCCTGAGAGAAACCAGTGCACAGAATCAGTTTTTCACTCTGTCTGGATAGCCTAAGAAATATTAGTGCACAGGATCTGTTATTCACAATATCTGGATAGCCAGAGAGAAACCATTGCATTGATAGCCTGAGAGAAACCAGTGGCTAGGATTCATTATTCATTGTCTCTGAATAGCCTGATAGAAACCAGGGCACAGGATCTGTTATTCACTCTACCCAGATAGCCTGAGAGAAACAAGTGCTCAGGATCTGTTATTCACACTGTCTTTATAACCTGAGAGAAAACAGTCCCTGGATAGTATTATAGAAACCAGTGGCCAAGATCCATTATTCACTCTATCTGGATAGCCCGAGAGAAACTATTGGACAGGATCTGTTTTACACTCTATCTGGAAAGCCTGAGAGAAAACAGTGGCTGGATAGCCTTTACGAAACCAGTACACAGGATCTGTTTTTCACTCTATCTGGATAGCTTGAGAGAAACCATTGACAGCATCCGTTATTCACTCTATCTTGATAGCCTGAGAGAAACTGGTGCAGAGGACCTGGTATTCACTCTATCTGGATACCCTGAGCGAAACCAGTGCTCAGGATCTGGTACTGACTCTATCTGGATGGCCTAAGAGAAACTGGTGCCCAAAATCTGGTATTCACCCTATATGGATAGCCTGAGCGAAACCACTGCTCAGGATCTGGTATTGACTCTATCTGGATAGCCTAAGAGAAACCGGTGCACAGGATCTGTTATTCACTCTATTTGGATAGCCTGAGAAATGCCAGTGCACAGGGTCTGTTCTTCACTCTATCTTCATAGCCTGAAAGAAACCAGTGCCTGGATAGCAAGAGAGAATCCAGTGGCCAGAATCCATCATTCACTCTATCTGGATAGCATGAGAGAAACCAGTGCACATGATCTTTTTTTCACTCTATCTGGATAGCCTGAGAGAAACCAGTGTCTGGATATAGCCTGAGAGAAACCAGTGCACAGGATCTGTTTTTCACTCTATCTGGATAGCCTGAAAGAAACCAGTGCACATGATCTGTTATCCACACTATCTGGATAGCCTGAGAGTAACCAGTGCCTGGATAGCCTGAGAGAAACCAGTGGTCAAGATCCATTATTCCCTGTAAATGCATAGCCTGAAAGAAACATGCGCACATGATCTGTTATCCACACCATCTGGATAGCCTGAGAATAACCGGTGCCTGGATAGCCTGAGAGAAACCAGTGGTCATGATCCATTATTCACCCTATCTGGATAGCCTGAGAGAAACCACTGCACAGGATCTATTATTCAGTCTACCTGGATAGCCTGAGAGAACCAGTGCCTGTATAGCATGAGAGAAACCAGTGCAGAGGATCTGTTTTCCACTCTATCTTGGTAGCCTGAGATAAACCAGTGACATCATCTGGTATTCACTCTATTTTCATAGCCTGAGAGGAACCAGTGCACAGGATCTGTTATTCAAACTATCTGGATAGCCAGAGAGAAACCAGTGCCTGGATAGCCTGAGAGAAGCCAATGCACATAATCTGTTATTCACTGTACCTGGAGTGCATGAGAGAAACCAGTGCACATGATCTGGTATTCACACTATCTTTATAGCCTGAGAAAACCAGTGCGCAGGATCTGTTATTCAATCTATCTGGATAGCCTGAAAAATGCCAGTGCACAGGATCTGTTCTTCACTCTATCTTGATAGCCTGAGAGAAACCAGTGACATCATCTGTTAGTCACTCTACCTTCATAGCCTGAGAGGAACCAGTGCACAGGATCTGGTATTCACACTATCTTTATAGCCTGAGAGAAACCAGTGGGTGGATAGCATGAGAGAAACCAGTGCACTGGATCTTTTTTTCACTCTATGTGGGTAGCCTGAGAGAAACCAGTGCCTGGATAGACTGAGAGAAACCATGCACAGCATCCGTTTTTCCTTCTACCTGGATACCCTGAAAGAAACCAAATGCACAGGATCTGTTATCCACACTACCTGGATAGCCTGAGAGAAACCAGTGCCTGGATAGCCTGAGAGAAACCAGTGGTCAGGATCCATTATTCACTCTATTTGGATAGCCTGAGAGAAACCAGTGCACAGAATCAGTTTTTCACTCTGTCTGGATAGCCTAAGAAATATTAGTGCACAGGATCTGTTATTCACAATATCTGGATAGCCAGAGAGAAACCATTGCATTGATAGCCTGAGAGAAACCAGTGGCTAGGATTCATTATTCATTGTCTCTGAATAGCCTGATAGAAACCAGGGCACAGGATCTGTTATTCACTCTACCCAGATAGCCTGAGAGAAACAAGTGCTCAGGATCTGTTATTCACACTGTCTTTATAACCTGAGAGAAAACAGTCCCTGGATAGTATTATAGAAACCAGTGGCCAAGATCCATTATTCACTCTATCTGGATAGCCCGAGAGAAACTATTGGACAGGATCTGTTTTACACTCTATCTGGAAAGCCTGAGAGAAAACAGTGGCTGGATAGCCTTTACGAAACCAGTACACAGGATCTGTTTTTCACTCTATCTGGATAGCTTGAGAGAAACCATTGACAGCATCCGTTATTCACTCTATCTTGATAGCCTGAGAGAAACTGGTGCAGAGGACCTGGTATTCACTCTATCTGGATACCCTGAGCGAAACCAGTGCTCAGGATCTGGTACTGACTCTATCTGGATGGCCTAAGAGAAACTGGTGCCCAAAATCTGGTATTCACCCTATATGGATAGCCTGAGCGAAACCACTGCTCAGGATCTGGTATTGACTCTATCTGGATAGCCTAAGAGAAACCGGTGCACAGGATCTGTTATTCACTCTATTTGGATAGCCTGAGAAATGCCAGTGCACAGGGTCTGTTCTTCACTCTAGCTTCATAGCCTGAAAGAAACCAGTGCCTGGATAGCAAGAGAGAATCCAGTGGCCAGAATCCATCATTCACTCTATCTGGATAGCATGAGAGAAACCAGTGCACATGATCTTTTTTTCACTCTATCTGGATAGCCTGAGAGAAACCAGTGTCTGGATATAGCCTGAGAGAAACCAGTGCACAGGATCTGTTTTTCACTCTATCTGGATAGCCTGAAAGAAACCAGTGCACATGATCTGTTATCCACACTATCTGGATAGCCTGAGAGTAACCAGTGCCTGGATAGCCTGAGAGAAACCAGTGGTCAAGATCCATTATTCCCTGTAAATGCATAGCCTGAAAGAAACATGCGCACATGATCTGTTATCCACACCATCTGGATAGCCTGAGAATAACCGGTGCCTGGATAGCCTGAGAGAAACCAGTGGTCATGATCCATTATTCACCCTATCTGGATAGCCTGAGAGAAACCACTGCACAGGATCTATTATTCAGTCTACCTGGATAGCCTGAGAGAACCAGTGCCTGTATAGCATGAGAGAAACCAGTGCAGAGGATCTGTTTTCCACTCTATCTTGGTAGCCTGAGATAAACCAGTGACATCATCTCGTATTCACTCTATTTTCATAGCCTGAGAGGAACCAGTGCACAGGATCTGTTATTCAAACTATCTGGATAGCCAGAGAGAAACCAGTGCCTGGATAGCCTGAGAGAAGCCAATGCACATAATCTGTTATTCACTGTACCTGGAGTGCATGAGAGAAACCAGTGCACATGATCTGGTATTCACACTATCTTTATAGCCTGAGAAAACCAGTGCGCAGGATCTGTTATTCAATCTATCTGGATAGCCTGAAAAATGCCAGTGCACAGGATCTGTTCTTCACTCTATCTTGATAGCCTGAGAGAAACCAGTGACATCATCTGTTAGTCACTCTACCTTCATAGCCTGAGAGGAACCAGTGCACAGGATCTGGTATTCACACTATCTTTATAGCCTGAGAGAAACCAGTGGGTGGATAGTATGAGAGAACCCAGTGCACTGGATCTTTTTTTCACTCTATGTGGGTAGCCTGAGAGAAACCAGTGCCTGGATAGACTGAGAGAAACCATGCACAGCATCCGTTTTTCCTTCTACCTGGATACCCTGAAAGAAACCAAATGCACAGGATCTGTTATCCACACTACCTGGATAGCCTGAGAGAAACCAGTGCCTGGATAGCCTGAGAGAAACCAGTGGTCAGGATCCATTATTCACTCTATTTGGATAGCCTGAGAGAAACCAGTGCACAGAATCTGTTTTTCACTCTGTCTGGATAGCCTAAGAAATATTAGTGCACAGGATCTGTTATTCACAATATCTGGATAGCCAGAGAGAAACCATTGCATTGATAGCCTGAGAGAAACCAGTGGCTAGGATTCATTATTCATTGTCTCTGAATAGCCTGATAGAAACCAGGGCACAGGATCTGTTATTCACTCTACCCAGATAGCCTGAGAGAAACAAGTGCTCAGGATCTGTTATTCACACTGTCTTTATAACCTGAGATAAACCAGTCCCTGGATAGTATTATAGAAACCAGTGGCCAAGATCCATTATTCACTCTATCTGGATAGCCCGAGAGAAACTATTGGACAGGATCTGTTTTACACTCTATCTGGAAAGCCTGAGAGAAAACAGTGGCTGGATAGCCTTTACGAAACCAGTACACAGGATCTGTTTTTCACTCTATCTGGATAGCTTGAGAGAAACCATTGACAGCATCCGTTATTCACTCTATCTTGATAGCCTGAGAGAAACCGGTGCAGAGGACCTGGTATTCACTCTATCTGGATACCCTGAGCGAAACCAGTGCTCAGGATCTGTTATTCACTCTACCCAGATAGCCTGAGAGAAACAAGTGCTCAGGATCTGTTATTCACACTGTCTTTATAACCTGAGAGAAACCAGTCCCTGGATAGTATTATAGAAACCAGTGGCCAAGATCCATTATTCACTCTATCTGGATAGCCCGAGAGAAACTATTGGACAGGATCTGTTTTACACTCTATCTGGAAAGCCTGAGAGAAAACAGTGGCTGGATAGCCTTTACGAAACCAGTACACAGGATCTGTTTTTCACTCTATCTGGATAGCTTGAGAGAAACCATTGACAGCATCCGTTATTCACTCTATTTTGATAGCCTGAGAGAAACCGGTGCAGAGGACCTGGTATTCACTCTATCTGGATACCCTGAGCGAAACCAGTGCTCAGGATCTGGTACTGACTCTATCTGGATGGCCTAAGAGAAACTGGTGCCCAAAATCTGGTATTCACCCTATATGGATAGCCTGAGCGAAACCATTGCTCAGGATCTGGTATTGACTCTATCTGGATAGCCTAAGAGAAACCGGTGCACAGGATCTGTTATTCACTCTATTTGGATAGCCTGAGAAATGCCAGTGCACAGGATCTGTTCTTCACTCTATCTTCATAGCCTGAAAGAAACCAGTGCCTGGATAGCAAGAGAGAATCCAGTGGCCAGGATCCACCATTCACTCTATCTGGATAGCATGAGAGAAACCAGTGCACATTATCTTTTTTTCACTCTATCTGGATAGCCTGAGAGAAACCAGTGTCTGGATATAGCCTGAGAGAAACCAGTGCACAGGATCTGTTTTTCACTCTATCTGGATAGCCTAAGAAATATTAGTGCACAGGATCTGTTATTCACAATATCTGGATAGCCAGAGAGAAACCAGTGCATGGATAGCCTGAGAGAAACCAGTGGCTAGGATTCATTATTCATTGTCTCTGAATAGCCTGATAGAAACCAGGGCACAGGATCTGTTATTCACTCTACCCAGATAGCCTGAGAGAAACAAGTGCTCAGGATCTGTTATTCACACTGTCTTTATAACCTGAGAGAAACCAGTCCCTGGATAGTATTATAGAAACCAGTGGCCAAGATCCATTATTCACTCTATCTGGATAGCCCGAGAGAAACTATTGGACAGGATCTGTTTTACACTCTATCTGGAAAGCCTGAGAGAAAACAGTGGCTGGATAGCCTTTACGAAACCAGTACACAGGATCTGTTTTTCACTCTATCTGGATAGCTTGAGAGAAACCATTGACAGCATCCGTTATTCACTCTATTTTGATAGCCTGAGAGAAACCGGTGCAGAGGACCTGGTATTCACTCTATCTGGATACCCTGAGCGAAACCAGTGCTCAGGATCTGGTACTGACTCTATCTGGATGGCCTAAGAGAAACTGGTGCCCAAAATCTGGTATTCACCCTATATGGATAGCCTGAGCGAAACCATTGCTCAGGATCTGGTATTGACTCTATCTGGATAGCCTAAGAGAAACCGGTGCACAGGATCTGTTATTCACTCTATTTGGATAGCCTGAGAAATGCCAGTGCACAGGATCTGTTCTTCACTCTATCTTCATAGCCTGAAAGAAACCAGTGCCTGGATAGCAAGAGAGAATCCAGTGGCCAGGATCCACCATTCACTCTATCTGGATAGCATGAGAGAAACCAGTGCACATTATCTTTTTTTCACTCTATCTGGATAGCCTGAGAGAAACCAGTGTCTGGATATAGCCTGAGAGAAACCAGTGCACAGGATCTGTTTTTCACTCTATCTGGATAGCCTGAAAGAAACCAGTGCACATGATCTGTTATCCACACTATCTGGATAGCCTGAGAGTAACCAGTGCCTGGATAGCCTGAGAGAAACCAGTGGTCAAGATCCATTATTCCCTGTAAATGCATAGCCTGAAAGAAACATGCGCACATGATCTGTTATCCACACCATCTGGATAGCCTGAGAATAACCGGTGCCTGGATAGCCTGAGAGAAACCAGTGGTCATGATCCATTATTCACCCTATCTGGATAGCCTGAGAGAAACCACTGCACAGGATCTATTATTCAGTCTACCTGGATAGCCTGAGAGAACCAGTGCCTGTATAGCATGAGAGAAACCAGTGCAGAGGATCTGTTTTCCACTCTATCTTGGTAGCCTGAGATAAACCAGTGACATCATCTGGTATTCACTCTATTTTCATAGCCTGAGAGGAACCAGTGCACAGGATCTGTTATTCAAACTATCTGGATAGCCAGAGAGAAACCAGTGCCTGGATAGCCTGAGAGAAGCCAATGCACATAATCTGTTATTCACTGTACCTGGAGTGCATGAGAGAAACCAGTGCACATGATCTGGTATTCACACTATCTTTATAGCCTGAGAAAACCAGTGCGCAGGATCTGTTATTCAATCTATCTGGATAGCCTGAAAAATGCCAGTGCACAGGATCTGTTCTTCACTCTATCTTGATAGCCTGAGAGAAACCAGTGACATCATCTGTTAGTCACTCTACCTTCATAGCCTGAGAGGAACCAGTGCACAGGATCTGGTATTCACACTATCTTTATAGCCTGAGAGAAACCAGTGGGTGGATAGCATGAGAGAAACCAGTGCACTGGATCTTTTTTTCACTCTATGTGGGTAGCCTGAGAGAAACCAGTGCCTGGATAGACTGAGGGAAACCATGCACAGCATCCGTTTTTCCTTCTACCTGGATACCCTGAAAGAAACCAAATGCACAGGATCTGTTATCCACACTACCTGGATAGCCTGAGAGAAACCAGTGCCTGGATAGCCTGAGAGAAACCAGTGGTCAGGATCCATTATTCACTCTATTTGGATAGCCTGAGAGAAACCAGTGCACAGAATCTGTTTTTCACTCTGTCTGGATAGCCTAAGAAATATTAGTGCACAGGATCTGTTATTCACAATATCTGGATAGCCAGAGAGAAACCATTGCATTGATAGCCTGAGAGAAACCAGTGGCTAGGATTCATTATTCATTGTCTCTGAATAGCCTGATAGAAACCAGGGCACAGGATCTGTTATTCACTCTACCCAGATAGCCTGAGAGAAACAAGTGCTCAGGATCTGTTATTCACACTGTCTTTATAACCTGAGAGAAACCAGTCCCTGGATAGTATTATAGAAACCAGTGGCCAAGATCCATTATTCACTCTATCTGGATAGCCCGAGAGAAACTATTGGACAGGATCTGTTTTACACTCTATCTGGAAAGCCTGAGAGAAAACAGTGGCTGGATAGCCTTTACGAAACCAGTACACAGGATCTGTTTTTCACTCTATCTGGATAGCTTGAGAGAAACCATTGACAGCATCCGTTATTCACTCTATCTTGATAGCCTGAGAGAGACCGGTGCACAGGATTTGTTATTCACCGTATCTGGATAGCCTGAGAGAAACCAGCGTTTGGATATAGCCTGAGAGAAACCAGTGCACAGGATCTGTTTTTCACACTATCTGGATAGCCTTAGAGGAACTGGTGCCCAAAATCTGGTATTCACCCTATCTGGATAGCCTGAGCGAAACCATTGCTCAGGATCTGGTATTGAGTCTATCTGGATAGCCTAAGAGAAACCGGTGCACAGGATGTGTTATTCACTCTATTTGGATAGCCTGAGAAATGCCAGTGCACAGGATCTGTTCTTCACTCTATCTTCATAGCCTGAGAGAAACCAGTGCCTGGATAGCATGAGAGAAGCCAGTGGCCAGGATCCATCATTCACTCTATCTGGATAGCATGAGAGAAACCAGTACACATGATCTTTTTTTCACTCTATCTGGATAGCCTGAGAGAAACCAGTTTCTGGATATAGCCTGAGAGAAACCAGTGCACAGGATCTGTTTTTCACTCTATCTGGATAACCTGAAAGAAACCAGTGCACATGATATGTTATCCACACTATCTGGATAGCCTGAGAGCAACCAGTGCCTGGATAGCCTGAGAGAAACCAGTGGTCAAGATCCATTATTCCCTGTAACTGCATAGCCTGAAAGAAACAAGTGCACATGATCTGTTATCCACACCATCTGCATAGCCTGAGAATAACCAGTGCCTGGATAGCCTGAGAGAAACCAGTGGTCATGATCCATTATTCACCCTATCTGGATGGCCTGAGAGAAACCACTGCACAGGATCTATTAATCAGTCTACCTGGATAGCCTGAGAGACCCAGTGCCTGTATAGCATGAGAGAAACCAGTGCAGAGGATCTGTTATCCACTCTATCTTGATAGCCTGAGATAAACCAGTGACATCATCTGTTATTCACTCTATTTTCATAGCCTGAGAGGAACCAGTGCACAGGATCTGTTATTCAAACTATCTGGATAGCCAGAGAGAAACCAGTGCCTGGATAGCCTGAGAGAAGCCAATGCACATAATCTGTTATTCACTGTACCTGGAGTGCATGAGAGAAACCAGTGCACATGATCTGGTATTCACACTATCTTTATAGCCTGAGAAAACCAGTGCGCAGGATCTGTTATTCAATCTATCTGGATAGCCTGAAAAATGCCAGTGCACAGGATCTGTTCTTCACTCTATCTTGATAGCCTAAGAGAAACCAGTGACATCATCTGTTAGTCACTCTACCTTCATAGCCTGAGAGGAACCAGTGCACAGGATCTGGTATTCACACTATCTTTATAGCCTGAGAGAAACCAGTGGGTGGATAGCATGAGAGAAACCAGTGCACTGGATCTTTTTTTCACTCTATGTGGGTAGCCTGAGAGAAACCAGTGCCTGGATAGACTGAGGGAAACCATGCACAGCATCCGTTTTTCCTTCTACCTGGATACCCTGAAAGAAACCAAATGCACAGGATCTGTTATCCACACTACCTGGATAGCCTGAGAGAAACCAGTGCCTGGATAGCCTGAGAGAAACCAGTGGTCAGGATCCATTATTCACTCTATTTGGATAGCCTGAGAGAAACCAGTGCACAGAATCTGTTTTTCACTCTGTCTGGATAGCCTAAGAAATATTAGTGCACAGGATCTGTTATTCACAATATCTGGATAGCCAGAGAGAAACCATTGCATTGATAGCCTGAGAGAAACCAGTGGCTAGGATTCATTATTCATTGTCTCTGAATAGCCTGATAGAAACCAGGGCACAGGATCTGTTATTCACTCTACCCAGATAGCCTGAGAGAAACAAGTGCTCAGGATCTGTTATTCACACTGTGTTTATAACCTGAGAGAAACCAGTCCCTGGATAGTATTATAGAAACCAGTGGCCAAGATCCATTATTCACTCTATCTGGATAGCCCGAGAGAAACTATTGGACAGGATCTGTTTTACACTCTATCTGGAAAGCCTGAGAGAAAACAGTGGCTGGATAGCCTTTACGAAACCAGTACACAGGATCTGTTTTTCACTCTATCTGGATAGCTTGAGAGAAACCATTGACAGCATCCATTATTCACTCTATCTTGATAGCCTGAGAGAAACCGGTGCAGAGGACCTGGTATTCACTCTATCTGGATACCCTGAGCGAAACCAGTGCTCAGGATCTGGTACTGACTCTATCTGGATGGCCTAAGAGAAACTGGTGCCCAAAATCTGGTATTCACCCTATATGGATAGCCTGAGCGAAACCATTGCTCAGGATCTGGTATTGACTCTATCTGGATAGCCTAAGAGAAACCGGTGCACAGGATCTGTTATTCACTCTATTTGGATAGCCTGAGAAATGCCAGTGCACAGGATCTGTTCTTCACTCTATCTTCATAGCCTGAAAGAAACCAGTGCCTGGATAGCAAGAGAGAATCCAGTGGCCAGGATCCATCATTCACTCTATCTGGATAGCATGAGAGAAACCAGTGCACATGATCTTTTTTTCACTCTATCTGGATAGCCTGAGAGAAACCAGTGTCTGGGTATAGCCTGAGAGAAACCAGTGCACAGGATCTGTTTTTCACTCTATCTGGATAGCCTGAAAGAAACCAGTGCACATGATCTGTTATCCACACTATCTGGATAGCCTGAGAGTAACCAGTGCCTGGATAGCCTGAGAGAAACCAGTGGTCAAGATCCATTATTCCCTGTAAATGCATAGCCTGAAAGAAACATGCGCACATGATCTGTTATCCACACCATCTAGATAGCCTGAGAATAACCGGTGCCTGGATAGCCTGAGAGAAACCAGTGGTCATGATCCATTATTCACCCTATCTGGATAGCCTGAGAGAAACCACTGCACAGGATCTATTTTCAGTCTACCTGGATAGCCTGAGAGAACCAGTGCCTGTATAGCATGAGAGAAACCAGTGCAGAGGATCTGTTTTCCACTCTATCTTGGTAGCCTGAGATAAACCAGTGACATCATCTGGTATTCACTCTATTTTCATAGCCTGAGAGGAACCAGTGCACAGGATCTGTTATTCAAACTATCTGGATAGCCAGAGAGAAACCAGTGCCTGGATAGCCTGAGAGAAGCCAATGCACATAATCTGTTATTCACTGTACCTGGAGTGCATGAGAGAAACCAGTGCACATGATCTGGTATTCACACTATCTTTATAGCCTGAGAAAACCAGTGCGCAGGATCTGTTATTCAATCTATCTGGATAGCCTGAAAAATGCCAGTGCACAGGATCTGTTCTTCACTCTATCTTGATAGCCTGAGAGAAACCAGTGACATCATCTGTTAGTCACTCTACCTTCATAGCCTGAGAGGAACCAGTGCACAGGATCTGGTATTCACACTATCTTTATAGCCTGAGAGAAACCAGTGGGTGGATAGCATGAGAGAAACCAGTGCACTGGATCTTTTTTTCACTCTATGTGGGTAGCCTGAGAGAAACCAGTGCCTGGATAGACTGAGAGAAACCATGCACAGCATCCGTTTTTCCTTCTACCTGGATACCCTGAAAGAAACCAAATGCACAGGATCTGTTATCCACACTACCTGGATAGCCTGAGAGAAACCAGTGCCTGGATAGCCTGAGAGAAACCAGTGGTCAGGATCCATTATTCACTCTATTTGGATAGCCTGAGAGAAACCAGTGCACAGAATCTGTTTTTCACTCTGTCTGGATAGCCTAAGAAATATTAGTGCACAGGATCTGTTATTCACAATATCTGGATAGCCAGAGAGAAACCATTGCATTGATAGCCTGAGAGAAACCAGTGGCTAGGATTCATTATTCATTGTCTCTGAATAGCCTGATAGAAACCAGGGCACAGGATCTGTTATTCACTCTACCCAGATAGCCTGAGAGAAACAAGTGCTCAGGATCTGTTATTCACACTGTCTTTATAACCTGAGAGAAAACAGTCCCTGGATAGTATTATAGAAACCAGTGGCCAAGATCCATTATTCACTCTATCTGGATAGCCCGAGAGAAACTATTGGACAGGATCTGTTTTACACTCTATCTGGAAAGCCTGAGAGAAAACAGTGGCTGGATAGCCTTTACGAAACCAGTACACAGGATCTGTTTTTCACTCTATCTGGATAGCTTGAGAGAAACCATTGACAGCATCCGTTATTCACTCTATCTTGATAGCCTGAGAGAAACCGGTGCAGAGGACCTGGTATTCACTCTATCTGGATACCCTGAGCGAAACCAGTGCTCAGGATCTGGTACTGACTCTATCTGGATGGCCTAAGAGAAACTGGTGCCCAAAATCTGGTATTCACCCTATATGGATAGCCTGAGCGAAACCACTGCTCAGGATCTGGTATTGACTCTATCTGGATAGCCTAAGAGAAACCGGTGCACAGGATCTGTTATTCACTCTATTTGGATAGCCTGAGAAATGCCAGTGCACAGGGTCTATTCTTCACTCTAGCTTCATAGCCTGAAAGAAACCAGTGCCTGGATAGCAAGAGAGAATCCAGTGGCCAGAATCCATCATTCACTCTATCTGGATAGCATGAGAGAAACCAGTGCACATGATCTTTTTTTCACTCTATCTGGATAGCCTGAGAGAAACCAGTGTCTGGATATAGCCTGAGAGAAACCAGTGCACAGGATCTGTTTTTCACTCTATCTGGATAGCCTGAAAGAAACCAGTGCACATGATCTGTTATCCACACTATCTGGATAGCCTGAGAGTAACCAGTGCCTGGATAGCCTGAGAGAAACCAGTGGTCAAGATCCATTATTCCCTGTAAATGCATAGCCTGAAAGAAACATGCACACATGATCTGTTATCCACACCATCTGGATAGCCTGAGAATAACCGGTGCCTGGATAGCCTGAGAGAAACCAGTGGTCATGATCCATTATTCACCCTATCTGGATAGCCTGAGAGAAACCACTGCACAGGATCTATTATTCAGTCTACCTGGATAGCCTGAGAGAACCAGTGCCTGTATAGCATGAGAGAAACCAGTGCAGAGGATCTGTTTTCCACTCTATCTTGATAGCCTGAGATAAGCCAGTGACATCATCTGTTATTCACTCTATTTTCATAGCCTGAGAGGAACCAGTGCACAGGATCTGTTATTCAAACTATCTGGATAGCCAGAGAGAAACCAATGCCTGGATAGCCTGAGAGAAGCCAATGCACATAATCTGTTATTCACTGTACCTGGAGTGCATGAGAGAAACCAGTGCACATGATCTGGTATTCACACTATCTTTATAGCCTGAGAAAACCAGTGCGCAGGATCTGTTATTCAATCTATCTGGATAGCCTGAAAAATGCCAGTGCACAGGATCTGTTCTTCACTCTATCTTGATAGCCTGAGAGAAACCAGTGACATCTTCTATTATTCACTCTATCTTCATAGCCTGAGAGGAACCAGTGCACACGATCTGGTAATCACACTATCTTTATAGCCTGAGAGAAACCAGTGGGTGGATAGCATGAGAGAAACCAGTGGCCATGATCCATTGTTCACTCTATCTGGATAGCATGAGAGAAACCAGTGCACTGGATCTTTTTTTCACTCTATGTGGGTAGCCTAAGAGAAACCAGTGCCTGGATAGACTGAGAGAAACCATGCACCGGATCCGTTTTTCCTTCTACCTGGATACCCTGAAAGAAACCAAGTGCACAGGATCTGTTATCCACACTACCTGCATAGCCTGAGAGAAACCAGTGCCTGGATAGCCTGAGAGAAACCAGTGGCCAGGATCCATTATTCACTCTATTTGGATAGCCTGAGAGAAACTAGTGCACAGAATCTGTTTTTCACTCTGTCTGGATAGCCTGAGAAATATTAGTGCACAGGATCTGTTATTCACAATATCTGGATAGCCAGAGAGAAACCATTGCATGGATAGCCTGAGAGAAACCAGTGGCTAGGATTCATTATTCATTGTCTCTGAATAGCCTGATAGAAACCAGGGCACAGGATCTGTTATTCACTCTACCCAGATAGCCTGAGAGAAACAAGTGCTCAGGATCTGTTATTGACACTGTCTTTATAACCTGAGAGAAACCAGTCCCTGGATAGTATTATAGAAACCAGTGGCCAAGATCCATTATTCACTCTATCTGGATAGCCCGAGAGAAAACAGTGCCTGGATAGCCTTTACGAAACCAGTACACAGGATCTGTTTTTCACTCTATCTGGATAGCTTGAGAGAAACCATTGACAGCATCCGTTATTCACTCCATCTTGATAGCCTGAGAGAGACCGGTGCACAGGATTTGTTATTCACCGTATCTGGATAGCCTGAGAGAAACCAGTGTCTGGATATAGCCTGAGAGAAACCAGTGCACAGGATCTGTTTTTCACTCTATCTGGATAGCCTGAAAGAAACCAGTGCACATGATCTGTTATCCGCACTATCTGGATAGCCTGAGAGTAACCAGTTCCTGGATACCCTGAGAGAAACCAGTGGTCAGGATCCATTATTCACTCTATCTGGATAGCCTGAGAAACCAGTGCACAGGATCTATTATTCAGTCTACCTGGATAGCCTGAGAGAAACAAGTGCCTGTATAGCATGAAAGAAACCAGTGCAGAGGATCTGTTTTCCACTCTATCTTGACAGCCTGAGATAAACCAGTGACATCATCTGTTATTCACTCTATCTTCATAGCCTGAGAGGAACCAGTGCACAGAATCTGTTATTCACACTATCTGGATAGCCAGAGAGAAACCAGTGCCTGGATAGCCTGAGAGAAGCTAATGCACAGGATCTGTTATTCACTGTACCTGGAGTGCATGAGAGAAGCCAGTGCACCGGCTCTGGTATTCACTATCTTTATAGCCTGAAAGAAACCAGTGCACATGATCTGTTATCCACACTATCTGGATAGCCTGAGAGTAATCGGTGCCTGGATTGCCTGAGAGAAACCAGTGGTCAAGATCCATTTTTCACTGTAACTGCATAGCCTGAAAGAAACCAGCGCACATGATCTGTTATCCACACCATCTGGATAGCCTGAGAATAACCAGTGCCTGGATAGCCTGAGAGAAACCAGTGGTCATGATCCATTATTCACCCTATCTGGATAGCCTGAGAGAAACCACTGCACAGGATCTATTATTCAGTCTACCTGGATAGCCTGAGAGAACCAGTGCCTGTATAGCATGAGAGAAACCAATGCAGAGGATATATTTTCCACTCTATCTTGGTAGCCTGAGAGAAACCAGTGACATCATCTGTTAGTCACTCTACCTTCATAGCCTGAGAGGAACCAGTGCACAGGATCTGGTATTCACACTATCTTTATAGCCGGAGAGAAACCAGTGGGTGGATAGCATGAGAGAAACTAGTGCACTGGATCTTTTTTTCACTCTATGTGGGTAGCCTGAGAGAAACCAGTGCCTGGATAGACTGAGAGAAACCATGCACAGCATCCGTTTTTCCTTCTACCTGGATACCCTGAAAGAAACCAAGTGCACAGGATCTGTTATCCACACTACCTGCATAGCCTGAGAGAAACCAGTGCCTGGATAGCCTGAGAGAAACCAGTGGTCAGGATCCATTATTCACTCTATTTGGATAGCCTGAGAGAAACCAGTGCACAGAATCTGTTTTTCGCTCTGTCTGGATAGCCTGAGAAATATTAGTGCACAGGATCTGTTATTCACAATATCTGGATAGCCAGAGAGAAACCATTGCATGGATAGCCTGAGAGAAACCAGTGGCTAGGATTCATTATTCATTGTCTCTGAATAGCCTGATAGAAACCAGGGCACAGGATCTGTTATTCACTCTACCCAGATAGCCTGAGAGAAACAAGTGCTCAGGATCTGTTATTCACACTGTCTTTATAACCTGAGAGAAACCAGTCCCTGGATAGTATTATAGAAACCAGTGGCCAAGATCCATTATTCACTCTATCTGGATAGCCCGAGAGAAACTATTGGACAGGATCTGTTTTACACTCTATCTGGAAAGCCTGAGAGAAAACAGTGGCTGGATAGCCTTTACGAAACCAGTACACAGGATCTGTTTTTCACTCTATCTGGATAGCTTGAGAGAAACCATTGACAGCATCCGTTATTCACTCTATCTTGATAGCCTGAGAGAGACCGGTGCACAGGATTTGTTATTCACCGTATCTGGATAGCCTGAGAGAAACCAGCGTTTGGATATAGCCTGAGAGAAACCAGTGCACAGGATCTGTTTTTCACACTATCTGGATAGCCTTAGAGGAACTGGTGCCCAAAATCTGGTATTCACCCTATCTGGATAGCCTGAGCGAAACCATTGCTCAGGATCTGGTATCGAGTCTATCTGGATAGCCTAAGAGAAACCGGTGCACAGGATGTGTTATTCACTCTATTTGGATAGCCTGAGAAATGCCAGTGCACAGGATCTGTTCTTCACTCTATCTTCATAGCCTGAGAGAAACCAGTGCCTGGATAGCATGAGAGAAGCCAGTGGCCAGGATCCATCATTCACTCTATCTGGATAGCATGAGAGAAACCAGTACACATGATCTTTTTTTCACTCTATCTGGATAGCCTGAGAGAAACCAGTTTCTGGATATAGCCTGAGAGAAACCAGTGCACAGGATCTGTTTTTCACTCTATCTGGATAACCTGAAAGAAACCAGTGCACATGATATGTTATCCACACTATCTGGATAGCCTGAGAGCAACCAGTGCCTGGATAGCCTGAGAGAAAACAGTGGTCAAGATCCATTATTCCCTGTAACTGCATAGCCTGAAAGAAACAAGTGCACATGATCTGTTATCCACACCATCTGCATAGCCTGAGAATAACCAGTGCCTGGATAGCCTGAGAGAAACCAGTGGTCATGATCCATTATTCACCCTATCTGGATGGCCTGAGAGAAACCACTGCACAGGATCTATTAATCAGTCTACCTGGATAGCCTGAGAGACCCAGTGCCTGTATAGCATGAGAGAAACCAGTGCAGAGGATCTGTTATCCACTCTATCTTGATAGCCTGAGATAAACCAGTGACATCATCTGTTATTCACTCTATTTTCATAGCCTGAGAGGAACCAGTGCACAGGATCTGTTATTCAAACTATCTGGATAGCCAGAGAGAAACCAGTGCCTGGATAGCCTGAGAGAAGCCAATGCACATAATCTGTTATTCACTGTACCTGGAGTGCATGAGAGAAACCAGTGCACATGATCTGGTATTCACACTATCTTTATAGCCTGAGAAAACCAGTGCGCAGGATCTGTTATTCAATCTATCTGGATAGCCTGAAAAATGCCAGTGCACAGGATCTGTTCTTCACTCTATCTTGATAGCCTAAGAGAAACCAGTGACATCATCTGTTAGTCACTCTACCTTCATAGCCTGAGAGGAACCAGTGCACAGGATCTGGTATTCACACTATCTTTATAGCCTGAGAGAAACCAGTGGGTGGATAGCATGAGAGAAACCAGTGCACTGGATCTTTTTTTCACTCTATGTGGGTAGCCTGAGAGAAACCAGTGCCTGGATAGACTGAGGGAAACCATGCACAGCATCCGTTTTTCCTTCTACCTGGATACCCTGAAAGAAACCAAATGCACAGGATCTGTTATCCACACTACCTGGATAGCCTGAGAGAAACCAGTGCCTGGATAGCCTGAGAGAAACCAGTGGTCAGGATCCATTATTCACTCTATTTGGATAGCCTGAGAGAAACCAGTGCACAGAATCTGTTTTTCACTCTGTCTGGATAGCCTAAGAAATATTAGTGCACAGGATCTGTTATTCACAATATCTGGATAGCCAGAGAGAAACCATTGCATTGATAGCCTGAGAGAAACCAGTGGCTAGGATTCATTATTCATTGTCTCTGAATAGCCTGATAGAAACCAGGGCACAGGATCTGTTATTCACTCTACCCAGATAGCCTGAGAGAAACAAGTGCTCAGGATCTGTTATTCACACTGTGTTTATAACCTGAGAGAAACCAGTCCCTGGATAGTATTATAGAAACCAGTGGCCAAGATCCATTATTCACTCTATCTGGATAGCCCGAGAGAAACTATTGGACAGGATCTGTTTTACACTCTATCTGGAAAGCCTGAGAGAAAACAGTGGCTGGATAGCCTTTACGAAACCAGTACACAGGATCTGTTTTTCACTCTATCTGGATAGCTTGAGAGAAACCATTGACAGCATCCATTATTCACTCTATCTTGATAGCCTGAGAGAAACCGGTGCAGAGGACCTGGTATTCACTCTATCTGGATACCCTGAGCGAAACCAGTGCTCAGGATCTGGTACTGACTCTATCTGGATGGCCTAAGAGAAACTGGTGCCCAAAATCTGGTATTCACCCTATATGGATAGCCTGAGCGAAACCATTGCTCAGGATCTGGTATTGACTCTATCTGGATAGCCTAAGAGAAACCGGTGCACAGGATCTGTTATTCACTCTATTTGGATAGCCTGAGAAATGCCAGTGCACAGGATCTGTTCTTCACTCTATCTTCATAGCCTGAAAGAAACCAGTGCCTGGATAGCAAGAGAGAATCCAGTGGCCAGGATCCATCATTCACTCTATCTGGATAGCATGAGAGAAACCAGTGCACATGATCTTTTTTTCACTCTATCTGGATAGCCTGAGAGAAACCAGTGTCTGGGTATAGCCTGAGAGAAACCAGTGCACAGGATCTGTTTTTCACTCTATCTGGATAGCCTGAAAGAAACCAGTGCACATGATCTGTTATCCACACTATCTGGATAGCCTGAGAGTAACCAGTGCCTGGATAGCCTGAGAGAAACCAGTGGTCAAGATCCATTATTCCCTGTAAATGCATAGCCTGAAAGAAACATGCGCACATGATCTGTTATCCACACCATCTAGATAGCCTGAGAATAACCGGTGCCTGGATAGCCTGAGAGAAACCAGTGGTCATGATCCATTATTCACCCTATCTGGATAGCCTGAGAGAAACCACTGCACAGGATCTATTTTCAGTCTACCTGGATAGCCTGAGAGAACCAGTGCCTGTATAGCATGAGAGAAACCAGTGCAGAGGATCTGTTTTCCACTCTATCTTGGTAGCCTGAGATAAACCAGTGACATCATCTGGTATTCACTCTATTTTCATAGCCTGAGAGGAACCAGTGCACAGGATCTGTTATTCAAACTATCTGGATAGCCAGAGAGAAACCAGTGCCTGGATAGCCTGAGAGAAGCCAATGCACATAATCTGTTATTCACTGTACCTGGAGTGCATGAGAGAAACCAGTGCACATGATCTGGTATTCACACTATCTTTATAGCCTGAGAAAACCAGTGCGCAGGATCTGTTATTCAATCTATCTGGATAGCCTGAAAAATGCCAGTGCACAGGATCTGTTCTTCACTCTATCTTGATAGCCTGAGAGAAACCAGTGACATCATCTGTTAGTCACTCTACCTTCATAGCCTGAGAGGAACCAGTGCACAGGATCTGGTATTCACACTATCTTTATAGCCTGAGAGAAACCAGTGGGTGGATAGCATGAGAGAAACCAGTGCACTGGATCTTTTTTTCACTCTATGTGGGTAGCCTGAGAGAAACCAGTGCCTGGATAGACTGAGAGAAACCATGCACAGCATCCGTTTTTCCTTCTACCTGGATACCCTGAAAGAAACCAAATGCACAGGATCTGTTATCCACACTACCTGGATAGCCTGAGAGAAACCAGTGCCTGGATAGCCTGAGAGAAACCAGTGGTCAGGATCCATTATTCACTCTATTTGGATAGCCTGAGAGAAACCAGTGCACAGAATCTGTTTTTCACTCTGTCTGGATAGCCTAAGAAATATTAGTGCACAGGATCTGTTATTCACAATATCTGGATAGCCAGAGAGAAACCATTGCATTGATAGCCTGAGAGAAACCAGTGGCTAGGATTCATTATTCATTGTCTCTGAATAGCCTGATAGAAACCAGGGCACAGGATCTGTTATTCACTCTACCCAGATAGCCTGAGAGAAACAAGTGCTCAGGATCTGTTATTCACACTGTCTTTATAACCTGAGAGAAAACAGTCCCTGGATAGTATTATAGAAACCAGTGGCCAAGATCCATTATTCACTCTATCTGGATAGCCCGAGAGAAACTATTGGACAGGATCTGTTTTACACTCTATCTGGAAAGCCTGAGAGAAAACAGTGGCTGGATAGCCTTTACGAAACCAGTACACAGGATCTGTTTTTCACTCTATCTGGATAGCTTGAGAGAAACCATTGACAGCATCCGTTATTCACTCTATCTTGATAGCCTGAGAGAAACCGGTGCAGAGGACCTGGTATTCACTCTATCTGGATACCCTGAGCGAAACCAGTGCTCAGGATCTGGTACTGACTCTATCTGGATGGCCTAAGAGAAACTGGTGCCCAAAATCTGGTATTCACCCTATATGGATAGCCTGAGCGAAACCACTGCTCAGGATCTGGTATTGACTCTATCTGGATAGCCTAAGAGAAACCGGTGCACAGGATCTGTTATTCACTCTATTTGGATAGCCTGAGAAATGCCAGTGCACAGGGTCTATTCTTCACTCTAGCTTCATAGCCTGAAAGAAACCAGTGCCTGGATAGCAAGAGAGAATCCAGTGGCCAGAATCCATCATTCACTCTATCTGGATAGCATGAGAGAAACCAGTGCACATGATCTTTTTTTCACTCTATCTGGATAGCCTGAGAGAAACCAGTGTCTGGATATAGCCTGAGAGAAACCAGTGCACAGGATCTGTTTTTCACTCTATCTGGATAGCCTGAAAGAAACCAGTGCACATGATCTGTTATCCACACTATCTGGATAGCCTGAGAGTAACCAGTGCCTGGATAGCCTGAGAGAAACCAGTGGTCAAGATCCATTATTCCCTGTAAATGCATAGCCTGAAAGAAACATGCACACATGATCTGTTATCCACACCATCTGGATAGCCTGAGAATAACCGGTGCCTGGATAGCCTGAGAGAAACCAGTGGTCATGATCCATTATTCACCCTATCTGGATAGCCTGAGAGAAACCACTGCACAGGATCTATTATTCAGTCTACCTGGATAGCCTGAGAGAACCAGTGCCTGTATAGCATGAGAGAAACCAGTGCAGAGGATCTGTTTTCCACTCTATCTTGATAGCCTGAGATAAGCCAGTGACATCATCTGTTATTCACTCTATTTTCATAGCCTGAGAGGAACCAGTGCACAGGATCTGTTATTCAAACTATCTGGATAGCCAGAGAGAAACCAATGCCTGGATAGCCTGAGAGAAGCCAATGCACATAATCTGTTATTCACTGTACCTGGAGTGCATGAGAGAAACCAGTGCACATGATCTGGTATTCACACTATCTTTATAGCCTGAGAAAACCAGTGCGCAGGATCTGTTATTCAATCTATCTGGATAGCCTGAAAAATGCCAGTGCACAGGATCTGTTCTTCACTCTATCTTGATAGCCTGAGAGAAACCAGTGACATCTTCTATTATTCACTCTATCTTCATAGCCTGAGAGGAACCAGTGCACACGATCTGGTAATCACACTATCTTTATAGCCTGAGAGAAACCAGTGGGTGGATAGCATGAGAGAAACCAGTGGCCATGATCCATTGTTCACTCTATCTGGATAGCATGAGAGAAACCAGTGCACTGGATCTTTTTTTCACTCTATGTGGGTAGCCTAAGAGAAACCAGTGCCTGGATAGACTGAGAGAAACCATGCACCGGATCCGTTTTTCCTTCTACCTGGATACCCTGAAAGAAACCAAGTGCACAGGATCTGTTATCCACACTACCTGCATAGCCTGAGAGAAACCAGTGCCTGGATAGCCTGAGAGAAACCAGTGGCCAGGATCCATTATTCACTCTATTTGGATAGCCTGAGAGAAACTAGTGCACAGAATCTGTTTTTCACTCTGTCTGGATAGCCTGAGAAATATTAGTGCACAGGATCTGTTATTCACAATATCTGGATAGCCAGAGAGAAACCATTGCATGGATAGCCTGAGAGAAACCAGTGGCTAGGATTCATTATTCATTGTCTCTGAATAGCCTGATAGAAACCAGGGCACAGGATCTGTTATTCACTCTACCCAGATAGCCTGAGAGAAACAAGTGCTCAGGATCTGTTATTGACACTGTCTTTATAACCTGAGAGAAACCAGTCCCTGGATAGTATTATAGAAACCAGTGGCCAAGATCCATTATTCACTCTATCTGGATAGCCCAAGAGAAAACAGTGCCTGGATAGCCTTTACGAAACCAGTACACAGGATCTGTTTTTCACTCTATCTGGATAGCTTGAGAGAAACCATTGACAGCATCCGTTATTCACTCCATCTTGATAGCCTGAGAGAGACCGGTGCACAGGATTTGTTATTCACCGTATCTGGATAGCCTGAGAGAAACCAGTGTCTGGATATAGCCTGAGAGAAACCAGTGCACAGGATCTGTTTTTCACTCTATCTGGATAGCCTGAAAGAAACCAGTGCACATGATCTGTTATCCGCACTATCTGGATAGCCTGAGAGTAACCAGTTCCTGGATACCCTGAGAGAAACCAGTGGTCAGGATCCATTATTCACTCTATCTGGATAGCCTGAGAAACCAGTGCACAGGATCTATTATTCAGTCTACCTGGATAGCCTGAGAGAAACAAGTGCCTGTATAGCATGAAAGAAACCAGTGCAGAGGATCTGTTTTCCACTCTATCTTGACAGCCTGAGATAAACCAGTGACATCATCTGTTATTCACTCTATCTTCATAGCCTGAGAGGAACCAGTGCACAGAATCTGTTATTCACACTATCTGGATAGCCAGAGAGAAACCAGTGCCTGGATAGCCTGAGAGAAGCTAATGCACAGGATCTGTTATTCACTGTACCTGGAGTGCATGAGAGAAGCCAGTGCACCGGCTCTGGTATTCACTATCTTTATAGCCTGAAAGAAACCAGTGCACATGATCTGTTATCCACACTATCTGGATAGCCTGAGAGTAATCGGTGCCTGGATTGCCTGAGAGAAACCAGTGGTCAAGATCCATTTTTCACTGTAACTGCATAGCCTGAAAGAAACCAGCGCACATGATCTGTTATCCACACCATCTGGATAGCCTGAGAATAACCAGTGCCTGGATAGCCTGAGAGAAACCAGTGGTCATGATCCATTATTCACCCTATCTGGATAGCCTGAGAGAAACCACTGCAAAGGATCTATTATTCAGTCTACCTGGATAGCCTGAGAGAACCAGTGCCTGTATAGCATGAGAGAAACCAATGCAGAGGATATGTTTTCCACTCTATCTTGGTAGCCTGAGATAAATCAGTGACATCATCTGTTATTCACTCTATTTTCATAGCCTGAGAGGAACCAGTGCGCAGGATCTGTTATTCAATCTATCTGGATAGCCTGAAAAATGCCAGTGCACAGGATCTGTTCTTCACTCTATCTTGATAGCCTGAGAGAAACCAGTGACATCATCTGTTAGTCACTCTACCTTCATAGCCTGAGAGGAACCAGTGCACAGGATCTGGTATTCACACTATCTTTATAGCCGGAGAGAAACCAGTGGGTGGATAGCATGAGAGAAACTAGTGCACTGGATCTTTTTTTCACTCTATGTGGGTAGCCTGAGAGAAACCAGTGCCTGGATAGACTGAGAGAAACCATGCACAGCATCCGTTTTTCCTTCTACCTGGATACCCTGAAAGAAACCAAGTGCACAGGATCTGTTATCCACACTACCTGCATAGCCTGAGAGAAACCAGTGCCTGGATAGCCTGAGAGAAACCAGTGGTCAGGATCCATTATTCACTCTATTTGGATAGCCTGAGAGAAACCAGTGCACAGAATCTGTTTTTCGCTCTGTCTGGATAGCCTGAGAAATATTAGTGCACAGGATCTGTTATTCACAATATCTGGATAGCCAGAGAGAAACCATTGCATGGATAGCCTGAGAGAAACCAGTGGCTAGGATTCATTATTCATTGTCTCTGAATAGCCTGATAGAAACCAGGGCACAGGATCTGTTATTCACTCTACCCAGATAGCCTGAGAGAAACAAGTGCTCAGGATCTGTTATTCACACTGTCTTTATAACCTGAGAGAAACCAGTCCCTGGATAGTATTATAGAAACCAGTGGCCAAGATCCATTATTCACTCTATCTGGATAGCCCGAGAGAAACTATTGGACAGGATCTGTTTTACACTCTATCTGGAAAGCCTGAGAGAAAACAGTGGCTGGATAGCCTTTACGAAACCAGTACACAGGATCTGTTTTTCACTCTATCTGGATAGCTTGAGAGAAACCATTGACAGCATCCGTTATTCACTCTATTTTGATAGCCTGAGAGAAACCTGTGCAGAGGACCTGGTATTCACTCTATCTGGATACCCTGAGCGAAACCAGTGCTCAGGATCTGGTACTGACTCTATCTGGATGGCCTAAGAGAAACTGGTGCCCAAAATCTGGTATTCACCCTATATGGATAGCCTGAGCGAAACCATTGCTCAGGATCTGGTATTGACTCTATCTGGATAGCCTAAGAGAAACCGGTGCACAGGATCTGTTATTCACTCTATTTGGATAGCCTGAGAAATGCCAGTGCACAGGATCTGTTCTTCACTCTATCTTCATAGCCTGAAAGAAACCAGTGCCTGGATAGCAAGAGAGAATCCAGTGGCCAGGATCCACCATTCACTCTATCTGGATAGCATGAGAGAAACCAGTGCACATTATCTTTTTTTCACTCTATCTGGATAGCCTGAGAGAAACCAGTGTCTGGATATAGCCTGAGAGAAACCAGTGCACAGGATCTGTTTTTCACTCTATCTGGATAGCCTGAAAGAAACCAGTGCAC
The DNA here is from genome assembly GCF_031143425.1 of Pleurodeles waltl. NCBI lineage: Eukaryota > Metazoa > Chordata > Amphibia > Caudata > Salamandridae > Pleurodeles > Pleurodeles waltl. Next base: position 1,159,074,893 of record NC_090439.1, read on the forward strand.
ATGATCTGTTATCCACACTATCTGGATAGCCTGAGAGTAACCAGTGCCTGGATAGCCTGAGAGAAACCAGTGGTCAAGATCCATTATTCCCTGTAAATGCATAGCCTGAAAGAAACATGCGCACATGATCTGTTATCCACACCATCTGGATAGCCTGAGAATAACCGGTGCCTGGATAGCCTGAGAGAAACCAGTGGTCATGATCCATTATTCACCCTATCTGGATAGCCTGAGAGAAACCACTGCACAGGATCTATTATTCAGTCTACCTGGATAGCCTGAGAGAACCAGTGCCTGTATAGCATGAGAGAAACCAGTGCAGAGGATCTGTTTTCCACTCTATCTTGGTAGCCTGAGATAAACCAGTGACATCATCTGGTATTCACTCTATTTTCATAGCCTGAGAGGAACCAGTGCACAGGATCTGTTATTCAAACTATCTGGATAGCCAGAGAGAAACCAGTGCCTGGATAGCCTGAGAGAAGCCAATGCACATAATCTGTTATTCACTGTACCTGGAGTGCATGAGAGAAACCAGTGCACATGATCTGGTATTCACACTATCTTTATAGCCTGAGAAAACCAGTGCGCAGGATCTGTTATTCAATCTATCTGGATAGCCTGAAAAATGCCAGTGCACAGGATCTGTTCTTCACTCTATCTTGATAGCCTGAGAGAAACCAGTGACATCATCTGTTAGTCACTCTACCTTCATAGCCTGAGAGGAACCAGTGCACAGGATCTGGTATTCACACTATCTTTATAGCCTGAGAGAAACCAGTGGGTGGATAGCATGAGAGAAACCAGTGCACTGGATCTTTTTTTCACTCTATGTGGGTAGCCTGAGAGAAACCAGTGCCTGGATAGACTGAGAGAAACCATGCACAGCATCCGTTTTTCCTTCTACCTGGATACCCTGAAAGAAACCAAATGCACAGGATCTGTTATCCACACTACCTGGATAGCCTGAGAGAAACCAGTGCCTGGATAGCCTGAGAGAAACCAGTGGTCAGGATCCATTATTCACTCTATTTGGATAGCCTGAGAGAAACCAGTGCACAGAATCTGTTTTTCACTCTGTCTGGATAGCCTAAGAAATATTAGTGCACAGGATCTGTTATTCACAATATCTGGATAGCCAGAGAGAAACCATTGCATTGATAGCCTGAGAGAAACCAGTGGCTAGGATTCATTATTCATTGTCTCTGAATAGCCTGATAGAAACCAGGGCACAGGATCTGTTATTCACTCTACCCAGATAGCCTGAGAGAAACAAGTGCTCAGGATCTGTTATTCACACTGTCTTTATAACCTGAGAGAAAACAGTCCCTGGATAGTATTATAGAAACCAGTGGCCAAGATCCATTATTCACTCTATCTGGATAGCCCGAGAGAAACTATTGGACAGGATCTGTTTTACACTCTATCTGGAAAGCCTGAGAGAAAACAGTGGCTGGATAGCCTTTACGAAACCAGTACACAGGATCTGTTTTTCACTCTATCTGGATAGCTTGAGAGAAACCATTGACAGCATCCGTTATTCACTCTATCTTGATAGCCTGAGAGAAACCGGTGCAGAGGACCTGGTATTCACTCTATCTGGATACCCTGAGCGAAACCAGTGCTCAGGATCTGGTACTGACTCTATCTGGATGGCCTAAGAGAAACTGGTGCCCAAAATCTGGTATTCACCCTATATGGATAGCCTGAGCGAAACCACTGCTCAGGATCTGGTATTGACTCTATCTGGATAGCCTAAGAGAAACCGGTGCACAGGATCTGTTATTCACTCTATTTGGATAGCCTGAGAAATGCCAGTGCACAGGGTCTGTTCTTCACTCTAGCTTCATAGCCTGAAAGAAACCAGTGCCTGGATAGCAAGAGAGAATCCAGTGGCCAGAATCCATCATTCACTCTATCTGGATAGCATGAGAGAAACCAGTGCACATGATCTTTTTTTCACTCTATCTGGATAGCCTGAGAGAAACCAGTGTCTGGATATAGCCTGAGAGAAACCAGTGCACAGGATCTGTTTTTCACTCTATCTGGATAGCCTGAAAGAAACCAGTGCACATGATCTGTTATCCACACTATCTGGATAGCCTGAGAGTAACCAGTGCCTGGATAGCCTGAGAGAAACCAGTGGTCAAGATCCATTATTCCCTGTAAATGCATAGCCTGAAAGAAACATGCGCACATGATCTGTTATCCACACCATCTGGATAGCCTGAGAATAACCGGTGCCTGGATAGCCTGAGAGAAACCAGTGGTCATGATCCATTATTCACCCTATCTGGATAGCCTGAGAGAAACCACTGCACAGGATCTATTATTCAGTCTACCTGGATAGCCTGAGAGAACCAGTGCCTGTATAGCATGAGAGAAACCAGTGCAGAGGATCTGTTTTCCACTCTATCTTGGTAGCCTGAGATAAACCAGTGACATCATCTGGTATTCACTCTATTTTCATAGCCTGAGAGGAACCAGTGCACAGGATCTGTTATTCAAACTATCTGGATAGCCAGAGAGAAACCAGTGCCTGGATAGCATGAGAGAAGCCAATGCACATAATCTGTTATTCACTGTACCTGGAGTGCATGAGAGAAACCAGTGCACATGATCTGGTATTCACACTATCTTTATAGCCTGAGAAAACCAGTGCGCAGGATCTGTTATTCAATCTATCTGGATAGCCTGAAAAATGCCAGTGCACAGGATCTGTTCTTCACTCTATCTTGATAGCCTGAGAGAAACCAGTGACATCATCTGTTAGTCACTCTACCTTCATAGCCTGAGAGGAACCAGTGCACAGGATCTGGTATTCACACTATCTTTATAGCCTGAGAGAAACCAGTGGGTGGATAGCATGAGAGAAACCAGTGCACTGGATCTTTTTTTAACTCTATGTTGGTAGCCTGAGAGAAACCAGTGCCTGGATAGACTGAGAGAAACCATGCACAGCATCCGTTTTTCCTTCTACCTGGATACCCTGAAAGAAACCAAATGCACAGGATCTGTTATCCACACTACCTGGATAGCCTGAGAGAAACCAGTGGTCAGGATCCATTATTCACTCTATTTGGATAGCCTGAGAGAAACCAGTGCACAGAATCTGTTTTTCACTCTGTCTGGATAGCCTAAGAAATATTAGTGCACAGGATCTGTTATTCACAATATCTGGATAGCCAGAGAGAAACCATTGCATTGATAGCCTGAGAGAAACCAGTGGCTAGGATTCATTATTCATTGTCTCTGAATAGCCTGATAGAAACCAGGGCACAGGATCTGTTATTCACTCTACCCAGATAGCCTGAGCGAAACAAGTGCTCAGGATCTGTTATTCACACTGTCTTTATAACCTGAGAGAAACCAGTCCCTGGATAGTATTATAGAAACCAGTGGCCAAGATCCATTATTCACTCTATCTGGATAGCCCGAGAGAAACTATTGGACAGGATCTGTTTTACACTCTATCTGGAAAGCCTGAGAGAAAACAGTGGCTGGATAGCCTTTACGAAACCAGTACACAGGATCTGTTTTTCACTCTATCTGGATAGCTTGAGAGAAACCATTGACAGCATCCGTTATTCACTCTATCTTGATAGCCTGAGAGAAACCGGTGCAGAGGACCTGGTATTCACTCTATCTGGATACCCTGAGCGAAACCAGTGCTCAGGATCTGTTATTCACTCTACCCAGATAGCCTGAGAGAAACAAGTGCTCAGGATCTGTTATTCACACTGTCTTTATAACCTGAGAGAAACCAGTCCCTGGATAGTATTATAGAAACCAGTGGCCAAGATCCATTATTCACTCTATCTGGATAGCCTGAGAGAAACTATTGGACAGGATCTGTTTTACACTCTATCTGGAAAGCCTGAGAGAAAACAGTGGCTGGATAGCCTTTACGAAACCAGTACACAGGATCTGTTTTTCACTCTATCTGGATAGCTTGAGAGAAACCATTGACAGCATCCGTTATTCACTCTATCTTGATAGCCTGAGAGAAACCGGTGCAGAGGACCTGGTATTCACTCTATCTGGATACCCTGAGAGAAACCAGTGCACAGAATCTGTTTTTCACTCTGTCTGGATAGCCTAAGAAATATTAGTGCACAGGATCTGTTATTCACAATATCTGGATAGCCAGAGAGAAACCATTGCATTGATAGCCTGAGAGAAACCAGTGGCTAGGATTCATTATTCATTGTCTCTGAATAGCCTGATAGAAACCAGGGCACAGGATCTGTTATTCACTCTACCCAGATAGCCTGAGAGAAACAAGTGCTCAGGATCTGTTATTCACACTGTCTTTATAACCTGAGAGAAACCAGTCCCTGGATAGTATTATAGAAACCAGTGGCCAAGATCCATTATTCACTCTATCTGGATAGCCCGAGAGAAACTATTGGACAGGATCTGTTTTACACTCTATCTGGAAAGCCTGAGAGAAAACAGTGGCTGGATAGCCTTTACGAAACCAGTACACAGGATCTGTTTTTCACTCTATCTGGATAGCTTGAGAGAAACCATTGACAGCATCCGTTATTCACTCTATCTTGATAGCCTGAGAGAAACTGGTGCAGAGGACCTGGTATTCACTCTATCTGGATACCCTGAGCGAATCCAGTGCTCAGGATCTGGTACTGACTCTATCTGGATGGCCTAAGAGAAACTGGTGCCCAAAATCTGGTATTCACCCTATATGGATAGCCTGAGCGAAACCACTGCTCAGGATCTGGTATTGACTCTATCTGGATAGCCTAAGAGAAACCGGTGCACAGGATCTGTTATTCACTCTATTTGGATAGCCTGAGAAATGCCAGTGCACAGGGTCTGTTCTTCACTCTATCTTCATAGCCTGAAAGAAACCAGTGCCTGGATAGCAAGAGAGAATCCAGTGGCCAGAATCCATCATTCACTCTATCTGGATAGCATGAGAGAAACCAGTGCACATGATCTTTTTTTCACTCTATCTGGATAGCCTGAGAGACACCAGTGTCTGGATATAGCCTGAGAGAAACCAGTGCACAGGATCTGTTTTTCACTCTATCTGGATAGCCTGAAAGAAACCAGTGCACATGATCTGTTATCCACACTATCTGGATAGCCTGAGAGTAACCAGTGCCTGGATAGCCTGAGAGAAACCAGTGGTCAAGATCCATTATTCCCTGTAAATGCATAGCCTGAAAGAAACATGCGCACATGATCTGTTATCCACACCATCTGGATAGCCTGAGAATAACCGGTGCCTGGATAGCCTGAGAGAAACCAGTGGTCATGATCCATTATTCACCCTATCTGGATAGCCTGAGAGAAACCACTGCACAGGATCTATTATTCAGTCTACCTGGATAGCCTAAGAGAACCAGTGCCTGTATAGCATGAGAGAAACCAGTGCAGAGGATCTGTTTTCCACTCTATCTTGGTAGCCTGAGATAAACCAGTGACATCATCTGGTATTCACTCTATTTTCATAGCCTGAGAGGAACCAGTGCACAGGATCTGTTATTCAAACTATCTGGATAGCCAGAGAGAAACCAGTGCCTGGATAGCCTGAGAGAAGCCAATGCACATAATCTGTTATTCACTGTACCTGGAGTGCATGAGAGAAACCAGTGCACATGATCTGGTATTCACACTATCTTTATAGCCTGAGAAAACCAGTGCGCAGGATCTGTTATTCAATCTATCTGGATAGCCTGAAAAATGCCAGTGCACAGGATCTGTTCTTCACTCTATCTTGATAGCCTGAGAGAAACCAGTGACATCATCTGTTAGTCACTCTACCTTCATAGCCTGAGAGGAACCAGTGCACAGGATCTGGTATTCACACTATCTTTATAGCCTGAGAGAAACCAGTGGGTGGATAGCATGAGAGAAACCAGTGCACTGGATCTTTTTTTCACTCTATGTGGGTAGCCTGAGAGAAACCAGTGCCTGGATAGACTGAGGGAAACCATGCACAGCATCCGTTTTTCCTTCTACCTGGATACCCTGAAAGAAACCAAATGCACAGGATCTGTTATCCACACTACCTGGATAGCCTGAGAGAAACCAGTGCCTGGATAGCCTGAGAGAAACCAGTGGTCAGGATCCATTATTCACTCTATTTGGATAGCCTGAGAGAAACCAGTGCACAGAATCTGTTTTTCACTCTGTCTGGATAGCCTAAGAAATATTAGTGCACAGGATCTGTTATTCACAATATCTGGATAGCCAGAGAGAAACCATTGCATTGATAGCCTGAGAGAAACCAGTGGCTAGGATTCATTATTCATTGTCTCTGAATAGCCTGATAGAAACCAGGGCACAGGATCTGTTATTCACTCTACCCAGATAGCCTGAGAGAAACAAGTGCTCAGGATCTGTTATTCACACTGTCTTTATAACCTGAGAGAAACCAGTCCCTGGATAGTATTATAGAAACCAGTGGCCAAGATCCATTATTCACTCTATCTGGATAGCCCGAGAGAAACTATTGGACAGGATCTGTTTTACACTCTATCTGGAAAGCCTGAGAGAAAACAGTGGCTGGATAGCCTTTACGAAACCAGTACACAGGATCTGTTTTTCACTCTATCTGGATAGCTTGAGAGAAACCATTGACAGCATCCGTTATTCACTCTATCTTGATAGCCTGAGAGAGACCGGTGCACAGGATTTGTTATTCACCGTATCTGGATAGCCTGAGAGAAACCAGCGTTTGGATATAGCCTGAGAGAAACCAGTGCACAGGATCTGTTTTTCACACTATCTGGATAGCCTTAGAGGAACTGGTGCCCAAAATCTGGTATTCACCCTATCTGGATAGCCTGAGCGAAACCATTGCTCAGGATCTGGTATTGAGTCTATCTGGATAGCCTAAGAGAAACCGGTGCACAGGATGTGTTATTCACTCTATTTGGATAGCCTGAGAAATGCCAGTGCACAGGATCTGTTCTTCACTCTATCTTCATAGCCTGAGAGAAACCAGTGCCTGGATAGCATGAGAGAAGCCAGTGGCCAGGATCCATCATTCACTCTATCTGGATAGCATGAGAGAAACCAGTACACATGATCTTTTTTTCACTCTATCTGGATAGCCTGAGAGAAACCAGTTTCTGGATATAGCCTGAGAGAAACCAGTGCACAGGATCTGTTTTTCACTCTATCTGGATAACCTGAAAGAAACCAGTGCACATGATATGTTATCCACACTATCTGGATAGCCTGAGAGCAACCAGTGCCTGGATAGCCTGAGAGAAACCAGTGGTCAAGATCCATTATTCCCTGTAACTGCATAGCCTGAAAGAAACAAGTGCACATGATCTGTTATCCACACCATCTGCATAGCCTGAGAATAACCAGTGCCTGGATAGCCTGAGAGAAACCAGTGGTCATGATCCATTATTCACCCTATCTGGATGGCCTGAGAGAAACCACTGCACAGGATCTATTAATCAGTCTACCTGGATAGCCTGAGAGACCCAGTGCCTGTATAGCATGAGAGAAACCAGTGCAGAGGATCTGTTATCCACTCTATCTTGATAGCCTGAGATAAACCAGTGACATCATCTGTTATTCACTCTATTTTCATAGCCTGAGAGGAACCAGTGCACAGGATCTGTTATTCAAACTATCTGGATAGCCAGAGAGAAACCAGTGCCTGGATAGCCTGAGAGAAGCCAATGCACATAATCTGTTATTCACTGTACCTAGAGTGCATGAGAGAAACCAGTGCACATGATCTGGTATTCACACTATCTTTATAGCCTGAGAAAACCAGTGCGCAGGATCTGTTATTCAATCTATCTGGATAGCCTGAAAAATGCCAGTGCACAGGATCTGTTCTTCACTCTATCTTGATAGCCTGAGAGAAACCAGTGACATCATCTGTTAGTCACTCTACCTTCATAGCCTGAGAGGAACCAGTGCACAGGATCTGGTATTCACACTATCTTTATAGCCTGAGAGAAACCAGTGGGTGGATAGCATGAGAGAAACCAGTGCACTGGATCTTTTTTTCACTCTATGTGGGTAGCCTGAGAGAAACCAGTGCCTGGATAGACTGAGGGAAACCATGCACAGCATCCGTTTTTCCTTCTACCTGGATACCCTGAAAGAAACCAAATGCACAGGATCTGTTATCCACACTACCTGGATAGCCTGAGAGAAACCAGTGCCTGGATAGCCTGAGAGAAACCAGTGGTCAGGATCCATTATTCACTCTATTTGGATAGCCTGAGAGAAACCAGTGCACAGAATCTGTTTTTCACTCTGTCTGGATAGCCTAAGAAATATTAGTGCACAGGATCTGTTATTCACAATATCTGGATAGCCAGAGAGAAACCATTGCATTGATAGCCTGAGAGAAACCAGTGGCTAGGATTCATTATTCATTGTCTCTGAATAGCCTGATAGAAACCAGGGCACAGGATCTGTTATTCACTCTACCCAGATAGCCTGAGAGAAACAAGTGCTCAGGATCTGTTATTCACACTGTGTTTATAACCTGAGAGAAACCAGTCCCTGGATAGTATTATAGAAACCAGTGGCCAAGATCCATTATTCACTCTATTTGGATAGCCCGAGAGAAACTATTGGACAGGATCTGTTTTACACTCTATCTGGAAAGCCTGAGAGAAAACAGTGGCTGGATAGCCTTTACGAAACCAGTACACAGGATCTGTTTTTCACTCTATCTGGATAGCTTGAGAGAAACCATTGACAGCATCCATTATTCACTCTATCTTGATAGCCTGAGAGAAACCGGTGCAGAGGACCTGGTATTCACTCTATCTGGATACCCTGAGCGAAACCAGTGCTCAGGATCTGGTACTGACTCTATCTGGATGGCCTAAGAGAAACTGGTGCCCAAAATCTGGTATTCACCCTATATGGATAGCCTGAGCGAAACCATTGCTCAGGATCTGGTATTGACTCTATCTGGATAGCCTAAGAGAAACCGGTGCACAGGATCTGTTATTCACTCTATTTGGATAGCCTGAGAAATGCCAGTGCACAGGATCTGTTCTTCACTCTATCTTCATAGCCTGAAAGAAACCAGTGCCTGGATAGCAAGAGAGAATCCAGTGGCCAGGATCCATCATTCACTCTATCTGGATAGCATGAGAGAAACCAGTGCACATGATCTTTTTTTCACTCTATCTGGATAGCCTGAGAGAAACCAGTGTCTGGATATAGCCTGAGAGAAACCAGTGCACAGGATCTGTTTTTCACTCTATCTGGATAGCCTGAAAGAAACCAGTGCACATGATCTGTTATCCACACTATCTGGATAGCCTGAGAGTAACCAGTGCCTGGATAGCCTGAGAGAAACCAGTGGTCAAGATCCATTATTCCCTGTAAATGCATAGCCTGAAAGAAACATGCGCACATGATCTGTTATCCACACCATCTAGATAGCCTGAGAATAACCGGTGCCTGGATAGCCTGAGAGAAACCAGTGGTCATGATCCATTATTCACCCTATCTGGATAGCCTGAGAGAAACCACTGCACAGGATCTATTATTCAGTCTACCTGGATAGCCTGAGAGAACCAGTGCCTGTATAGCATGAGAGAAACCAGTGCAGAGGATCTGTTTTCCACTCTATCTTGGTAGCCTGAGATAAACCAGTGACATCATCTGGTATTCACTCTATTTTCATAGCCTGAGAGGAACCAGTGCACAGGATCTGTTATTCAAACTATCTGGATAGCCAGAGAGAAACCAGTGCCTGGATAGCCTGAGAGAAGCCAATGCACATAATCTGTTATTCACTGTACCTGGAGTGCATGAGAGAAACCAGTGCACATGATCTGGTATTCACACTATCTTTATAGCCTGAGAAAACCAGTGCGCAGGATCTGTTATTCAATCTATCTGGATAGCCTGAAAAATGCCAGTGCACAGGATCTGTTCTTCACTCTATCTTGATAGCCTGAGAGAAACCAGTGACATCATCTGTTAGTCACTCTACCTTCATAGCCTGAGAGGAACCAGTGCACAGGATCTGGTATTCACACTATCTTTATAGCCTGAGAGAAACCAGTGGGTGGATAGCATGAGAGAAACCAGTGCACTGGATCTTTTTTTCACTCTATGTGGGTAGCCTGAGAGAAACCAGTGCCTGGATAGACTGAGAGAAACCATGCACAGCATCCGTTTTTCCTTCTACCTGGATACCCTGAAAGAAACCAAATGCACAGGATCTGTTATCCACACTACCTGGATAGCCTGAGAGAAACCAGTGCCTGGATAGCCTGAGAGAAACCAGTGGTCAGGATCCATTATTCACTCTATTTGGATAGCCTGAGAGAAACCAGTGCACAGAATCTGTTTTTCACTCTGTCTGGATAGCCTAAGAAATATTAGTGCACAGGATCTGTTATTCACAATATCTGGATAGCCAGAGAGAAACCATTGCATTGATAGCCTGAGAGAAACCAGTGGCTAGGATTCATTATTCATTGTCTCTGAATAGCCTGATAGAAACCAGGGCACAGGATCTGTTATTCACTCTACCCAGATAGCCTGAGAGAAACAAGTGCTCAGGATCTGTTATTCACACTGTCTTTATAACCTGAGAGAAAACAGTCCCTGGATAGTATTATAGAAACCAGTGGCCAAGATCCATTATTCACTCTATCTGGATAGCCCGAGAGAAACTATTGGACAGGATCTGTTTTACACTCTATCTGGAAAGCCTGAGAGAAAACAGTGGCTGGATAGCCTTTACGAAACCAGTACACAGGATCTGTTTTTCACTCTATCTGGATAGCTTGAGAGAAACCATTGACAGCATCCGTTATTCACTCTATCTTGATAGCCTGAGAGAAACCGGTGCAGAGGACCTGGTATTCACTCTATCTGGATACCCTGAGCGAAACCAGTGCTCAGGATCTGGTACTGACTCTATCTGGATGGCCTAAGAGAAACTGGTGCCCAAAATCTGGTATTCACCCTATATGGATAGCCTGAGCGAAACCACTGCTCAGGATCTGGTATTGACTCTATCTGGATAGCCTAAGAGAAACCGGTGCACAGGATCTGTTATTCACTCTATTTGGATAGCCTGAGAAATGCCAGTGCACAGGGTCTGTTCTTCACTCTAGCTTCATAGCCTGAAAGAAACCAGTGCCTGGATAGCAAGAGAGAATCCAGTGGCCAGAATCCATCATTCACTCTATCTGGATAGCATGAGAGAAACCAGTGCACATGATCTTTTTTTCACTCTATCTGGATAGCCTGAGAGAAACCAGTGTCTGGATATAGCCTGAGAGAAACCAGTGCACAGGATCTGTTTTTCACTCTATCTGGATAGCCTGAAAGAAACCAGTGCACATGATCTGTTATCCACACTATCTGGATAGCCTGAGAGTAACCAGTGCCTGGATAGCCTGAGAGAAACCAGTTGTCAAGATCCATTATTCCCTGTAAATGCATAGCCTGAAAGAAACATGCGCACATGATCTGTTATCCACACCATCTGGATAGCCTGAGAATAACCGGTGCCTGGATAGCCTGAGAGAAACCAGTGGTCATGATCCATTATTCACCCTATCTGGATAGCCTGAGAGAAACCACTGCACAGGATCTATTATTCAGTCTACCTGGATAGCCTGAGAGAACCAGTGCCTGTATAGCATGAGAGAAACCAGTGCAGAGGATCTGTTTTCCACTCTATCTTGATAGCCTGAGATAAGCCAGTGACATCATCTGTTATTCACTCTATTTTCATAGCCTGAGAGGAACCAGTGCACAGGATCTGTTATTCAAACTATCTGGATAGCCAGAGAGAAACCAATGCCTGGATAGCCTGAGAGAAGCCAATGCACATAATCTGTTATTCACTGTACCTGGAGTGCATGAGAGAAACCAGTGCACATGATCTGGTATTCACACTATCTTTATAGCCTGAGAAAACCAGTGCGCAGGATCTGTTATTCAATCTATCTGGATAGCCTGAAAAATGCCAGTGCACAGGATCTGTTCTTCACTCTATCTTGATAGCCTGAGAGAAACCAGTGACATCTTCTATTATTCACTCTATCTTCATAGCCTGAGAGGAACCAGTGCACACGATCTGGTAATCACACTATCTTTATAGCCTGAGAGAAACCAGTGGGTGGATAGCATGAGAGAAACCAGTGGCCATGATCCATTGTTCACTCTATCTGGATAGCATGAGAGAAACCAGTGCACTGGATCTTTTTTTCACTCTATGTGGGTAGCCTAAGAGAAACCAGTGCCTGGATAGACTGAGAGAAACCATGCACCGGATCCGTTTTTCCTTCTACCTGGATACCCTGAAAGAAACCAAGTGCACAGGATCTGTTATCCACACTACCTGCATAGCCTGAGAGAAACCAGTGCCTGGATAGCCTGAGAGAAACCAGTGGCCAGGATCCATTATTCACTCTATTTGGATAGCCTGAGAGAAACTAGTGCACAGAATCTGTTTTTCACTCTGTCTGGATAGCCTGAGAAATATTAGTGCACAGGATCTGTTATTCACAATATCTGGATAGCCAGAGAGAAACCATTGCATGGATAGCCTGAGAGAAACCAGTGGCTAGGATTCATTATTCATTGTCTCTGAATAGCCTGATAGAAACCAGGGCACAGGATCTGTTATTCACTCTACCCAGATAGCCTGAGAGAAACAAGTGCTCAGGATCTGTTATTGACACTGTCTTTATAACCTGAGAGAAACCAGTCCCTGGATAGTATTATAGAAACCAGTGGCCAAGATCCATTATTCACTCTATCTGGATAGCCCGAGAGAAAACAGTGCCTGGATAGCCTTTACGAAACCAGTACACAGGATCTGTTTTTCACTCTATCTGGATAGCTTGAGAGAAACCATTGACAGCATCCGTTATTCACTCCATCTTGATAGCCTGAGAGAGACCGGTGCACAGGATTTGTTATTCACCGTATCTGGATAGCCTGAGAGAAACCAGTGTCTGGATATAGCCTGAGAGAAACCAGTGCACAGGATCTGTTTTTCACTCTATCTGGATAGCCTGAAAGAAACCAGTGCACATGATCTGTTATCCGCACTATCTGGATAGCCTGAGAGTAACCAGTTCCTGGATACCCTGAGAGAAACCAGTGGTCAGGATCCATTATTCACTCTATCTGGATAGCCTGAGAAACCAGTGCACAGGATCTATTATTCAGTCTACCTGGATAGCCTGAGAGAAACAAGTGCCTGTATAGCATGAAAGAAACCAGTGCAGAGGATCTGTTTTCCACTCTATCTTGACAGCCTGAGATAAACCAGTGACATCATCTGTTATTCACTCTATCTTCATAGCCTGAGAGGAACCAGTGCACAGAATCTGTTATTCACACTATCTGGATAGCCAGAGAGAAACCAGTGCCTGGATAGCCTGAGAGAAGCTAATGCACAGGATCTGTTATTCACTGTACCTGGAGTGCATGAGAGAAGCCAGTGCACCGGCTCTGGTATTCACTATCTTTATAGCCTGAAAGAAACCAGTGCACATGATCTGTTATCCACACTATCTGGATAGCCTGAGAGTAATCGGTGCCTGGATTGCCTGAGAGAAACCAGTGGTCAAGATCCATTTTTCACTGTAACTGCATAGCCTGAAAGAAACCAGCGCACATGATCTGTTATCCACACCATCTGGATAGCCTGAGAATAACCAGTGCCTGGATAGCCTGAGAGAAACCAGTGGTCATGATCCATTATTCACCCTATCTGGATAGCCTGAGAGAAACCACTGCACAGGATCTATTATTCAGTCTACCTGGATAGCCTGAGAGAACCAGTGCCTGTATAGCATGAGAGAAACCAATGCAGAGGATATGTTTTCCACTCTATCTTGGTAGCCTGAGATAAACCAGTGACATCATCTGTTATTCACTCTATTTTCATAGCCTGAGAGGAACCAGTGCGCAGGATCTGTTATTCAATCTATCTGGATAGCCTGAAAAATGCCAGTGCACAGGATCTGTTCTTCACTCTATCTTGATAGCCTGAGAGAAACCAGTGACATCATCTGTTAGTCACTCTACCTTCATAGCCTGAGAGGAACCAGTGCACAGGATCTGGTATTCACACTATCTTTATAGCCGGAGAGAAACCAGTGGGTGGATAGCATGAGAGAAACTAGTGCACTGGATCTTTTTTTCACTCTATGTGGGTAGCCTGAGAGAAACCAGTGCCTGGATAGACTGAGAGAAACCATGCACAGCATCCGTTTTTCCTTCTACCTGGATACCCTGAAAGAAACCAAGTGCACAGGATCTGTTATCCACACTACCTGGATAGCCTGAGAGAAACCAGTGCCTGGATAGCCTGAGAGAAACCAGTGGTCAGGATCCATTATTCACTCTATTTGGATAGCCTGAGAGAAACCAGTGCACAGAATCTGTTTTTTACTCTGTCTGGATAGCCTAAAAATATTAGTGCACAGGATCTGTTATTCACAATATCTGGATAGCCAGAGAGAAACCATTGCATTGATAGCCTGAGAGAAACCAGTGGCTAGGATTCATTATTCATTGTCTCTGAAAAGCCTGATAGAAACCAGGGCACAGGCTCTGTTATTCACTCTACCCAGATAGCCTGAGAGAAAGAAGTGCTCAGGATCTGTTATTCACACTGTCTTTATACCCTGAGAGAAACCAGTCCCTGGATAGTATTATAGAAACCAGTGGCCAAGATCCATTATTCACTCTATCTGGATAGCCCGAGAGAAACTATTGGACAGGATCTGTTTTACACTCTATCTGGAAAGCCTGAGAGAAAACAGTGGCTGGATAGCCTTTACGAAACCAGTACACAGGATCTGTTTTTCACTCTATCTGGATAGCTTGAGAGAAACCATTGACAGCATCCGTTATTCACTCTATCTTGATAGCCTGAGAGAAACCGGTGCAGAGGACCTGGTATTCACTCTATCTGGATACCCTGAGCGAAACCAGTGCTCAGGATCTGGTACTGACTCTATCTGGATGGCCTAAGAGAAACTGGTGCCCAAAATCTGGTATTCACCCTATATGGATAGCCTGAGCGAAACCATTGCTTAGGATCTGGTATTGACTCTATCTGGATAGCCTAAGAGACACCGGTGCACAGGATCTGTTATTCACTCTATTTGGATAGCCTGAGAAATGCCAGTGCACAGGATCTGTTCTTCACTCTATCTTCATAGCCTGAAAGAAACCAGTGCCTGGATAGCAAGAGAGAATCCAGTGGCCAGGATCCATCATTCACTCTATCTGGATAGCATGAGTGAAACCAGTGCACATGATCTTTTTTTCACTCTATCTGGATAGCCTGAGAGAAACCAGTGTCTGGATATAGCCTGAGAGAAACCAGTGCACAGGATCTGTTTTTCACTCTATCTGGATAGCCTGAAAGAAACCAGTGCACATGATCTGTTATCCACACTATCTGGATAGCCTGAGAGTAAACAGTGCCTGGATAGCCTGAGAGAAACCAGTGGTCAAGATCCATTATTGCCTGTAAATGCATAGCCTGAAAGAAACATGCGCACATGATCTGTTATCCACACCATCTGGATAGCCTGAGAATAACCGGTGCCTGGATAGCCTGAGAGAAACCAGTGGTCATGATCCATTATTCACCCTATCTGGATAGCCTGAGAGAAACCACTGCACAGGATCTATTATTCAGTCTACCTGGATAGCCTGAGAGAACCAGTGCCTGTATAGCATGAGAGAAACCAGTGCAGAGGATCTGTTTTCCACTCTATCTTGATAGCCTGAGATAAACCAGTGACATCATCTGGTATTCACTCTATTTTCATAGCCTGAGAGGAACCAGTGCACAGGATTTCTTATTCAAACTATCTGGATAGCCAGAGAGAAACCAGTGCCTGGATAGCCTGAGAGAAGCCAATGCACATAATCTGTTATTCACTGTACCTGGAGTGCATGAGAGAAACCAGCGCACATGATCTGGTATTCACACTATCTTTATAGCCTGAGAAAACCAGTGTGCATGATCTGTTATTCAATCTATCTGGATAGCCTGAAAAATGCCAGTGCACAGGATCTGTTCTTCACTCTATCTTGATAGCCTGAGAGAAACCAGTGACATCATCTATTATTCACTCTATCTTCATAGCCTGAGAGGAACCAGTGCACACGATCTGATAATCACACTATCTTTATAGCCTGAGAGAAACCAGTGGGTGGATAGCATGAGAGAAACCAGTGGCCATGATCCATTGTTCACTCTATCTGGATAGCATGAGAGAAACCAGTGCACTGGATCTTTTTTTCACTCTATGTGGGTAGCCTGAGAGAAACCAGTGCCTGGATAGACTGAGAGAAACCATGCACAGGATCCGTTTTTCCTTCTACCTGGATACCCTGAAAGAAACCAAGTGCACAGGATCTGTTATCCACACTACCTGCATAGCCTGAGAGAAACCAGTGCCTGGATAGCCTGAGAGAAACCAGTGGTCAGGATCCATTATTCACTCTATTTGGATAGCCTGAGAGAAACCAGTGCACAGAATCTGTTTTTCGCTCTGTCTGGATAGCCTGAGAAATATTAGTGCACAGGATCTGTTATTCACAATATCTGGATAGCCAGAGAGAAACCAGTGCATGGATAGCCTGAGAGAAACCAGTGGCTAGGATTCATTATTCATTGTCTCTGAATAGCCTGATAGAAACCAGGGCACAGGATCTGTTATTCACTCTACCCAGATAGCCTGAGAGAAACAAGTGCTCAGGATCTGTTATTCACACTGTCTTTATAACCTGAGAGAAACCAGTCCCTGGATAGTATTATAGAAACCAGTGGCCAAGATCCATTATTCACTCTATCTGGATAGCCCGAGAGAAACTATTGGACAGGATCTGTTTTACACTCTATCTGGAAAGCCTGAGAGAAAACAGTGGCTGGATAGCCTTTACGAAACCAGTACACAGGATCTGTTTTTCACTCTATCTGGATAGCTTGAGAGAAACCATTGACAGCATCCGTTATTCACTCTATTTTGATAGCCTGAGAGAAACCGGTGCAGAGGACCTGGTATTCACTCTATCTGGATACCCTGAGCGAAACCAGTGCTCAGGATCTGGTACTGACTCTATCTGGATGGCCTAAGAGAAACTGGTGCCCAAAATCTGGTATTCACCCAATATGGATAGCCTGAGCGAAACCATTGCTCAGGATCTGGTATTGACTCTATCTGGATAGCCTAAGAGAAACCGGTGCACAGGATCTGTTATTCACTCTATTTGGATAGCCTGAGAAATGCCAGTGCACAGGATCTGTTCTTCACTCTATCTTCATAGCCTGAAAGAAACCAGTGCCTGGATAGCAAGAGAGAATCCAGTGGCCAGGATCCACCATTCACTCTATCTGGATAGCATGAGAGAAACCAGTGCACATTATCTTTTTTTCACTCTATCTGGATAGCCTGAGAGAAACCAGTGTCTGGATATAGCCTGAGAGAAACCAGTGCACAGGATCTGTTTTTCACTCTATCTGGATAGCCTGAAAGAAACCAGTGCACATGATCTGTTATCCACACTATCTGGATAGCCTGAGAGTAACCAGTGCCTGGATAGCCTGAGAGAAACCAGTGGTCAAGATCCATTATTCCCTGTAAATGCATAGCCTGAAAGAAACATGCGCACATGATCTGTTATCCACACCATCTGGATAGCCTGAGAATAACCGGTGCCTGGATAGCCTGAGAGAAACCAGTGGTCATGATCCATTATTCACCCTATCTGGATAGCCTGAGAGAAACCACTGCACAGGATCTATTATTCAGTCTACCTGGATAGCCTGAGAGAACCAGTGCCTGTATAGCATGAGAGAAACCAGTGCAGAGGATCTGTTTCCCACTCTATCTTGGTAGCCTGAGATAAACCAGTGACATCATCTGGTATTCACTCTATTTTCATAGCCTGAGAGGAACCAGTGCACAGGATCTGTTATTCAAACTATCTGGATAGCCAGAGAGAAACCAGTGCCTGGATAGCCTGAGAGAAGCCAATGCACATAATCTGTTATTCACTGTACCTGGAGTGCATGAGAGAAACCAGTGCACATGATCTGGTATTCACACTATCTTTATAGCCTGAGAAAACCAGTGCGCAGGATCTGTTATTCAATCTATCTGGATAGCCTGAAAAATGCCAGTGCACAGGATCTGTTCTTCACTCTATCTTGATAGCCTGAGAGAAACCAGTGACATCATCTGTTAGTCACTCTACCTTCATAGCCTGAGAGGAACCAGTGCACAGGATCTGGTATTCACACTATCTTTATAGCCTGAGAGAAACCAGTGGGTGGATAGCATGAGAGAAACCAGTGCACTGGATCTTTTTTTAACTCTATGTGGGTAGCCTGAGAGAAACCAGTGCCTGGATAGACTGAGAGAAACCATGCACAGCATCCGTTTTTCCTTCTACCTGGATACCCTGAAAGAAACCAAATGCACAGGATCTGTTATCCACACTACCTGGATAGCCTGAGAGAAACCAGTGCCTGGATAGCCTGAGAGAAACCAGTGGTCAGGATCCATTATTCACTCTATTTGGATAGCCTGAGAGAAACCAGTGCACAGAATCTGTTTTTCACTCTGTCTGGATAGCCTAAGAAATATTAGTGCACAGGATCTGTTATTCACAATATCTGGATAGCCAGAGAGAAACCATTGCATTGATAGCCTGAGAGAAACCAGTGGCTAGGATTCATTATTCATTGTCTCTGAATAGCCTGATAGAAACCAGGGCACAGGATCTGTTATTCACTCTACCCAGATAGCCTGAGCGAAACAAGTGCTCAGGATCTGTTATTCACACTGTCTTTATAACCTGAGAGAAACCAGTCCCTGGATAGTATTATAGAAACCAGTGGCCAAGATCCATTATTCACTCTATCTGGATAGCCCGAGAGAAACTATTGGACAGGATCTGTTTTACACTCTATCTGGAAAGCCTGAGAGAAAACAGTGGCTGGATAGCCTTTACGAAACCAGTACACAGGATCTGTTTTTCACTCTATCTGGATAGCTTGAGAGAAACCATTGACAGCATCCGTTATTCACTCTATCTTGATAGCCTGAGAGAAACTGGTGCAGAGGACCTGGTATTCACTCTATCTGGATACCCTGAGCGAATCCAGTGCTCAGGATCTGGTACTGACTCTATCTGGATGGCCTAAGAGAAACTGGTGCCCAAAATCTGGTATTCACCCTATATGGATAGCCTGAGCGAAACCACTGCTCAGGATCTGGTATTGACTCTATCTGGATAGCCTAAGAGAAACCGGTGCACAGGATCTGTTATTCACTCTATTTGGATAGCCTGAGAAATGCCAGTGCACAGGGTCTGTTCTTCACTCTATCTTCATAGCCTGAAAGAAACCAGTGCCTGGATAGCAAGAGAGAATCCAGTGGCCAGAATCCATCATTCACTCTATCTGGATAGCATGAGAGAAACCAGTGCACATGATCTTTTTTTCACTCTATCTGGATAGCCTGAGAGACACCAGTGTCTGGATATAGCCTGAGAGAAACCAGTGCACAGGATCTGTTTTTCACTCTATCTGGATAGCCTGAAAGAAACCAGTGCACATGATCTGTTATCCACACTATCTGGATAGCCTGAGAGTAACCAGTGCCTGGATAGCCTGAGAGAAACCAGTGGTCAAGATCCATTATTCCCTGTAAATGCATAGCCTGAAAGAAACATGCGCACATGATCTGTTATCCACACCATCTGGATAGCCTGAGAATAACCGGTGCCTGGATAGCCTGAGAGAAACCAGTGGTCATGATCCATTATTCACCCTATCTGGATAGCCTGAGAGAAACCACTGCACAGGATCTATTATTCAGTCTACCTGGATAGCCTGAGAGAACCAGTGCCTGTATAGCATGAGAGAAACCAGTGCAGAGGATCTGTTTTCCACTCTATCTTGGTAGCCTG
Organism: Pleurodeles waltl; assembly: GCF_031143425.1. Lineage (NCBI taxonomy): Eukaryota > Metazoa > Chordata > Amphibia > Caudata > Salamandridae > Pleurodeles > Pleurodeles waltl. The sequence goes on from NC_090439.1 coordinate 1,159,094,840, forward strand.
AGATAAACCAGTGACATCATCTGGTATTCACTCTATTTTCATAGCCTGAGAGGAACCAGTGCACAGGATCTGTTATTCAAACTATCTGGATAGCCAGAGAGAAACCAGTGCCTGGATAGCCTGAGAGAAGCCAATGCACATAATCTGTTATTCACTGTACCTGGAGTGCATGAGAGAAACCAGTGCACATGATCTGGTATTCACACTATCTTTATAGCCTGAGAAAACCAGTGCGCAGGATCTGTTATTCAATCTATCTGGATAGCCTGAAAAATGCCAGTGCACAGGATCTGTTCTTCACTCTATCTTGATAGCCTGAGAGAAACCAGTGACATCATCTGTTAGTCACTCTACCTTCATAGCCTGAGAGGAACCAGTGCACAGGATCTGGTATTCACACTATCTTTATAGCCTGAGAGAAACCAGTGGGTGGATAGCATGAGAGAAACCAGTGCACTGGATCTTTTTTTCACTCTATGTGGGTAGCCTGAGAGAAACCAGTGCCTGGATAGACTGAGAGAAACCATGCACAGCATCCGTTTTTCCTTCTACCTGGATACCCTGAAAGAAACCAAATGCACAGGATCTGTTATCCACACTACCTGGATAGCCTGAGAGAAACCAGTGCCTGGATAGCCTGAGAGAAACCAGTGGTCAGGATCCATTATTCACTCTATTTGGATAGCCTGAGAGAAACCAGTGCACAGAATCTGTTTTTCACTCTGTCTGGATAGCCTAAGAAATATTAGTGCACAGGATCTGTTCTTCACAATATCTGGATAGCCAGAGAGAAACCATTGCATTGATAGCCTGAGAGAAACCAGTGGCTAGGATTCATTATTCATTGTCTCTGAATAGCCTGATAGAAACCAGGGCACAGGATCTGTTATTCACTCTACCCAGATAGCCTGAGAGAAACAAGTGCTCAGGATCTGTTATTCACACTGTCTTTATAACCTGAGAGAAACCAGTCCCTGGATAGTATTATAGAAACCAGTGGCCAAGATCCATTATTCACTCTATCTGGATAGCCCGAGAGAAACTATTGGACAGGATCTGTTTTACACTCTATCTGGAAAGCCTGAGAGAAAACAGTGGCTGGATAGCCTTTACGAAACCAGTACACAGGATCTGTTTTTCACTCTATCTGGATAGCTTGAGAGAAACCATTGACAGCATCCGTTATTCACTCTATCTTGATAGCCTGAGAGAGACCGGTGCACAGGATTTGTTATTCACCGTATCTGGATAGCCTGAGAGAAACCAGCGTTTGGATATAGCCTGAGAGAAACCAGTGCACAGGATCTGTTTTTCACACTATCTGGATAGCCTTAGAGGAACTGGTGCCCAAAATCTGGTATTCACCCTATCTGGATAGCCTGAGCGAAACCATTGCTCAGGATCTGGTATTGAGTCTATCTGGATAGCCTAAGAGAAACCGGTGCACAGGATGTGTTATTCACTCTATTTGGATAGCCTGAGAAATGCCAGTGCACAGGATCTGTTCTTCACTCTATCTTCATAGCCTGAGAGAAACCAGTGCCTGGATAGCATGAGAGAAGCCAGTGGCCAGGATCCATCATTCACTCTATCTGGATAGCATGAGAGAAACCAGTACACATGATCTTTTTTTCACTCTATCTGGATAGCCTGAGAGAAACCAGTTTCTGGATATAGCCTGAGAGAAACCAGTGCACAGGATCTGTTTTTCACTCTATCTGGATAACCTGAAAGAAACCAGTGCACATGATATGTTATCCACACTATCTGGATAGCCTGAGAGCAACCAGTGCCTGGATAGCCTGAGAGAAACCAGTGGTCAAGATCCATTATTCCCTGTAACTGCATAGCCTGAAAGAAACAAGTGCACATGATCTGTTATCCACACCATCTGCATAGCCTGAGAATAACCAGTGCCTGGATAGCCTGAGAGAAACCAGTGGTCATGATCCATTATTCACCCTATCTGGATGGCCTGAGAGAAACCACTGCACAGGATCTATTAATCAGTCTACCTGGATAGCCTGAGAGACCCAGTGCCTGTATAGCATGAGAGAAACCAGTGCAGAGGATCTGTTATCCACTCTATCTTGATAGCCTGAGATAAACCAGTGACATCATCTGTTATTCACTCTATTTTCATAGCCTGAGAGGAACCAGTGCACAGGATCTGTTATTCAAACTATCTGGATAGCCAGAGAGAAACCAGTGCCTGGATAGCCTGAGAGAAGCCAATGCACATAATCTGTTATTCACTGTACCTGGAGTGCATGAGAGAAACCAGTGCACATGATCTGGTATTCACACTATCTTTATAGCCTGAGAAAACCAGTGCGCAGGATCTGTTATTCAATCTATCTGGATAGCCTGAAAAATGCCAGTGCACAGGATCTGTTCTTCACTCTATCTTGATAGCCTGAGAGAAACCAGTGACATCATCTGTTAGTCACTCTACCTTCATAGCCTGAGAGGAACCAGTGCACAGGATCTGGTATTCACACTATCTTTATAGCCTGAGAGAAACCAGTGGGTGGATAGCATGAGAGAAACCAGTGCACTGGATCTTTTTTTCACTCTATGTGGGTAGCCTGAGAGAAACCAGTGCCTGGATAGACTGAGGGAAACCATGCACAGCATCCGTTTTTCCTTCTACCTGGATACCCTGAAAGAAACCAAATGCACAGGATCTGTTATCCACACTACCTGGATAGCCTGAGAGAAACCAGTGCCTGGATAGCCTGAGAGAAACCAGTGGTCAGGATCCATTATTCACTCTATTTGGATAGCCTGAGAGAAACCAGTGCACAGAATCTGTTTTTCACTCTGTCTGGATAGCCTAAGAAATATTAGTGCACAGGATCTGTTATTCACAATATCTGGATAGCCAGAGAGAAACCATTGCATTGATAGCCTGAGAGAAACCAGTGGCTAGGATTCATTATTCATTGTCTCTGAATAGCCTGATAGAAACCAGGGCACAGGATCTGTTATTCACTCTACCCAGATAGCCTGAGAGAAACAAGTGCTCAGGATCTGTTATTCACACTGTCTTTATAACCTGAGAGAAACCAGTCCCTGGATAGTATTATAGAAACCAGTGGCCAAGATCCATTATTCACTCTATCTGGATAGCCCGAGAGAAACTATTGGACAGGATCTGTTTTACACTCTATCTGGAAAGCCTGAGAGAAAACAGTGGCTGGATAGCCTTTACGAAACCAGTACACAGGATCTGTTTTTCACTCTATCTGGATAGCTTGAGAGAAATCATTGACAGCATCCGTTATTCACTCTATCTTGATAGCCTGAGAGAGACGGGTGCACAGGATTTGTTATTCACCGTATCTGGATAGCCTGAGAGAAACCAGCGTTTGGATATAGCCTGAGAGAAACCAGTGCACAGGATCTGTTTTTCACACTATCTGGATAGCCTTAGAGGAACTGGTGCCCAAAATCTGGTATTCACCCTATCTGGATAGCCTGAGCGAAACCATTGCTCAGGATCTGGTATTGAGTCTATCTGGATAGCCTAAGAGAAACCGGTGCACAGGATGTGTTATTCACTCTATTTGGATAGCCTGAGAAATGCCAGTGCACAGGATCTGTTCTTCACTCTATCTTCATAGCCTGAGAGAAACCAGTGCCTGGATAGCATGAGAGAAGCCAGTGGCCAGGATCCATCATTCACTCTATCTGGATAGCATGAGAGAAACCAGTACACATGATCTTTTTTTCACTCTATCTGGATAGCCTGAGAGAAACCAGTTTCTGGATATAGCCTGAGAGAAACCAGTGCACAGGATCTGTTTTTCACTCTATCTGGATAACCTGAAAGAAACCAGTGCACATGATATGTTATCCACACTATCTGGATAGCCTGAGAGCAACCAGTGCCTGGATAGCCTGAGAGAAACCAGTGGTCAAGATCCATTATTCCCTGTAACTGCATAGCCTGAAAGAAACAAGTGCACATGATCTGTTATCCACACCATCTGCATAGCCTGAGAATAACCAGTGCCTGGATAGCCTGAGAGAAACCAGTGGTCATGATCCATTATTCACCCTATCTGGATGGCCTGAGAGAAACCACTGCACAGGATCTATTAATCAGTCTACCTGGATAGCCTGAGAGACCCAGTGCCTGTATAGCATGAGAGAAACCAGTGCAGAGGATCTGTTATCCACTCTATCTTGATAGCCTGAGATAAACCAGTGACATCATCTGTTATTCACTCTATTTTCATAGCCTGAGAGGAACCAGTGCACAGGATCTGTTATTCAAACTATCTGGATAGCCAGAGAGAAACCAGTGCCTGGATAGCCTGAGAGAAGCCAATGCACATAATCTGTTATTCACTGTACCTGGAGTGCATGAGAGAAACCAGTGCACATGATCTGGTATTCACACTATCTTTATAGCCTGAGAAAACCAGTGCGCAGGATCTGTTATTCAATCTATCTGGATAGCCTGAAAAATGCCAGTGCACAGGATCTGTTCTTCACTCTATCTTGATAGCCTGAGAGAAACCAGTGACATCATCTGTTAGTCACTCTACCTTCATAGCCTGAGAGGAACCAGTGCACAGGATCTGGTATTCACACTATCTTTATAGCCTGAGAGAAACCAGTGGGTGGATAGCATGAGAGAAACCAGTGCACTGGATCTTTTTTTCACTCTATGTGGGTAGCCTGAGAGAAACCAGTGCCTGGATAGACTGAGGGAAACCATGCACAGCATCCGTTTTTCCTTCTACCTGGATACCCTGAAAGAAACCAAATGCACAGGATCTGTTATCCACACTACCTGGATAGCCTGAGAGAAACCAGTGCCTGGATAGCCTGAGAGAAACCAGTGGTCAGGATCCATTATTCACTCTATTTGGATAGCCTGAGAGAAACCAGTGCACAGAATCTGTTTTTCACTCTGTCTGGATAGCCTAAGAAATATTAGTGCACAGGATCTGTTATTCACAATATCTGGATAGCCAGAGAGAAACCATTGCATTGATAGCCTGAGAGAAACCAGTGGCTAGGATTCATTATTCATTGTCTCTGAATAGCCTGATAGAAACCAGGGCACAGGATCTGTTATTCACTCTACCCAGATAGCCTGAGAGAAACAAGTGCTCAGGATCTGTTATTCACACTGTCTTTATAACCTGAGAGAAACCAGTCCCTGGATAGTATTATAGAAACCAGTGGCCAAGATCCATTATTCACTCTATCTGGATAGCCCGAGAGAAACTATTGGACAGGATCTGTTTTACACTCTATCTGGAAAGCCTGAGAGAAAACAGTGGCTGGATAGCCTTTACGAAACCAGTACACAGGATCTGTTTTTCACTCTATCTGGATAGCTTGAGAGAAATCATTGACAGCATCCGTTATTCACTCTATCTTGATAGCCTGAGAGAGACCGGTGCACAGGATTTGTTATTCACCGTATCTGGATAGCCTGAGAGAAACCAGCGTTTGGATATAGCCTGAGAGAAACCAGTGCACAGGATCTGTTTTTCACACTATCTGGATAGCCTTAGAGGAACTGGTGCCCAAAATCTGGTATTCACCCTATCTGGATAGCCTGAGCGAAACCATTGCTCAGGATCTGGTATTGAGTCTATCTGGATAGCCTAAGAGAAACCGGTGCACAGGATGTGTTATTCACTCTATTTGGATAGCCTGAGAAATGCCAGTGCACAGGATCTGTTCTTCACTCTATCTTCATAGCCTGAGAGAAACCAGTGCCTGGATAGCATGAGAGAAGCCAGTGGCCAGGATCCATCATTCACTCTATCTGGATAGCATGAGAGAAACCAGTACACATGATCTTTTTTTCACTCTATCTGGATAGCCTGAGAGAAACCAGTTTCTGGATATAGCCTGAGAGAAACCAGTGCACAGGATCTGTTTTTCACTCTATCTGGATAACCTGAAAGAAACCAGTGCACATGATATGTTATCCACACTATCTGGATAGCCTGAGAGCAACCAGTGCCTGGATAGCCTGAGAGAAACCAGTGGTCAAGATCCATTATTCCCTGTAACTGCATAGCCTGAAAGAAACAAGTGCACATGATCTGTTATCCACACCATCTGCATAGCCTGAGAATAACCAGTGCCTGGATAGCCTGAGAGAAACCAGTGGTCATGATCCATTATTCACCCTATCTGGATGGCCTGAGAGAAACCACTGCACAGGATCTATTAATCAGTCTACCTGGATAGCCTGAGAGACCCAGTGCCTGTATAGCATGAGAGAAACCAGTGCAGAGGATCTGTTATCCACTCTATCTTGATAGCCTGAGATAAACCAGTGACATCATCTGTTATTCACTCTATTTTCATAGCCTGAGAGGAACCAGTGCACAGGATCTGTTATTCAAACTATCTGGATAGCCAGAGAGAAACCAGTGCCTGGATAGCCTGAGAGAAGCCAATGCACATAATCTGTTATTCACTGTACCTGGAGTGCATGAGAGAAACCAGTGCACATGATCTGGTATTCACACTATCTTTATAGCCTGAGAAAACCAGTGCGCAGGATCTGTTATTCAATCTATCTGGATAGCCTGAAAAATGCCAGTGCACAGGATCTGTTCTTCACTCTATCTTGATAGCCTGAGAGAAACCAGTGACATCATCTGTTAGTCACTCTACCTTCATAGCCTGAGAGGAACCAGTGCACAGGATCTGGTATTCACACTATCTTTATAGCCTGAGAGAAACCAGTGGGTGGATAGCATGAGAGAAACCAGTGCACTGGATCTTTTTTTCACTCTATGTGGGTAGCCTGAGAGAAACCAGTGCCTGGATAGACTGAGAGAAACCATGCACAGCATCCGTTTTTCCTTCTACCTGGATACCCTGAAAGAAACCAAATGCACAGGATCTGTTATCCACACTACCTGGATAGCCTGAGAGAAACCAGTGCCTGGATAGCCTGAGAGAAACCAGTGGTCAGGATCCATTATTCACTCTATTTGGATAGCCTGAGAGAAACCAGTGCACAGAATCTGTTTTTCACTCTGTCTGGATAGCCTAAGAAATATTAGTGCACAGGATCTGTTATTCACAATATCTGGATAGCCAGAGAGAAACCATTGCATTGATAGCCTGAGAGAAACCAGTGGCTAGGATTCATTATTCATTGTCTCTGAATAGCCTGATAGAAACCAGGGCACAGGATCTGTTATTCACTCTACCCAGATAGCCTGAGAGAAACAAGTGCTCAGGATCTGTTATTCACACTGTCTTTATAACCTGAGAGAAAACAGTCCCTGGATAGTATTATAGAAACCAGTGGCCAAGATCCATTATTCACTCTATCTGGATAGCCCGAGAGAAACTATTGGACAGGATCTGTTTTACACTCTATCTGGAAAGCCTGAGAGAAAACAGTGGCTGGATAGCCTTTACGAAACCAGTACACAGGATCTGTTTTTCACTCTATCTGGATAGCTTGAGAGAAACCATTGACAGCATCCGTTATTCACTCTATCTTGATAGCCTGAGAGAAACCGGTGCAGAGGACCTGGTATTCACTCTATCTGGATACCCTGAGCGAAACCAGTGCTCAGGATCTGGTACTGACTCTATCTGGATGGCCTAAGAGAAACTGGTGCCCAAAATCTGGTATTCACCCTATATGGATAGCCTGAGCGAAACCACTGCTCAGGATCTGGTATTGACTCTATCTGGATAGCCTAAGAGAAACCGATGCACAGGATCTGTTATTCACTCTATTTGGATAGCCTGAGAAATGCCAGTGCACAGGGTCTGTTCTTCACTCTAGCTTCATAGCCTGAAAGAAACCAGTGCCTGGATAGCAAGAGAGAATCCAGTGGCCAGAATCCATCATTCACTCTATCTGGATAGCATGAGAGAAACCAGTGCACATGATCTTTTTTTCACTCTATCTGGATAGCCTGAGAGAAACCAGTGTCTGGATATAGCCTGAGAGAAACCAGTGCACAGGATCTGTTTTTCACTCTATCTGGATAGCCTGAAAGAAACCAGTGCACATGATCTGTTATCCACACTATCTGGATAGCCTGAGAGTAACCAGTGCCTGGATAGCCTGAGAGAAACCAGTAGTCAAGATCCATTATTCCCTGTAAATGCATAGCCTGAAAGAAACATGCGCACATGATCTGTTATCCACACCATCTGGATAGCCTGAGAATAACCGGTGCCTGGATAGCCTGAGAGAAACCAGTGGTCATGATCCATTATTCACCCTATCTGGATAGCCTGAGAGAAACCACTGCACAGGATCTATTATTCAGTCTACCTCGATAGCCTGTGAGAACCAGAGCCTGTATAGCATGAGAGAAACCTGTGCAGAATATCTGTTTTCCACTCTATCTTGGTAGCCTGAGATAAACCAGTGACATCATCTGGTATTCACTCTATTTTCATAGCCTGAGAGGAACCAGTGCACAGGATCTGTTATTCAAACTATCTGGATAGCCAGAGAGAAACCAGTGCCTGGATAGCCTGAGAGAAGCCAATGCACATAATCTGTTATTCACTGTACCTGGAGTGCATGAGAGAAACCAGTGCACATGATCTGGTATTCACACTATCTTTATAGCCTGAGAAAACCAGTGCGCAGGATCTGTTATTCAATCTATCTGGATAGCCTGAAAAATGCCAGTGCACAGGATCTGTTCTTCACTCTATCTTGATAGCCTGAGAGAAACCAGTGACATCATCTGTTAGTCACTCTACCTTCATAGCCTGAGAGGAACCAGTGCACAGGATCTGGTATTCACACTATCTTTATAGCCTGAGAGAAACCAGTGGGTGGATAGCATGAGAGAAACCAGTGCACTGGATCTTTTTTTCACTCTATGTGGGTAGCCTGAGAGAAACCAGTGCCTGGATAGACTGAGAGAAACCATGCACAGCATCCGTTTTTCCTTCTACCTGGATACCCTGAAAGAAACCAAATGCACAGGATCTGTTATCCACACTACCTGGATAGCCTGAGAGAAACCAGTGGTCAGGATCCATTATTCACTCTATTTGGATAGCCTGAGAGAAACCAGTGCACAGAATCTGTTTTTCACTCTGTCTGGATAGCCTAAGAAATATTAGTGCACAGGATCTGTTATTCACAATATCTGGATAGCCAGAGAGAAACCATTGCATTGATAGCCTGAGAGAAACCAGTGGCTAGGATTCATTATTCATTGTCTCTGAATAGCCTGATAGAAACCAGGGCACAGGATCTGTTATTCACTCTACCCAGATAGCCTGAGAGAAACAAGTGCTCAGGATCTGTTATTCACACTGTCTTTATAACCTGAGAGAAAACAGTCCCTGGATAGTATTATAGAAACCAGTGGCCAAGATCCATTATTCACTCTATCTGGATAGCCCGAGAGAAACTATTGGACAGGATCTGTTTTACACTCTATCTGGAAAGCCTGAGAGAAAACAGTGGCTGGATAGCCTTTACGAAACCAGTACACAGGATCTGTTTTTCACTCTTTTTGGATAGCTTGAGAGAAACCATTGACAGCATCCGTTATTCACTCTATCTTGATAGCCTGAGAGAAACCGGTGCAGAGGACCTGGTATTCACTCTATCTGGATACCCTGAGCGAAACCAGTGCTCAGGATCTGGTACTGACTCTATCTGGATGGCCTAAGAGAAACTGGTGCCCAAAATCTGGTATTCACCCTATATGGATAGCCTGAGCGAAACCATTGCTCAGGATCTGGTATTGACTCTATCTGGATAGCCTAAGAGAAACCGGTGCACAGGATCTGTTATTCACTCTATTTGGATAGCCTGAGAAATGCCAGTGCACAGGGTCTGTTCTTCACTCTATCTTCATAGCCTGAAAGAAACCAGTGCCTGGATAGCAAGAGAGAATCCAGTGGCCAGATTCCATCATTCACTCTATCTGGATAGCATGAGAGAAACCAGTGCACATGATCTTTTTTTCACTCTATCTGGATAGCCTGAGAGAAACCAGTGTCTGGATATAGCCTGAGAGAAACCAGTGCACAGGATCTGTTTTTCACTCTATCTGGATAGCCTGAAAGAAACCAGTGCACATGATCTGTTATCCACACTATCTGGATAGCCTGAGAGTAACCAGTGCCTGGATAGCCTGAGAGAAACCAGTGGTCAAGATCCATTATTCCCTGTAAATGCATAGCCTGAAAGAAACATGCGCACATGATCTGTTATCCACACCATCTGGATAGCCTGAGAATAACCGGTGCCTGGATAGCCTGAGAGAAACCAGTGGTCATGATCCATTATTCACCCTATCTGGATAGCCTGAGAGAAACCACTGCATAGGATCTATTATTCAGTCTACCTGGATAGCCTGAGAGAACCAGTGCCTGTATAGCATGAGAGAAACCAGTGCAGAGGATCTGTTTTCCACTCTATCTTGGTAGCCTGAGATAAACCAGTGACATCATCTGGTATTCACTCTATTTTCATAGCCTGAGAGGAACCAGTGCACAGGATCTGTTATTCAAACTATCTGGATAGCCAGAGAGAAACCAGTGCCTGGATAGCCTGAGAGAAGCCAATGCACATAATCTGTTATTCACTGTACCTGGAGTGCATGAGAGAAACCAGTGCACATGATCTGGTATTCACACTATCTTTATAGCCTGAGAAAACCAGTGCGCAGGATCTGTTATTCAATCTATCTGGATAGCCTGAAAAATGCCAGTGCACAGGATCTGTTCTTCACTCTATCTTGATAGCCTGAGAGAAACCAGTGACATCATCTGTTAGTCACTCTTCCTTCATAGCCTGAGAGGAACCAGTGCACAGGATCTGGTATTCACACTATCTTTATAGCCTGAGAGAAACCAGTGGGTGGATAGCATGAGAGAAACCAGTGCACTGGATCTTTTTTTCACTCTATGTGGGTAGCCTGAGAGAAACCAGTGCCTGGATAGACTGAGAGAAACCATGCACAGCATCCGTTTTTCCTTCTACCTGGATACCCTGAAAGAAACCAAATGCACAGGATCTGTTATCCACACTACCTGGATAGCCTGAGAGAAACCAGTGCCTGGATAGCCTGAGAGAAACCAGTGGTCAGGATCTGTTTTTCACTCTGTCTGGATAGCCTAAGAAATATTAGTGCACAGGACCTGTTATTCACAATATCTGGATAGCCAGAGAGAAACCATTGCATTGATAGCCTGAGAGAAACCAGTGGCTAGGATTCATTATTCATTGTCTCTGAATAGCCTGATAGAAACCAGGGCACAGGATCTGTTATTCACTCTACCCAGATAGCCTGAGAGAAACAAGTGCTCAGGATCTGTTATTCACACTGTCTTTATAACCTGAGAGAAACCAGTCCCCGGATAGTATTATAGAAACCAGTGCCAAGATCCATTATTCACTCTATCTGGATAGCCCGAGAGAAACTATTGGACAGGATCTGTTTTACACTCTATCTGGAAAGCCTGAGAGAAAACAGTGGCTGGATAGCCTTTACGAAACCAGTACACAGGATCTGTTTTTCACTCTATCTGGATAGCTTGAGAGAAACCATTGACAGCATCCGTTATTCACTCTATCTTGATAGCCTGAGAGAAACCGGTGCAGAGGACCTGGTATTCACTCTATCTGGATACCCTGAGCGAAACCAGTGCTCAGGATCTGTTATTCACTCTACCCAGATAGCCTGAGAGAAACAAGTGCTCAGGATCTGTTATTCACACTGTCTTTATAACCTGAGAGAAACCAGTCCCTGGATAGTATTATAGAAACCAGTGGCCAAGATCCATTATTCACTCTATCTGGATAGCCCGAGAGAAACTATTGGACAGGATCTGTTTTACACTCTATCTGGAAAGCCTGAGAGAAAACAGTGGCTGGATAGCCTTTACGAAACCAGTACACAGGATCTGTTTTTCACTCTATCTGGATAGCTTGAGAGAAACCATTGACAGCATCCGTTATTCACTCTATCTTGATAGCCTGAGAGAAACCGGTGCAGAGGACCTGGTATTCACTCTATCTGGATACCCTGAGAGAAACCAGTGCACAGAATCTGTTTTTCACTCTGTCTGGATAGCCTAAGAAATATTAGTGCACAGGATCTGTTATTCACAATATCTGGATAGCCAGAGAGAAACCATTGCATTGATAGCCTGAGAGAAACCAGTGGCTAGGATACATTATTCATTGTCTCTGAATAGCCTGATAGAAACCAGGGCACAGGATCTGTTATTCACTCTACCCAGATAGCCTGAGAGAAACAAGTGCTCAGGATCTGTTATTCACACTGTCTTTATAACCTGAGAGAAACCAGTCCCTGGATAGTATTATAGAAACCAGTGGCCAAGATCCATTATTCACTCTATCTGGATAGCCCGAGAGAAACTATTGGACAGGATCTGTTTTACACTCTATCTGGAAAGCCTGAGAGAAAACAGTGGCTGGATAGCCTTTACGAAACCAGTACACAGGATCTGTTTTTCACTCTATCTGGATAGCTTGAGAGAAACCATTGACAGCATCCGTTATTCACTCTATCTTGATAGCCTGAGAGAAACCGGTGCAGAGGACCTGGTATTCACTCTAGCTGGATACCCTGAGAGAAACCAGTGCTCAGGATCTGGTACTGACTCTATCTGGATGGCCTAAGAGAAACTGGTGCCCAAAATCTGGTATTCACCCTATCTGGATAGCCTGAGCGAAACCATTGCTGAGGATCTGGTATTGACTCTATCTGGATAGCCTAAGAGAAACCGGTGCACAGGATCTGTTATTCACTCTATTTGGATAGCCTGAGAAATGCCAGTGCACAGGATCTGTTCATCACTCTATCTTCATAGCCTGAAAGAAACCAGTGCCTGGATAGCAAGAGAGAATCCAGTGGCCAGGATCCATCATTCACTCTATCTGGATAGCATGAGAGAAACCAGTGCACATTATCTTTTTTTCACTCTATCTGGATAGCCTGAGAGAAACCAGTGTCTGGATATAGCCTGAGAGAAACCAGTGCACAGGATCTGTTTTTCACTCTATCTGGATAGCCTGAAAGAAACCAGTGCACATGATCTGTTATCCACACTATCTGGATAGCCTGAGAGTAACCAGTGCCTGGATAGCCTGAGAGAAACCAGTGGTCAAGATCCATTATTCCCTGTAAATGCATAGCCTGAAAGAAACATGCGCACATGATCTGTTATCCACACCATCTGGATAGCCTGAGAATAACCGGTGCCTGGATAGCCTGAGAGAAACCAGTGGTCATGATCCATTATTCACCCTATCTGGATAGCCTGAGAGAAACCACTGCACAGGATCTATTATTCAGTCTACCTGGATAGCCTGAGAGAACCAGTGCCTGTATAGCATGAGAGAAACCAGTGCAGAGGATCTGTTTTCCACTCTATCTTGGTAGCCTGAGATAAACCAGTGACATCATCTGGTATTCACTCTATTTTCATAGCCTGAGAGGAACCAGTGCACAGGATCTGTTATTCAAACTATCTGGATAGCCAGAGAGAAACCAGTGCCTGGATAGCCTGAGAGAAGCCAATGCACATAATCTGTTATTCACTGTACCTGGAGTGCATGAGAGAAACCAGTGCACATGATCTGGTATTCACACTATCTTTATAGCCTGAGAAAACCAGTGCGCAGGATCTGTTATTCAATCTATCTGGATAGCCTGAAAAATGCCAGTGCACAGGATCTGTTCTTCACTCTATCTTGATAGCCTGAGAGAAACCAGTGACATCATCTGTTAGTCACTCTACCTTCATAGCCTGAGAGGAACCAGTGCACAGGATCTGGTATTCACACTATCTTTATAGCCTGAGAGAAACCAGTGGGTGGATAGCATGAGAGAAACCAGTGCACTGGATCTTTTTTTCACTCTATGTGGGTAGCCTGAGAGAAACCAGTGCCTGGATAGACTGAGAGAAACCATGCACAGCATCCGTTTTTCCTTCTACCTGGATACCCTGAAAGAAACCAAATGCACAGGATCTGTTATCCACACTACCTGGATAGCCTGAGAGAAACCAGTGCCTGGATAGCCTGAAAGAAACCAGTGGTCAGGATCCATTATTCACTCTATTTGGATAGCCTGAGAGAAACCAGTACACAGAATCTGTTTTTCACTCTGTCTGGATAGCCTAAGAAATATTAGTGCACAGGATCTGTTATTCACAATATCTGGATAGCCAGAGAGAAACCATTGCATTGATAGCCTGAGAGAAACCAGTGGCTAGGATTCATTATTCATTGTCTCTGAATAGCCTGATAGAAACCAGGGCACAGGATCTGTTATTCACTCTACCCAGATAGCCTGAGAGAAACAAGTGCTCAGGATCTGTTATTCACACTATCTTTATAACCTGAGAGAAACCAGTCCCTGGATAGTATTATAGAAACCAGTGGCCAAGATCCATTATTCACTCTATCTGGATAGCCCGAGAGAAACTATTGGACAGGATCTGTTTTACACTCTATCTGGAAAGCCTGAGAGAAAACAGTGGCTGGATAGCCTTTACGAAACCAGTACACAGGATCTGTTTTTCACTCTATCTGGATAGCTTGAGAGAAACCATTGACAGCATCCGTTATTCACTCTATCTTGATAGCCTGAGAGAAACCGGTGCAGAGGACCTGGTATTCACTCTATCTGGATACCCTGAGCGAAACCAGTGCTCAGGATCTGGTACTGACTCTATCTGGATGGCCTAAGAGAAACTGGTGCCCAAAATCTGGTATTCACCCTATATGGATAGCCTGAGCGAAACCATTGCTGAGGATCTGGTATTGACTCTATCTGGATAGCCTAAGAGAAACCGGTGCACAGGATCTGTTATTCACTCTATTTGGATAGCCTGAGAAATGCCAGTGCACAGGATCTGTTCATCACTCTATCTTCATAGCCTGAAAGAAACCAGTGCCTGGATAGCAAGAGAGAATCCAGTGGCCAGGATCCATCATTCACTCTATCTGGATAGCATGAGAGAAACCAGTGCACATTATCTTTTTTTCTCTCTATCTGGATAGCCTGAGAGAAACCAGTGTCTGGATATAGCCTGAGAGAAACCAGTGCACAGGATCTGTTTTTCACTCTATCTGGATAGCCTGAAAGAAACCAGTGCACATGATCTGTTATCCACACTATCTGGATAGCCTGAGAGTAACCAGTGCCTGGATAGCCTGAGAGAAACCAGTGGTCAAGATCCATTATTCCCTGTAAATGCATAGCCTGAAAGAAACATGCGCACATGATCTGTTATCCACACCATCTGGATAGCCTGAGAATAACCGGTGCCTGGATAGCCTGAGAGAAACCAGTGGTCATGATCCATTATTCACCCTATCTGGATAGCCTGAGAGAAACCAGTGCCTGGATAGCCTGAGAGAAACCAGTGGTCAGGATCTGTTTTTCACTCTGTCTGGATAGCCTAAGAAATATTAGTGCACAGGATCTGTTATTCACAATATCTGGATAGCCAGAGAGAAACCATTGCATTGATAGCCTGAGAGAAACCAGTGGCTAGGATTCATTATTCATTGTCTCTGAATAGCCTGATAGAAACCAGGGCACAGGATCTGTTATTCACTCTACCCAGATAGCCTGAGAGAAACAAGTGCTCAGGATCTGTTATTCACACTGTCTTTATAACCTGAGAGAAACCAGTCCCTGGATAGTATTATAGAAACCAGTGGCCAAGATCCATTATTCACTCTATCTGGATAGCCCGAGAGAAACTATTGGACAGGATCTGTTTTACACTCTATCTGGAAAGCCTGAGAGAAAACAGTGGCTGGATAGCCTTTACGAAACCAGTACACAGGATCTGTTTTTCACTCTATCTGGATAGCTTGAGAGAAACCATTGACAGCATCCGTTATTCACTCTATCTTGATAGCCTGAGAGAAACCGGTGCAGAGGACCTGGTATTCACTCTATCTGGATACCCTGAGAGAAACCAGTGCACAGAATCTGTTTTTCACTCTGTCTGGATAGCCTAAGAAATATTAGTGCACAGGATCTGTTATTCACAATATCTGGATAGCCAGAGAGAAACCATTGCATTGATAGCCTGAGAGAAACCAGTGGCTAGGATTCATTATTCATTGTCTCTGAATAGCCTGATAGAAACCAGGGCACAGGATCTGTTATTCACTCTACCCAGATAGCCTGAGAGAAACAAGTGCTCAGGATCTGTTATTCACACTGTCTTTATAACCTGAGAGAAACCAGTCCCTGGATAGTATTATAGAAACCAGTGGCCAAGATCCATTATTCACTCTATCTGGATAGCCCGAGAGAAACTATTGGACAGGATCTGTTTTACACTCTATCTGGAAAGCCTGAGAGAAAACAGTGGCTGGATAGCCTTTACGAAACCAGTACACAGGATCTGTTTTTCACTCTATCTGGATAGCTTGAGAGAAACCATTGACAGCATCCGTTATTCACTCTATCTTGATAGCCTGAGAGAAACCGGTGCAGAGGACCTGGTATTCACTCTATCTGGATACCCTGAGCGAAACCAGTGCTCAGGATCTGGTACTGACTCTATCTGGATGGCCTAAGAGAAACTGGTGCCCAAAATCTGGTATTCACCCTATATGGATAGCCTGAGCGAAACCATTGCTGAGGATCTGGTATTGACTCTATCTGGATAGCCTAAGAGAAACCGGTGCACAGGATCTGTTATTCACTCTATTTGGATAGCCTGAGAAATGCCAGTGCACAGGATCTGTTCATCACTCTATCTTCATAGCCTGAAAGAAACCAGTGCCTGGATAGCAAGAGAGAATCCAGTGGCCAGGATCCATCATTCACTCTATCTGGATAGCATGAGAGAAACCAGTGCACATTATCTTTTTTTCACTCTATCTGGATAGCCTGAGAGAAACCAGTGTCTGGATATAGCCTGAGAGAAACCAGTGCACAGGATCTGTTTTTCACTCTATCTGGATAGCCTGAAAGAAACCAGTGCACATGATCTGTTATCCACACTATCTGGATAGCCTGAGAGTAACCAGTGCCTGGATAGCCTGAGAGAAACCAGTGGTCAAGATCCATTATTCCCTGTAAATGCATAGCCTGAAAGAAACATGCGCACATGATCTGTTATCCACACCATCTGGATAGCCTGAGAATAACCGGTGCCTGGATAGCCTGAGAGAAACCAGTGGTCATGATCCATTATTCACCCTATCTGGATAGCCTGAGAGAAACCACTGCACAGGATCTATTATTCAGTCTACCTGGATAGTCTGAGAGAACCAGTGCCTGTATAGCATGAGAGAAACCAGTGCAGAGGATCTGTTTTCCACTCTATCTTGGTAGCCTGAGATAAACCAGTGACATCATCTGGTATGCACTCTATTTTCATAGCCTGAGAGGAACCAGTGCACAGGATCTGTTATTCAAACTATCTGGATAGCCAGAGAGAAACCAGTGCCTGGATAGCCTGAGAGAAGCCAATGCACATAATCTGTTATTCACTGTACCTGGAGTGCATGAGAGAAACCAGTGCACATGATCTGGTATTCACACTATCTTTATAGCCTGAGAAAACCAGTGCGCAGGATCTGTTATTCAATCTATCTGGATAGCCTGAAAAATGCCAGTGCACAGGATCTGTTCTTCACTCTATCTTGATAGCCTGAGAGAAACCAGTGACATCATCTGTTAGTCACTCTACCTTCATAGCCTGAGAGGAACCAGTGCACAGGATCTGGTATTCACACTATCTTTATAGCCTGAGAGAAACCAGTGGGTGGATAGCATGAGAGAAACCAGTGCACTGGATCTTTTTTTAACTCTATGTGGGTAGCCTGAGAGAAACCAGTGCCTGGATAGACTGAGAGAAACCATGCACAGCATCCGTTTTTCCTTCTACCTGGATACCCTGAAAGAAACCAAATGCACAGGATCTGTTATCCACACTACCTGGATAGCCTGAGAGAAACCAGTGGTCAGGATCCATTATTCACTCTATTTGGATAGCCTGAGAGAAACCAGTGCACAGAATCTGTTTTTCACTCTGTCTGGATAGCCTAAGAAATATTAGTGCACAGGATCTGTTATTCACAATATCTGGACAGCCAGAGAGAAACCATTGCATTGATAGCCTGAGAGAAACCAGTGGCTAGGATTCATTATTCATTGTCTCTGAATAGCCTGATAGAAACCAGGGCACAGGATCTGTTATTCACTCTACCCAGATAGCCTGAGCGAAACAAGTGCTCAGGATCTGTTATTCACACTGTCTTTATAACCTGAGAGAAACCAGTCCCTGGATAGTATTATAGAAACCAGTGGCCAAGATCCATTATTCACTCTATCTGGATAGCCCGAGATAAACTATTGGACAGGATCTGTTTTACACTCTATCTGGAAAGCCTGAGAGAAAACAGTGGCTGGATAGCCTTTACGAAACCAGTACACAGGATCTGTTTTTCACTCTATCTGGATAGCTTGAGAGAAACCATTGACAGCATCCGTTATTCACTCTATCTTGATAGCCTGAGAGAAACCGGTGCAGAGGACCTGGTATTCACTCTATCTGGATACCCTGAGCGAAACCAGTGCTCAGGATCTGGTACTGACTCTATCTGGATGGCCTAAGAGAAACTGGTGCCCAAAATCTGGTATTCACCCTATATGGATAGCCTGAGCGAAACCATTGCTCAGGATCTGGTATTGACTCTATCTGGATAGCCTAAGAGAAACCGGTGCACAGGATCTGTTATTCACTCTATTTGGATAGCCTGAGAAATGCCAGTGCACAGGGTCTGTTCTTCACTCTATCTTCATAGCCTGAAAGAAACCAGTGCCTGGATAGCAAGAGAGAATCCAGTGGCCAGAATCCATCATTCACTCTATCTGGATAGCATGAGAGAAACCAGTGCACATGATCTTTTTTTCACTCTATCTGGATAGCCTGAGAGAAACCAGTGTCTGGATATAGCCTGAGAGAAACCAGTGCACAGGATCTGTTTTTCACTCTATCTGGATAGCCTGAAAGAAACCAGTGCACATGATCTGTTATCCACACTATCTGGATAGCCTGAGAGTAACCAGTGCCTGGATAGCCTGAGAGAAACCAGTGGTCAAGATCCATTATTCCCTGTAAATGCATAGCCTGAAAGAAACATGCGCACATGATCTGTTATCCACACCATCTGGATAGCCTGAGAATAACCGGTGCCTGGATAGCCTGAGAGAAACCAGTGGTCATGATCCATTATTCACCCTATCTGGATAGCCTGAGAGAAACCACTGCACAGGATCTATTATTCAGTCTACCTGGATAGCCTGAGAGAACCAGTGCCTGTATAGCATGAGAGAAACCAGTGCAGAGGATCTGTTTTCCACTCTATCTTGGTAGCCTGAGATAAACCAGTGACATCATCTGGTATTCACTCTATTTTCATAGCCTGAGAGGAACCAGTGCACAGGATCTGTTATTCAAACTATCTGGATAGCCAGAGAGAAACCAGTGCCTGGATAGCCTGAGAGAAGCCAATGCACATAATCTGTTATTCACTGTACCTGGAGTGCATGAGAGAAACCAGTGCACATGATCTGGTATTCACACTATCTTTATAGCCTGAGAAAACCAGTGCGCAGGATCTGTTATTCAATCTATCTGGATAGCCTGAAAAATGCCAGTGCACAGGATCTGTTCTTCACTCTATCTTGATAGCCTGAGAGAAACCAGTGACATCATCTGTTAGTCACTCTACCTTCATAGCCTGAGAGGAACCAGTGCACAGGATCTGGTATTCACACTATCTTTATAGCCTGAGAGAAACCAGTGGGTGGATAGCATGAGAGAAACCAGTGCACTGGATCTTTTTTTCACTCTATGTGGGTAGCCTGAGAGAAACCAGTGCCTGGATAGACTGAGAGAAACCATGCACAGCATCCGTTTTTCCTTCTACCTGGATACCCTGAAAGAAACCAAATGCACAGGATCTGTTATCCACACTACCTGGATAGCCTGAGAGAAACCAGTGCCTGGATAGCCTGAGAGAAACCAGTGGTCAGGATCTGTTTTTCACTCTGTCTGGATAGCCTAAGAAATATTAGTGCACAGGACCTGTTATTCACAATATCTGGATAGCCAGAGAGAAACCATTGCATTGATAGCCTGAGAGAAACCAGTGGCTAGGATTCATTATTCATTGTCTCTGAATAGCCTGATAGAAACCAGGGCACAGGATCTGTTATTCACTCTACCCAGATAGCCTGAGAGAAACAAGTGCTCAGGATCTGTTATTCACACTGTCTTTATAACCTGAGAGAAACCAGTCCCCGGATAGTATTATAGAAACCAGTGCCAAGATCCATTATTCACTCTATCTGGATAGCCCGAGAGAAACTATTGGACAGTATCTGTTTTACACTCTATCTGGAAAGCCTGAGAGAAAACAGTGGCTGGATAGCCTTTACGAAACCAGTACACAGGATCTGTTTTTCACTCTATCTGGATAGCTTGAGAGAAACCATTGACAGCATCCGTTATTCACTCTATCTTGATAGCCTGAGAGAAACCGGTGCAGAGGACCTGGTATTCACTCTATCTGGATACCCTGAGCGAAACCAGTGCTCAGGATCTGTTATTCACTCTACCCAGATAGCCTGAGAGAAACAAGTGCTCAGGATCTGTTATTCACACTGTCTTTATAACCTGAGAGAAACCAGTCCCTGGATAGTATTATAGAAACCAGTGGCCAAGATCCATTATTCACTCTATCTGGATAGCCCGAGAGAAACTATTGGACAGGATCTGTTTTACACTCTATCTGGAAAGCCTGAGAGAAAACAGTGGCTGGATAGCCTTTACGAAACCAGTACACAGGATCTGTTTTTCACTCTATCTGGATAGCTTGAGAGAAACCATTGACAGCATCCGTTATTCACTCTATCTTGATAGCCTGAGAGAAACCGGTGCAGAGGACCTGGTATTCACTCTATCTGGATACCCTGAGAGAAACCAGTGCACAGAATCTGTTTTTCACTCTGTCTGGATAGCCTAAGAAATATTAGTGCACAGGATCTGTTATTCACAATATCTGGATAGCCAGAGAGAAACCATTGCATTGATAGCCTGAGAGAAACCAGTGGCTAGGATTCATTATTCATTGTCTCTGAATAGCCTGATAGAAACCAGGGCACAGGATCTGTTATTCACTCTACCCAGATAGCCTGAGAGAAACAAGTGCTCAGGATCTGTTATTCACACTGTGTTTATAACCTGAGAGAAACCAGTCCCTGGATAGTATTATAGAAACCAGTGGCCAAGATCCATTATTCACTCTATCTGGATAGCCCGAGAGAAACTATTGGACAGGATCTGTTTTACACTCTATCTGGAAAGCCTGAGAGAAAACAGTGGCTGGATAGCCTTTACGAAACCAGAACACAGGATCTGTTTTTCACTCTATCTGGATAGCTTGAGAGAAACCATTGACAGCATCCGTTATTCACTCTATCTTGATAGCCTGAGAGAAACCGGTGCAGAGGACCTGGTATTCACTCTATCTGGATACCCTGAGAGAAACCAGTGCACAGAATCTGTTTTTCACTCTGTCTGGATAGCCTAAGAAATATTAGTGCACAGGATCTGTTATTCACAATATCTGGATAGCCAGAGAGAAACCATTGCATTGATAGCCTGAGAGAAACCAGTGGCTAGGATTCATTATTCATTGTCTCTGAATAGCCTGATAGAAACCAGGGCACAGGATCTGTTATTCACTCTACCCAGATAGCCTGAGAGAAACAAGTGCTCAGGATCTGTTATTCACACTGTCTTTATAACCTGAGAGAAACCAGTCCCTGGATAGTATTATAGAAACCAGTGGCCAAGATCCATTATTCACTCTATCTGGATAGCCCGAGAGAAACTATTGGACAGGATCTGTTTTACACTCTATCTGGAAAGCCTGAGAGAAAACAGTGGCTGGATAGCCTTTACGAAACCAGTACACAGGATCTGTTTTTCACTCTATCTGGATAGCTTGAGAGAAACCATTGACAGCATCCGTTATTCACTCTATCTTGATAGCCTGAGAGAAACCGGTGCAGAGGACCTGGTATTCACTCTATCTGGATACCCTGAGCGAAACCAGTGCTCAGGATCTGGTACTGACTCTATCTGGATGGCCTAAGAGAAACTGGTGCCCAAAATCTGGTATTCACCCTATATGGATAGCCTGAGCGAAACCATTGCTGAGGATCTGGTATTGACTCTATCTGGATAGCCTAAGAGAAACCGGTGCACAGGATCTGTTATTCACTCTATTTGGATAGCCTGAGAAATGCCAGTGCACAGGATCTGTTCATCACTCTATCTTCATAGCCTGAAAGAAACCAGTGCCTGGATAGCAAGAGAGAATCCAGTGGCCAGGATCCATCATTCACTCTATCTGGATAGCATGAGAGAAACCAGTGCACATTATCTTTTTTTCACTCTATCTGGATAGCCTGAGAGAAACCAGTGTCTGGATATAGCCTGAGAGAAACCAGTGCACAGGATCTGTTTTTCACTCTATCTGGATAGCCTGAAAGAAACCAGTGCACATGATCTGTTATCCACACTATCTGGATAGCCTGAGAGTAACCAGTGCCTGGATAGCCTGAGAGAAACCAGTGGTCAAGATCCATTATTCCCTGTAAATGCATAGCCTGAAAGAAACATGCGCACATGATCTGTTATCCACACCATCTGGATAGCCTGAGAATAACCGGTGCCTGGATAGCCTGAGAGAAACCAGTGGTCATGATCCATTATTCACCCTATCTGGATAGCCTGAGAGAAACCACTGCACAGGATCTATTATTCAGTCTACCTGGATAGCCTGAGAGAACCAGTGCCTGTATAGCATGAGAGAAACCAGTGCAGAGGATCTGTTTTCCACTCTATCTTGGTAGCCTGAGATAAACCAGTGACATCATCTGGTATTCACTCTATTTTCATAGCCTGAGAGGAACCAGTGCACAGGATCTGTTATTCAAACTATCTGGATAGCCAGAGAGAAACCAGTGCCTGGATAGCCTGAGAGAAGCCAATGCACATAATCTGTTATTCACTGTACCTGGAGTGCATGAGAGAAACCAGTGCACATGATCTGGTATTCACACTATCTTTATAGCCTGAGAAAACCAGTGCGCAGGATCTGTTATTCAATCTATCTGGATAGCCTGAAAAATGCCAGTGCACAGGATCTGTTCTTCACTCTATCTTGATAGCCTGAGAGAAACCAGTGACATCATCTGTTAGTCACTCTACCTTCATAGCCTGAGAGGAACCAGTGCACAGGATCTGGTATTCACACTATCTTTATAGCCTGAGAGAAACCAGTGGGTGGATAGCATGAGAGAAACCAGTGCACTGGATCTTTTTTTCACTCTATGTGGGTAGCCTGAGAGAAACCAGTGCCTGGATAGACTGAGAGAAACCATGCACAGCATCCGTTTTTCCTTCTACCTGGATACCCTGAAAGAAACCAAATGCACAGGATCTGTTATCCACACTACCTGGATAGCCTGAGAGAAACCAGTGCCTGGATAGCCTGAAAGAAACCAGTGGTCAGGATCCATTATTCACTCTATTTGGATAGCCTGAGAGAAACCAGTGCACAGAATCTGTTTTTCACTCTGTCTGGATAGCCTAAGAAATATTAGTGCACAGGATCTGTTATTCACAATATCTGGATAGCCAGAGAGAAACCATTGCATTGATAGCCTGAGAGAAACCAGTGGCTAGGATTCATTATTCATTGTCTCTGAATAGCCTGATAGAAACCAGGGCACAGGATCTGTTATTCACTCTACCCAGATAGCCTGAGAGAAACAAGTGCTCAGGATCTGTTATTCACACTATCTTTATAACCTGAGAGAAACCAGTCCCTGGATAGTATTATAGAAACCAGTGGCCAAGATCCATTATTCACTCTATCTGGATAGCCCGAGAGAAACTATTGGACAGGATCTGTTTTACACTCTATCTGGAAAGCCTGAGAGAAAACAGTGGCTGGATAGCCTTTACGAAACCAGTAAACAGGATCTGTTTTTCACTCTATCTGGATAGCTTGAGAGAAACCATTGACAGCATCCGTTATTCACTCTATCTTGATAGCCTGAGAGAAACCGGTGCAGAGGACCTGGTATTCACTCTATCTGGATACCCTGAGCGAAACCAGTGCTCAGGATCTGTTATTCACTCTACCCAGATAGCCTGAGAGAAACAAGTGCTCAGGATCTGTTATTCACACTGTCTTTATAACCTGAGAGAAACCAGTCCCTGGATAGTATTATAGAAACCAGTGGCCAAGATCCATTATTCACTCTATCTGGATAGCCCGAGAGAAACTATTGGACAGGATCTGTTTTACACTCTATCTGGAAAGCCTGAGAGAAAACAGTGGCTGGATAGCCTTTACGAAACCAGTACACAGGATCTGTTTTTCACTCTATCTGGATAGCTTGAGAGAAACCATTGACAGCATCCGTTATTCACTCTATCTTGATAGCCTGAGAGAAACCGGTGCAGAGGACCTGGTATTCACTCTATCTGGATACCCTGAGCGAAACCAGTGCTCAGGATCTGGTACTGACTCTATCTGGATGGCCTAAGAGAAACTGGTGCCCAAAATCTGGTATTCACCCTATATGGATAGCCTGAGCGAAACCATTGCTGAGGATCTGGTATTGACTCTATCTGGATAGCCTAAGAGAAACCGGTGCACAGGATCTGTTATTCACTCTATTTGGATAGCCTGAGAAATGCCAGTGCACAGGATCTGTTCATCACTCTATCTTCATAGCCTGAAAGAAACCAGTGCCTGGATAGCAAGAGAGAATCCAGTGGCCAGGATCCATCATTCACTCTATCTGGATAGCATGAGAGAAACCAGTGCACATTATCTTTTTTTCTCTCTATCTGGATAGCCTGAGAGAAACCAGTGTCTGGATATAGCCTGAGAGAAACCAGTGCACAGGATCTGTTTTTCACTCTATCTGGATAGCCTGAAAGAAACCAGTGCACATGATCTGTTATCCACACTATCTGGATAGCCTGAGAGTAACCAGTGCCTGGATAGCCTGAGAGAAACCAGTGGTCAAGATCCATTATTCCCTGTAAATGCATAGCCTGAAAGAAACATGCGCACATGATCTGTTATCCACACCATCTGGATAGCCTGAGAATAACCGGTGCCTGGATAGCCTGAGAGAAACCAGTGGTCATGATCCATTATTCACCCTATCTGGATAGCCTGAGAGAAACCAGTGCCTGGATAGCCTGAGAGAAACCAGTGGTCAGGATCTGTTTTTCACTCTGTCTGGATAGCCTAAGAAATATTAGTGCACAGGATCTGTTATTCACAATATCTGGATAGCCAGAGAGAAACCATTGCATTGATAGCCTGAGAGAAACCAGTGGCTAGGATTCATTATTCATTGTCTCTGAATAGCCTGATAGAAACCAGGGCACAGGATCTGTTATTCACTCTACCCAGATAGCCTGAGAGAAACAAGTGCTCAGGATCTGTTATTCACACTGTCTTTATAACCTGAGAGAAACCAGTCCCTGGATAGTATTATAGAAACCAGTGGCCAAGATCCATTATTCACTCTATCTGGATAGCCCGAGAGAAACTATTGGACAGGATCTGTTTTACACTCTATCTGGAAAGCCTGAGAGAAAACAGTGGCTGGATAGCCTTTACGAAACCAGTACACAGGATCTGTTTTTCACTCTATCTGGATAGCTTGAGAGAAACCATTGACAGCATCCGTTATTCACTCTATCTTGATAGCCTGAGAGAAACCGGTGCAGAGGACCTGGTATTCACTCTATCTGGATACCCTGAGAGAAACCAGTGCACAGAATCTGTTTTTCACTCTGTCTGGATAGCCTAAGAAATATTAGTGCACAGGATCTGTTATTCACAATATCTGGATAGCCAGAGAGAAACCATTGCATTGATAGCCTGAGAGAAACCAGTGGCTAGGATTCATTATTCATTGTCTCTGAATAGCCTGATAGAAACCAGGGCACAGGATCTGTTATTCACTCTACCCAGATAGCCTGAGAGAAACAAGTGCTCAGGATCTGTTATTCACACTGTCTTTATAACCTGAGAGAAACCAGTCCCTGGATAGTATTATAGAAACCAGTGGCCAAGATCCATTATTCACTCTATCTGGATAGCCCGAGAGAAACTATTGGACAGGATCTGTTTTACACTCTATCTGGAAAGCCTGAGAGAAAACAGTGGCTGGATAGCCTTTACGAAACCAGTACACAGGATCTGTTTTTCACTCTATCTGGATAGCTTGAGAGAAACCATTGACAGCATCCGTTATTCACTCTATCTTGATAGCCTGAGAGAAACCGGTGCAGAGGACCTGGTATTCACTCTATCTGGATACCCTGAGCGAAACCAGTGCTCAGGATCTGGTACTGACTCTATCTGGATGGCCTAAGAGAAACTGGTGCCCAAAATCTGGTATTCACCCTATATGGATAGCCTGAGCGAAACCATTGCTGAGGATCTGGTATTGACTCTATCTGGATAGCCTAAGAGAAACCGGTGCACAGGATCTGTTATTCACTCTATTTGGATAGCCTGAGAAATGCCAGTGCACAGGATCTGTTCATCACTCTATCTTCATAGCCTGAAAGAAACCAGTGCCTGGATAGCAAGAGAGAATCCAGTGGCCAGGATCCATCATTCACTCTATCTGGATAGCATGAGAGAAACCAGTGCACATTATCTTTTTTTCACTCTATCTGGATAGCCTGAGAGAAACCAGTGTCTGGATATAGCCTGAGAGAAACCAGTGCACAGGATCTGTTTTTCACTCTATCTGGATAGCCTGAAAGAAACCAGTGCACATGATCTGTTATCCACACTATCTGGATAGCCTGAGAGTAACCAGTGCCTGGATAGCCTGAGAGAAACCAGTGGTCAAGATCCATTATTCCCTGTAAATGCATAGCCTGAAAGAAACATGCGCACATGATCTGTTATCCACACCATCTGGATAGCCTGAGAATAACCGGTGCCTGGATAGCCTGAGAGAAACCAGTGGTCATGATCCATTATTCACCCTATCTGGATAGCCTGAGAGAAACCACTGCACAGGATCTATTATTCAGTCTACCTGGATAGCCTGAGAGAACCAGTGCCTGTATAGCATGAGAGAAACCAGTGCAGAGGATCTGTTTTCCACTCTATCTTGGTAGCCTGAGATAAACCAGTGACATCATCTGGTATGCACTCTATTTTCATAGCCTGAGAGGAACCAGTGCACAGGATCTGTTATTCAAACTATCTGGATAGCCAGAGAGAAACCAGTGCCTGGATAGCCTGAGAGAAGCCAATGCACATAGGCCCATATTTATACTTTTTGACGCTAAACTGCGCTAACGCAGTTTAGCGTCAAAAAGTTTTGCGCCGTCTAACGCCATTCTGAAGCGCCATGCGGGCGCCGTATTTATGGAATGGCGTTAGACGGCGCAATCAGACCGGCGCTGCCTGGTTTGCGTGGGAAAAAACCACGTAGACCAGACAGCGCCGGCGTAGGGGGAAAATGGCGCATGGGCGTCTTAAAATGGGGCAAGTCAGGTTACGTCGAAAAAATCGTCTTAACCCGACTTGCGCCATTTTTTAACGACGCCCATCCCCCATCAACATGACTCCTATCATTGTAAAGATAGGAGTCATGCCCCCTTGCCCAATGGCCATGCCCAGGGGACTTCTGTCCCCTGGGCATGGTCATTGGGCATAGTGGCATGTAGGGGGGCACAAATAAGGCCCCCCTATGCCACCAAAAAAAAATATAAAAAATAAAAAATTATACTTACCTGAACTTACCTGAATGTCCCTGGGGTGGGTCCCTCCATCCTTGGGGGTCCTCCTGGGGTGGGCAAGGGTGGCAGGGGGGGTCCCTGGGGGCATGGGAGGGCACCTGTGGGCTCATTTTGAGCCCACAGGCCCCTTAACGCCTGCCCTGAGCAGGCGTTAAAAAGTGGCGCAAATGCGCCGTTTTTTGCCACGCCAACTCCCGGGCGTCTCTTTTGCCCGGGAGTATAAATACCACGTAAAGGCCTGGGAGTCATTTTTTAGACGGGAACGCCTCCCTTGCATATCATTAACGCAAGGAAGGGGTTCACGCTAAAAAATGACGCACATTCCGGGAACTTTGGCGCTATTCGCCTCTAACGCCATAGTATAAATATGGCGTTAGTTGGCGTTAGTTTTGCGTCAAAATTGCGTCAAAAAAAACGACGCAATTTCGGCGCAAACGGAGTATAAATATGGCCCATAATCTGTTATTCACTGTACCTGGAGTGCATGAGAGAAACCAGTGCACATGATCTGGTATTCACACTATCTTTATAGCCTGAGAAAACCAGTGCGCAGGATCTGTTATTCAATCTATCTGGATAGCCTGAAAAATGCCAGTGCACAGGATCTGTTCTTCACTCTATCTTGATAGCCTGAGAGAAACCAGTGACATCATCTGTTAGTCACTCTACCTTCATAGCCTGAGAGGAACCAGTGCACAGGATCTGGTATTCACACTATCTTTATAGCCTGAGAGAAACCAGTGGGTGGATAGCATGAGAGAAACCAGTGCACTGGATCTTTTTTTAACTCTATGTGGGTAGCCTGAGAGAAACCAGTGCCTGGATAGACTGAGAGAAACCATGCACAGCATCCGTTTTTCCTTCTACCTGGATACCCTGAAAGAAACCAAATGCACAGGATCTGTTATCCACACTACCTGGATAGCCTGAGAGAAACCAGTGGTCAGGATCCATTATTCACTCTATTTGGATAGCCTGAGAGAAACCAGTGCACAGAATCTGTTTTTCACTCTGTCTGGATAGCCTAAGAAATATTAGTGCACAGGATCTGTTATTCACAATATCTGGATAGCCAGAGAGAAACCATTGCATTGATAGCCTGAGAGAAACCAGTGGCTAGGATTCATTATTCATTGTCTCTGAATAGCCTGATAGAAACCAGGGCACAGGATCTGTTATTCACTCTACCCAGATAGCCTGAGCGAAACAAGTGCTCAGGATCTGTTATTCACACTGTCTTTATAACCTGAGAGAAACCAGTCCCTGGATAGTATTATAGAAACCAGTGGCCAAGATCCATTATTCACTCTATCTGGATAGCCCGAGAGAAACTATTGGACAGGATCTGTTTTACACTCTATCTGGAAAGCCTGAGAGAAAACAGTGGCTGGATAGCCTTTACGAAACCAGTACACAGGATCTGTTTTTCACTCTATCTGGATAGCTTGAGAGAAACCATTGACAGCATCCGTTATTCACTCTATCTTGATAGCCTGAGAGAAACCGGTGCAGAGGACCTGGTATTCACTCTATCTGGATACCCTGAGCGAAACCAGTGCTCAGGATCTGGTACTGACTCTATCTGGATGGCCTAAGAGAAACTGGTGCCCAAAATCTGGTATTCACCCTATATGGATAGCCTGAGCGAAACCATTGCTCAGGATCTGGTATTGACTCTATCTGGATAGCCTAAGAGAAACCGGTGCACAGGATCTGTTATTCACTCTATTTGGATAGCCTGAGAAATGCCAGTGCACAGGGTCTGTTCTTCACTCTATCTTCATAGCCTGAAAGAAACCAGTGCCTGGATAGCAAGAGAGAATCCAGTGGCCAGAATCCATCATTCACTCTATCTGGATAGCATGAGAGAAACCAGTGCACATGATCTTTTTTTCACTCTATCTGGATAGCCTGAGAGAAACCAGTGTCTGGATATAGCCTGAGAGAAACCAGTGCACAGGATCTGTTTTTCACTCTATCTGGATAGCCTGAAAGAAACCAGTGCACATGATCTGTTATCCACACTATCTGGATAGCCTGAGAGTAACCAGTGCCTGGATAGCCTGAGAGAAACCAGTGGTCAAGATCCATTATTCCCTGTAAATGCATAGCCTGAAAGAAACATGCGCACATGATCTGTTATCCACACCATCTGGATAGCCTGAGAATAACCGGTGCCTGGATAGCCTGAGAGAAACCAGTGGTCATGATCCATTATTCACCCTATCTGGATAGCCTGAGAGAAACCACTGCACAGGATCTATTATTCAGTCTACCTGGATAGCCTGAGAGAACCAGTGCCTGTATAGCATGAGAGAAACCAGTGCAGAGGATCTGTTTTCCACTCTATCTTGGTAGCCTGAGATAAACCAGTGACATCATCTGGTATTCACTCTATTTTCATAGCCTGAGAGGAACCAGTGCACAGGATCTGTTATTCAAACTATCTGGATAGCCAGAGAGAAACCAGTGCCTGGATAGCCTGAGAGAAGCCAATGCACATAATCTGTTATTCACTGTACCTGGAGTGCATGAGAGAAACCAGTGCACATGATCTGGTATTCACACTATCTTTATAGCCTGAGAAAACCAGTGCGCAGGATCTGTTATTCAATCTATCTGGATAGCCTGAAAAATGCCAGTGCACAGGATCTGTTCTTCACTCTATCTTGATAGCCTGAGAGAAACCAGTGACATCATCTGTTAGTCACTCTACCTTCATAGCCTGAGAGGAACCAGTGCACAGGATCTGGTATTCACACTATCTTTATAGCCTGAGAGAAACCAGTGGGTGGATAGCATGAGAGAAACCAGTGCACTGGATCTTTTTTTCACTCTATGTGGGTAGCCTGAGAGAAACCAGTGCCTGGATAGACTGAGAGAAACCATGCACAGCATCCGTTTTTCCTTCTACCTGGATACCCTGAAAGAAACCAAATGCACAGGATCTGTTATCCACACTACCTGGATAGCCTGAGAGAAACCAGTGCCTGGATAGCCTGAAAGAAACCAGTGGTCAGGATCCATTATTCACTCTATTTGGATAGCCTGAGAGAAACCAGTGCACAGAATCTGTTTTTCACTCTGTCTGGATAGCCTAAGAAATATTAGTGCACAGGATCTGTTATTCACAATATCTGGATAGCCAGAGAGAAACCATTGCATTGATAGCCTGAGAGAAACCAGTGGCTAGGATTCATTATTCATTGTCTCTGAATAGCCTGATAGAAACCAGGGCACAGGATCTGTTATTCACTCTACCCAGATAGCCTGAGAGAAACAAGTGCTCAGGATCTGTTATTCACACTATCTTTATAACCTGAGAGAAACCAGTCCCTGGATAGTATTATAGAAACCAGTGGCCAAGATCCATTATTCACTCTATCTGGATAGCCCGAGAGAAACTATTGGACAGGATCTGTTTTACACTCTATCTGGAAAGCCTGAGAGAAAACAGTGGCTGGATAGCCTTTACGAAACCAGTAAACAGGATCTGTTTTTCACTCTATCTGGATAGCTTGAGAGAAACCATTGACAGCATCCGTTATTCACTCTATCTTGATAGCCTGAGAGAAACCGGTGCAGAGGACCTGGTATTCACTCTATCTGGATACCCTGAGCGAAACCAGTGCTCAGGATCTGTTATTCACTCTACCCAGATAGCCTGAGAGAAACAAGTGCTCAGGATCTGTTATTCACACTGTCTTTATAACCTGAGAGAAACCAGTCCCTGGATAGTATTATAGAAACCAGTGGCCAAGATCCATTATTCACTCTATCTGGATAGCCCGAGAGAAACTATTGGACAGGATCTGTTTTACACTCTATCTGGAAAGCCTGAGAGAAAACAGTGGCTGGATAGCCTTTACGAAACCAGTACACAGGATCTGTTTTTCACTCTATCTGGATAGCTTGAGAGAAACCATTGACAGCATCCGTTATTCACTCTATCTTGATAGCCTGAGAGAAACCGGTGCAGAGGACCTGGTATTCACTCTATCTGGATACCCTGAGCGAAACCAGTGCTCAGGATCTGGTACTGACTCTATCTGGATGGCCTAAGAGAAACTGGTGCCCAAAATCTGGTATTCACCCTATATGGATAGCCTGAGCGAAACCATTGCTGAGGATCTGGTATTGACTCTATCTGGATAGCCTAAGAGAAACCGGTGCACAGGATCTGTTATTCACTCTATTTGGATAGCCTGAGAAATGCCAGTGCACAGGATCTGTTCATCACTCTATCTTCATAGCCTGAAAGAAACCAGTGCCTGGATAGCAAGAGAGAATCCAGTGGCCAGGATCCATCATTCACTCTATCTGGATAGCATGAGAGAAACCAGTGCACATTATCTTTTTTTCTCTCTATCTGGATAGCCTGAGAGAAACCAGTGTCTGGATATAGCCTGAGAGAAACCAGTGCACCGGATCTGTTTTTCACTCTATCTGGATAGCCTGAAAGAAACCAGTGCACATGATCTGTTATCCACACTATCTGGATAGCCTGAGAGTAACCAGTGCCTGGATAGCCTGAGAGAAACCAGTGGTCAAGATCCATTATTCCCTGTAAATGCATAGCCTGAAAGAAACATGCGCACATGATCTGTTATCCACACCATCTGGATAGCCTGAGAATAACCGGTGCCTGGATAGCCTGAGAGAAACCAGTGGTCATGATCCATTATTCACCCTATCTGGATAGCCTGAGAGAAACCAGTGCCTGGATAGCCTGAGAGAAACCAGTGGTCAGGATCTGTTTTTCACTCTGTCTGGATAGCCTAAGAAATATTAGTGCACAGGATCTGTTATTCACAATATCTGGATAGCCAGAGAGAAACCATTGCATTGATAGCCTGAGAGAAACCAGTGGCTAGGATTCATTATTCATTGTCTCTGAATAGCCTGATAGAAACCAGGGCACAGGATCTGTTATTCACTCTACCCAGATAGCCTGAGAGAAACAAGTGCTCAGGATCTGTTATTCACACTGTCTTTATAACCTGAGAGAAACCAGTCCCTGGATAGTATTATAGAAACCAGTGGCCAAGATCCATTATTCACTCTATCTGGATAGCCCGAGAGAAACTATTGGACAGGATCTGTTTTACACTCTATCTGGAAAGCCTGAGAGAAAACAGTGGCTGGATAGCCTTTACGAAACCAGTACACAGGATCTGTTTTTCACTCTATCTGGATAGCTTGAGAGAAACCATTGACAGCATCCGTTATTCACTCTATCTTGATAGCCTGAGAGAAACCGGTGCAGAGGACCTGGTATTCACTCTATCTGGATACCCTGAGAGAAACCAGTGCACAGAATCTGTTTTTCACTCTGTCTGGATAGCCTAAGAAATATTAGTGCACAGGATCTGTTATTCACAATATCTGGATAGCCAGAGAGAAACCATTGCATTGATAGCCTGAGAGAAACCAGTGGCTAGGATTCATTATTCATTGTCTCTGAATAGCCTGATAGAAACCAGGGCACAGGATCTGTTATTCACTCTACCCAGATAGCCTGAGAGAAACAAGTGCTCAGGATCTGTTATTCACACTGTCTTTATAACCTGAGAGAAACCAGTCCCTGGATAGTATTATAGAAACCAGTGGCCAAGATCCATTATTCACTCTATCTGGATAGCCCGAGAGAAACTATTGGACAGGATCTGTTTTACACTCTATCTGGAAAGCCTGAGAGAAAACAGTGGCTGGATAGCCTTTACGAAACCAGTACACAGGATCTGTTTTTCACTCTATCTGGATAGCTTGAGAGAAACCATTGACAGCATCCGTTATTCCCTCTATCTTGATAGCCTGAGAGAAACCGGTGCAGAGGACCTGGTATTCACTCTATCTGGATACCCTGAGCGAAACCAGTGCTCAGGATCTGGTACTGACTCTATCTGGATGGCCTAAGAGAAACTGGTGCCCAAAATCTGGTATTCACCCTATATGGATAGCCTGAGCGAAACCATTGCTGAGGATCTGGTATTGACTCTATCTGGATAGCCTAAGAGAAACCGGTGCACAGGATCTGTTATTCACTCTATTTGGATAGCCTGAGAAATGCCAGTGCACAGGATCTGTTCATCACTCTATCTTCATAGCCTGAAAGAAACCAGTGCCTGGATAGCAAGAGAGAATCCAGTGGCCAGGATCCATCATTCACTCTATCTGGATAGCATGAGAGAAACCAGTGCACATTATCTTTTTTTCACTCTATCTGGATAGCCTGAGAGAAACCAGTGTCTGGATATAGCCTGAGAGAAACCAGTGCACAGGATCTGTTTTTCACTCTATCTGGATAGCCTGAAAGAAACCAGTGCACATGATCTGTTATCCACACTATCTGGATAGCCTGAGAGTAACCAGTGCCTGGATAGCCTGAGAGAAACCAGTGGTCAAGATCCATTATTCCCTGTAAATGCATAGCCTGAAAGAAACATGCGCACATGATCTGTTATCCACACCATCTGGATAGCCTGAGAATAACCGGTGCCTGGATAGCCTGAGAGAAACCAGTGGTCATGATCCATTATTCACCCTATCTGGATAGCCTGAGAGAAACCACTGCACAGGATCTATTATTCAGTCTACCTGGATAGCCTGAGAGAACCAGTGCCAGTATAGCATGAGAGAAACCAGTGCAGAGGATCTGTTTTCCACTCTATCTTGGTAGCCTGAGATAAACCAGTGACATCATCTGGTATTCACTCTATTTTCATAGCCTGAGAGGAACCAGTGCACAGGATCTGTTATTCAAACTATCTGGATAGCCAGAGAGAAACCAGTGCCTGGATAGCCTGAGAGAAGCCAATGCACATAATCTGTTATTCACTGTACCTGGAGTGCATGAGAGAAACCAGTGCACATGATCTGGTATTCACACTATCTTTATAGCCTGAGAAAACCAGTGCGCAGGATCTGTTATTCAATCTATCTGGATAGCCTGAAAAATGCCAGTGCACAGGATCTGTTCTTCACTCTATCTTGATAGCCTGAGAGAAACCAGTGACATCATCTGTTAGTCACTCTACCTTCATAGCCTGAGAGGAACCAGTGCACAGGATCTGGTATTCACACTATCTTTATAGCCTGAGAGAAACCAGTGGGTGGATAGCATGAGAGAAACCAGTGCACTGGATCTTTTTTTCACTCTATGTGGGTAGCCTGAGAGAAACCAGTGCCTGGATAGACTGAGAGAAACCATGCACAGCATCCGTTTTTCCTTCTACCTGGATACCCTGAAAGAAACCAAATGCACAGGATCTGTTATCCACACTACCTGGATAGCCTGAGAGAAACCAGTGCCTGGATAGCCTGAGAGAAACCAGTGGTCAGGATCCATTATTCACTCTATTTGGATAGCCTGAGAGAAACCAGTGCACAGAATCTGTTTTTCACTCTGTCTGGATAGCCTAAGAAATATTAGTGCACAGGATCTGTTATTCACAATATCTGGATAGCCAGAGAGAAACCATTGCATTGATAGCCTGAGAGAAACCAGTGGCTAGGATTCATTATTCATTGTCTCTGAATAGCCTGATAGAAACCAGGGCACAGGATCTGTTATTCACTCTACCCAGATAGCCTGAGAGAAACAAGTGCTCAGGATCTGTTATTCACACTGTCTTTATAACCTGAGAGAAACCAGTCCCTGGATAGTATTATAGAAACCAGTGGCCAAGATCCATTATTCACTCTATCTGGATAGCCCGAGAGAAACTATTGGACAGGATCTGTTTTACACTCTATCTGGAAAGCCTGAGAGAAAACAGTGGCTGGATAGCCTTTACGAAACCAGTACACAGGATCTGTTTTTCACTCTATCTGGATAGCTTGAGAGAAACCATTGACAGCATCCGTTATTCACTCTATCTTGATAGCCTGAGAGAAACCGGTGCAGAGGACCTGGTATTCACTCTATCTGGATACCCTGAGCGAAACCAGTGCTCAGGATCTGGTACTGACTCTATCTGGATGGCCTAAGAGAAACTGGTGTCCAAAATCTGGTATTCACCCTATATGGATAGCCTGAGCGAAACCATTGCTCAGGATCTGGTATTGACTCTATCTGGATAGCCTAAGAGAAACCGGTGCACAGGATCTGTTATTCACTCTATTTGGATAGCCTGAGAAATGCCAGTGCACAGGATCTGTTCTTCAGTCTATCTTCATAGCCTGAAAGAAACCAGTGCCTGGATAGCAAGAGAGAATCCAGTGGCCAGGATCCATCATTCACTCTATCTGGATAGCATGAGAGAAACCAGTGCACATTATCTTTTTTTCACTCTATCTGGATAGCCTGAGAGAAACCAGTGTCTGGATATAGCCTGAGAGAAACCAGTGCACAGGATCTGTTTTTCACTCTATCTGGATAGCCTGAAAGAAACCAGTGCACATGATCTGTTATCCACACTATCTGGATAGCCTGAGAGTAACCAGTGCCTGGATAGCCTGAGAGAAACCAGTGGTCAAGATCCATTATTCCCTGTAAATGCATAGCCTGAAAGAAACATGCGCACATGATCTGTTATCCACACCATCTGGATAGCCTGAGAATAACCGGTGCCTGGATAGCCTGAGAGAAACCAGTGGTCATGATCCATTATTCACCCTATCTGGATAGCCTGAGAGAAACCACTGCACAGGATCTATTATTCAGTCTACCTGGATAGCCTGAGAGAACCAGTGCCTGTATAGCATGAGAGAAACCAGTGCAGAGGATCTATTTTCCACTCTATCTTGGTAGCCTGAGATAAACCAGTGACATCATCTGGTATTCACTCTATTTTCATAGCCTGAGAGGAACCAGTGCACAGGATCTGTTATTCAAACTATCTGGATAGCCAGAGAGAAACCAGTGCCTGGATAGCCTGAGAGAAGCCAATGCACATAATCTGTTATTCACTGTACCTGGAGTGCATGAGAGAAACCAGTGCACATGATCTGGTATTCACACTATCTTTATAGCCTGAGAAAACCAGTGCGCAGGATCTGTTATTCAATCTATCTGGATAGCCTGAAAAATGCCAGTGCACAGGATCTGTTCTTCACTCTATCTTGATAGCCTGAGAGAAACCAGTGACATCATCTGTTAGTCACTCTACCTTCATAGCCTGAGAGGAACCAGTGCACAGGATCTGGTATTCACACTATCTTTATAGCCTGAGAGAAACCAGTGGGTGGATAGCATGAGAGAAACCAGTGCACTGGATCTTTTTTTCACTCTATGTGGGTAGCCTGAGAGAAACCAGTGCCTGGATAGACTGAGAGAAACCATGCACAGCATCCGTTTTTCCTTCTACCTGGATACCCTGAAAGAAACCAAATGCACAGGATCTGTTATCCACACTACCTGGATAGCCTGAGAGAAACCAGTGCCTGGATAGCCTGAAAGAAACCAGTGGTCAGGATCCATTATTCACTCTATTTGGATAGCCTGAGAGAAACCAGTGCACAGAATCTGTTTTTCACTCTGTCTGGATAGCCTAAGAAATATTAGTGCACAGGATCTGTTATTCACAATATCTGGATAGCCAGAGAGAAACCATTGCATTGATAGCCTGAGAGAAACCAGTGGCTAGGATTCATTATTCATTGTCTCTGAATAGCCTGATAGAAACCAGGGCACAGGATCTGTTATTCACTCTACCCAGATAGCCTGAGAGAAACAAGTGCTCAGGATCTGTTATTCACACTATCTTTATAACCTGAGAGAAACCAGTCCCTGGATAGTATTATAGAAACCAGTGGCCAAGATCCATTATTCACTCTATCTGGATAGCCCGAGAGAAACTATTGGACAGGATCTGTTTTACACTCTATCTGGAAAGCCTGAGAGAAAACAGTGGCTGGATAGCCTTTACGAAACCAGTACACAGGATCTGTTTTTCACTCTATCTGGATAGCTTGAGAGAAACCATTGACAGCATCCGTTATTCACTCTATCTTGATAGCCTGAGAGAAACCGGTGCAGAGGACCTGGTATTCACTCTATCTGGATACCCTGAGCGAAACCAGTGCTCAGGATCTGTTATTCACTCTACCCAGATAGCCTGAGAGAAACAAGTGCTCAGGATCTGTTATTCACACTGTCTTTATAACCTGAGAGAAACCAGTCCCTGGATAGTATTATAGAAACCAGTGGCCAAGATCCATTATTCACTCTATCTGGATAGCCCGAGAGAAACTATTGGACAGGATCTGTTTTAATCTCTATCTGGAAAGCCTGAGAGAAAACAGTGGCTGGATAGCCTTTACGAAACCAGTACACAGGATCTGTTTTTCACTCTATCTGGATAGCTTGAGAGAAACCATTGACAGCATCCGTTATTCACTCTATCTTGATAGCCTGAGAGAAACCGGTGCAGAGGACCTGGTATTCACTCTATCTGGATACCCTGAGCGAAACCAGTGCTCAGGATCTGGTACTGACTCTATCTGGATGGCCTAAGAGAAACTGGTGCCCAAAATCTGGTATTCACCCTATATGGATAGCCTGAGCGAAACCATTGCTCAGGATCTGGTATTGACTCTATCTGGATAGCCTAAGAGAAACCGGTGCACAGGATCTGTTATTCACTCTATTTGGATAGCCTGAGAAATGCCAGTGCACAGGATCTGTTCATCACTCTATCTTCATAGCCTGAAAGAAACCAGTGCCTGGATAGCAAGAGAGAATCCAGTGGCCAGGATCCATCATTCACTCTATCTGGATAGCATGAGAGAAACCAGTGCACATTATCTTTTTTTCACTCTATCTGGATAGCCTGAGAGAAACCAGTGTCTGGATATAGCCTGAGAGAAACCAGTGCACAGGATCTGTTTTTCACTCTATCTGGATAGCCTGAAAGAAACCAGTGCACATGATCTGTTATCCACACTATCTGGATAGCCTGAGAGTAACCAGTGCCTGGATAGCCTGAGAGAAACCAGTGGTCAAGATCCATTATTCCCTGTAAATGCATAGCCTGAAAGAAACATGCGCACATGATCTGTTATCCACACCATCTGGATAGCCTGAGAATAACCGGTGCCTGGATAGCCTGAGAGAAACCAGTGGTCATGATCCATTATTCACCCTATCTGGATAGCCTGAGAGAAACCACTGCACAGGATCTATTATTCAGTCTACCTGGATAGCCTGAGAGAACCAGTGCCTGTATAGCATGAGAGAAACCAGTGCAGAGGATCTGTTTTCCACTCTATCTTGGTAGCCTGAGATAAACCAGTGACATCATCTGGTATTCACTCTATTTTCATAGCCTGAGAGGAACCAGTGCACAGGATCTGTTATTCAAACTATCTGGATAGCCAGAGAGAAACCAGTGCCTGGATAGCCTGAGAGAAGCCAATGCACATAATCTGTTATTCACTGTACCTGGAGTGCATGAGAGAAACCAGTGCACATGATCTGGTATTCACACTATCTTTATAGCCTGAGAAAACCAGTGCGCAGGATCTGTTATTCAATCTATCTGGATAGCCTGAAAAATGCCAGTGCACAGGATCTGTTCTTCACTCTATCTTGATAGCCTGAGAGAAACCAGTGACATCATCTGTTAGTCACTCTACCTTCATAGCCTGAGAGGAACCAGTGCACAGGATCTGGTATTCACACTATCTTTATAGCCTGAGAGAAACCAGTGGGTGGATAGCATGAGAGAAACCAGTGCACTGGATCTTTTTTTCACTCTATGTGGGTAGCCTGAGAGAAACCAGTGCCTGGATAGACTGAGAGAAACCATGCACAGCATCCGTTTTTCCTTCTACCTGGATACCCTGAAAGAAACCAAATGCACAGGATCTGTTATCCACACTACCTGGATAGCCTGAGAGAAACCAGTGCCTGGATAGCCTGAGAGAAACCAGTGGTCAGGATCCATTATTCACTCTATTTGGATAGCCTGAGAGAAACCAGTGCACAGAATCTGTTTTTCACTCTGTCTGGATAGCCTAAGAAATATTAGTGCACAGGATCTGTTATTCAAACTATCTGGATAGCCAGAGAGAAACCAGTGCCTGGATAGCCTGAGAGAAGCCAATGCACATAATCTGTTATTCACTGTACCTGGAGTGCATGAGAGAAACCAGTGCACATGATCTGGTATTCACACTATCTTTATAGCCTGAGAAAACCAGTGCGCAGGATCTGTTATTCAATCTATCTGGATAGCCTGAAAAATGCCAGTGCACAGGATCTGTTCTTCACTCTATCTTGATAGCCTGAGAGAAACCAGTGACATCATCTGTTAGTCACTCTACCTTCATAGCCTGAGAGGAACCAGTGCACAGGATCTGGTATTCACACTATCTTTATAGCCTGAGAGAAACCAGTGGGTGGATAGCATGAGAGAAACCAGTGCACTGGATCTTTTTTTCACTCTATGTGGGTAGCCTGAGAGAAACCAGTGCCTGGATAGACTGAGAGAAACCATGCACAGCATCCGTTTTTCCTTCTACCTGGATACCCTGAAAGAAACCAAATGCACAGGATCTGTTATCCACACTACCTGGATAGCCTGAGAGAAACCAGTGCCTGGATAGCCTGAGAGAAACCAGTGGTCAGGATCCATTATTCACTCTATTTGGATAGCCTGAGAGAAACCAGTGCACAGAATCTGTTTTTCACTCTGTCTGGATAGCCTAAGAAATATTAGTGCACAGGATCTGTTATTCACAATATCTGGATAGCCAGAGAGAAACCATTGCATTGATAGCCTGAGAGAAACCAGTGGCTAGGATTCATTATTCATTGTCTCTGAATAGCCTGATAGAAACCAGGGCACAGGATCTGTTATTCACTCTACCCAGATAGCCTGAGAGAAACAAGTGCTCAGGATCTGTTATTCACACTATCTTTATAACCTGAGAGAAACCAGTCCCTGGATAGTATTATAGAAACCAGTGGCCAAGATCCATTATTCACTCTATCTGGATAGCCCGAGAGAAACTATTGGACAGGATCTGTTTTACACTCTATCTGGAAAGCCTGAGAGAAAACAGTGGCTGGATAGCCTTTACGAAACCAGTACACAGGATCTGTTTTTCACTCTATCTGGATAGCTTGAGAGAAACCATTGACAGCATCCGTTATTCACTCTATCTTGATAGCCTGAGAGAAACCGGTGCAGAGGACCTGGTATTCACTCTATCTGGATACCCTGAGCGAAACCAGTGCTCAGGATCTGGTACTGACTCTATCTGGATGGCCTAAGAGAAACTGGTGCCCAAAATCTGGTATTCACCCTATATGGATAGCCTGAGCGAAACCATTGCTCAGGATCTGGTATTGACTCTATCTGGATAGCCTAAGAGAAACCGGTGCACAGGATCTGTTATTCACTCTATTTGGATAGCCTGAGAAATGCCAGTGCACAGGGTCTGTTCTTCACTCTATCTTCATAGCCTGAAAGAAACCAGTGCCTGGATAGCAAGAGAGAATCCAGTGGCCAGAATCCATCATTCACTCTATCTGGATAGCATGAGAGAAACCAGTGCACATGATCTTTTTTTCACTCTATCTGGATAGCCTGAGAGAAACCAGTGTCTGGATATAGCCTGAGAGAAACCAGTGCACAGGATCTGTTTTTCACTCTATCTGGATAGCCTGAAAGAAACCAGTGGACATGATCTGTTATCCACACTATCTGGATAGCCTGAGAGTAACCAGTGCCTGGATAGCCTGAGAGAAACCAGTGGTCAAGATCCATTATTCCCTGTAAATGCATAGCCTGAAAGAAACATGCACACATGATCTGTTATCCACACCATCTGGATAGCCTGAGAATAACCGGTGCCTGGATAGCCTGACAGAAACGAGTGGTCATGATCCATTATTCACCCTATCTGGATAGCCTGAGAGAAACCACTGCACAGGATCTATTATTCAGTCTACCTGGATAGCCTGAGAGAACCAGTGCCTGTATAGCATGAGAGAAACCAGTGCAGAGGATCTGTTTTCCACTCTATCTTGGTAGCCTGAGAGAAGCCAATGCACATAATCTGTTATTCACTGTACCTGAAGTGCATGAGAGAAACCAGTGCACATGATCTGGTATTCACACTATCTTTATAGCCTGAGAAAACCAGTGCGCAGGATCTGTTATTCAATCTATCTGGATAGCCTGAAAAATGCCAGTGCACAGGATCTGTTCTTCACTCTATCTTGATAGCCTGAGAGAAACCAGTGACATCATCTGTTAGTCACTCTACCTTCATAGCCTGAGAGGAACCAGTGCACAGGATCTGGTATTCACACTATCTTTATAGCCTGAGAGAAACCAGTGGGTGGATAGCATGAGAAAAACCAGTGCACTGGATCTTTTTTTCACTCTATGTGGGTAGCCTGAGAGAAACCAGTGCCTGGATAGACTGAGAGAAACCATGCACAGCATCCGTTTTTCCTTCTACCTGGATACCCTGAAAGAAACCAAATGCACAGGATCTGTTATCCACACTACCTGGATAGCCTGAGAGAAAACAGTGCCTGGATAGCCTGAGAGAAACGAGTGGTCAGGATCCATTATTCACTCTATTTGGATAGCCTGAGA
The DNA here is from genome assembly GCF_031143425.1 of Pleurodeles waltl. Classification (NCBI taxonomy): domain Eukaryota; kingdom Metazoa; phylum Chordata; class Amphibia; order Caudata; family Salamandridae; genus Pleurodeles; species Pleurodeles waltl. The sequence goes on from NC_090439.1 coordinate 1,159,137,271, forward strand.
GAAACCAGTGCACAGAATCTGTTTTTCACTCTGTCTGGATAGCCTAAGAAATATTAGTGCACAGGATCTGTTATTCACAATATCTGGATAGCCAGAGAGAAACCATTGCATTGATAGCCTGAGAGAAACCAGTGGCTAGGATTCATTATTCATTGTCTCTGAATAGCCTGATAGAAACCAGGGCACAGGATCTGTTATTCACTCTACCCAGATAGCCTGAGAGAAACAAGTGCTCAGGATCTGTTATTCACACTGTCTTTATAACCTGAGAGAAACCAGTCCCTGGATAGTATTATAGAAACCAGTGGCCAAGATCCATTATTCACTCTATCTGGATAGCCCGAGAGAAACTATTGGACAGGATCTGTTTTACACTCTATCTGGAAAGCCTGAGAGAAAACAGTGGCTGGATAGCCTTTACGAAACCAGTACACAGGATCTGTTTTTCACTCTATCTGGATAGCTTGAGAGAAACCATTGACAGCATCCGTTATTCACTCTATCTTGATAGCCTGAGAGAGACCGGTGCACAGGATTTGTTATTCACCGTATCTGGATAGCCTGAGAGAAACCAGTGTTTGGATATAGCCTGAGAGAAACCAGTGCACAGGATCTGTTTTTCACACTATCTGGATAGCCTTAGAGGAACTGGTGCCCAAAATCTGGTATTCACCCTATCTGGATAGCCTGAGCGAAACCATTGCTCAGGATCTAGTATTGAGTCTATCTGGATAGCCTAAGAGAAACCGGTGCACAGGATCTGTTATTCACTCTATTTGGATAGCCTAAGAAATGCCAGTGCACAGGATCTGTTCTTCATTCTATCTTCATAGCCTGAGAGAAACCAGTGCCTGGATAGCATGAGAGAAGCCAGTGGCCAGGATCCATCATTCACTCTATCTGGATAGCATGAGAGAAACCAGTACACATGATCTTTTTTTCACTCTATCTGGATAGCCTGAGAGAAACCAGTTTCTGGATATAGCCTGAGAGAAACCAGTGCACAGGATCTGTTTTTCACTCTATCTGGATAACCTGAAAGAAACCAGTGCACATGATATGTTATCCACACTATCTGGATAGCCTGAGAGTAACCAGTGCCTGGATAGCCTGAGAGAAACCAGTGGTCAAGATCCATTATTCCCTGTAACTGCATAGCCTGAAAGAAACAAGTGCACATGATCTGTTATCCACACCATCTGCATAGCCTGAGAATAACCAGTGCCTGGATAGCCTGAGAGAAACCAGTGGTCATGATCCATTATTCACCCTATCTGGATGGCCTGAGAGAAACCACTGCACAGGATCTATTAATCATTCTACTTGGATAGCCTGAGAGAACCAGTGCCTGTATAGCATGAGAGAAACCAGTGCAGAGGATCTGTTATCCACTCTATCTTGATAGCCTGAGATAAACCAGTGACATCATCTGTTATTCACTCTATTTTCATAGCCTGAGAGGAACCAGTGCACAGGATCTGTTATTCAAACTATCTGGATAGCCAGAGAGAAACCAGTGCCTGGATAGCCTGAGAGAAGCCAATGCACATAATCTGTTATTCACTGTACCTGGAGTGCATGAGAGAAACCAGTGCACATGATCTGGTATTCACACTATCTTTATAGCCTGAGAAAACCAGTGCGCAGGATCTGTTATTCAATCTATCTGGATAGCCTGAAAAATGCCAGTGCACAGGATCTGTTCTTCACTCTATCTTGATAGCCTGAGAGAAACCATTGACATCATCTGTTAGTCACTCTACCTTCATAGCCTGAGAGGAACCAGTGCACAGGATCTGGTATTCACACTATCTTTATAGCCTGAGAGAAACCAGTGGGTGGATAGCATGAGAGAAACCAGTGCACTGGATCTTTTTTTCACTCTATGTGGGTAGCCTGAGAGAAACCAGTGCCTGGATAGACTGAGAGAAACCATGCACAGCATCCGTTTTTCCTTCTACCTGGATACCCTGAAAGAAACCAAATGCACAGGATCTGTTATCCACACTACCTGGATAGCCTGAGAGAAACCAGTGCCTGGATAGCCTGAGAGAAACCAGTGGTCAGGATCCATTATTCACTCTATTTGGATAGCCTGAGAGAAACCAGTGCACAGAATCTGTTTTTCACTCTGTCTGGATAGCCTAAGAAATATTAGTGCACAGGATCTGTTATTCACAATATCTGGATAGCCTGAGAGTAACCAGTGCCTGGATAGCCTGAGAGAAACCAGTGGTCAAGATCCATTATTCCCTGTAAATGCATAGCCTGAAAGAAACATGCACACATGATCTGTTATCCACACCATCTGGATAGCCTGAGAATAACCGGTGCCTGGATAGCCTGACAGAAACGAGTGGTCATGATCCATTATTCACCCTATCTGGATAGCCTGAGAGAAACCACTGCACAGGATCTATTATTCAGTCTACCTGGATAGCCTGAGAGAACCAGTGCCTGTATAGCATGAGAGAAACCAGTGCAGAGGATCTGTTTTCCACTCTATCTTGGTAGCCTGAGAGAAGCCAATGCACATAATCTGTTATTCACTGTACCTGGAGTGCATGAGAGAAACCAGTGCACATGATCTGGTATTCACACTATCTTTATAGCCTGAGAAAACCAGTGCGCAGGATCTGTTATTCAATCTATCTGGATAGCCTGAAAAATGCCAGTGCACAGGATCTGTTCTTCACTCTATCTTGATAGCCTGAGAGAAACCAGTGACATCATCTGTTAGTCACTCTACCTTCATAGCCTGAGAGGAACCAGTGCACAGGATCTGGTATTCACACTATCTTTATAGCCTGAGAGAAACCAGTGGGTGGATAGCATGAGAAAAACCAGTGCACTGGATCTTTTTTTCACTCTATGTGGGTAGCCTGAGAGAAACCAGTGCCTGGATAGACTGAGAGAAACCATGCACAGCATCCGTTTTTCCTTCTACCTGGATACCCTGAAAGAAACCAAATGCACAGGATCTGTTATCCACACTACCTGGATAGCCTGAGAGAAAACAGTGCCTGGATAGCCTGAGAGAAACGAGTGGTCAGGATCCATTATTCACTCTATTTGGATAGCCTGAGAGAAACCAGTGCACAGAATCTGTTTTTCACTCTGTCTGGATAGCCTAAGAAATATTAGTGCACAGGATCTGTTATTCACAATATCTGGATAGCCAGAGAGAAACCATTGCATTGATAGCCTGAGAGAAACCAGTGGCTAGGATTCATTATTCATTGTCTCTGAATAGCCTGATAGAAACCAGGGCACAGGATCTGTTATTCACTCTACCCAGATAGCCTGAGAGAAACAAGTGCTCAGGATCTGTTATTCACACTGTCTTTATAACCTGAGAGAAACCAGTCCCCGGATAGTATTATAGAAACCAGTGGCCAAGATCCATTATTCACTCTATCTGGATAGCCCGAGAGAAACTATTGGACAGGATCTGTTTTACACTCTATCTGGAAAGCCTGAGAGAAAACAGTGGCTGGATAGCCTTTACGAAACCAGTACACAGGATCTGTTTTTCACTCTATCTGGATAGCTTGAGAGAAACCATTGACAGCATCCGTTATTCACTCTATCTTGATAGCCTGAGAGAGACCGGTGCACAGGATTTGTTATTCACCGTATCTGGATAGCCTGAGAGAAACCAGTGTTTGGATATAGCCTGAGAGAAACCAGTGCACAGGATCTGTTTTTCACACTATCTGGATAGCCTTAGAGGAACTGGTGCCCAAAATCTGGTATTCACCCTATCTGGATAGCCTGAGCGAAACCATTGCTCAGGATCTGGTATTGAGTCTATCTGGATAGCCTAAGAGAAACCGGTGCACAGGATCTGTTATTCACTCTATTTGGATAGCCTAAGAAATGCCAGTGCACAGGATCTGTTCTTCACTCTATCTTCATAGCCTGAGAGAAACCAGTGCCTGGATAGCATGAGAGAAGCCAGTGGCCAGGATCCATCATTCACTCTATCTGGATAGCATGAGAGAAACCAGTACACATGATCTTTTTTTCACTCTATCTGGATAGCCTGAGAGAAACCAGTTTCTGGATATAGCCTGAGAGAAACCAGTGCACAGGATCTGTTTTTCACTCTATCTGGATAACCTGAAAGAAACCAGTGCACATGATATGTTATCCACACTATCTGGATAGCCTGAGAGTAACCAGTGCCTGGATAGCCTGAGAGAAACCAGTGGTCAAGATCCATTATTCCCTGTAACTGCATAGCCTGAAAGAAACAAGTGCACATGATCTGTTATCCACACCATCTGCATAGCCTGAGAATAACCAGTGCCTGGATAGCCTGAGAGAAACCAGTGGTCATGATCCATTATTCACCCTATCTGGATGGCCTGAGAGAAACCACTGCACAGGATCTATTAATCATTCTACTTGGATAGCCTGAGAGAACCAGTGCCTGTGTAGCATGAGAGAAACCAGTGCAGAGGATCTGTTATCCACTCTATCTTGATAGCCTGAGATAAACCAGTGACATCATCTGTTATTCACTCTATTTTCATAGCCTGAGAGGAACCAGTGCACAGGATCTGTTATTCAAACTATCTGGATAGCCAGAGAGAAACCAGTGCCTGGATAGCCTGAGAGAAGCCAATGCACATAATCTGTTATTCACTGTACCTGGAGTGCATGAGAGAAACCAGTGCACATGATCTGGTATTCACACTATCTTTATAGCCTGAGAAAACCAGTGCGCAGGATCTGTTATTCAATCTATCTGGATAGCCTGAAAAATGCCAGTGCACAGGATCTGTTCTTCACTCTATCTTGATAGCCTGAGAGAAACCAGTGACATCATCTGTTAGTCACTCTACCTTCATAGCCTGAGAGGAACCAGTGCACAGGATCTGGTATTCACACTATCTTTTTAGCCTGAGAGAAACCAGTGGGTGGATAGCATGAGAGAAACCAGTGCACTGGATCTTTTTTTCACTCTATGTGGGTAGCCTGAGAGAAACCAGTGCCTGGATAGACTGAGAGAAACCATGCACAGCATCCGTTTTTCCTTCTACCTGGATACCCTGAAAGAAACCAAATGCACAGGATCTGTTATCCACACTACCTGGATAGCCTGAGAGAAACCAGTGCCTGGATAGCCTGAGAGAAACCAGTGGTCAGGATCCATTATTCACTCTATTTGGATAGCCTGAGAGAAACCAGTGCACAGAATCTGTTTTTCACTCTGTCTGGATAGCCTAAGAAATATTAGTGCACAGGATCTGTTATTCACAATATCTGGATAGCCAGAGAGAAACCATTGCATTGATAGCCTGAGAGAAACCAGTGGCTAGGATTCATTATTCATAGTCTCTGAATAGCCTGATAGAAACCAGGGCACAGGATCTGTTATTTACTCTACCCAGATAGCCTGAGAGAAACAAGTGCTCAGGATCTGTTATTCACACTGTCTTTATAACCTGAGAGAAACCAGTCCCTGGATAGTATTATAGAAACCAGTGGCCAAGATCCATTATTCACTCTATCTGGATAGCCCGAGAGAAACTATTGGACAGGATCTGTTTTACACTCTATCTGGAAAGCCTGAGAGAAAACAGTGGCTGGATAGCCTTTACGAAACCAGTACACAGGATCTGTTTTTCACTCTATCTGGATAGCTTGAGAGAAACCATTGACAGCATCCGTTATTCACTCTATCTTGATAGCCTGAGAGAAACCGGTGCAGAGGACCTGGTATTCACTCTATCTGGATACCCTGAGCGAAACCAGTGCTCAGGATCTGGTACTGACTCTATCTGGATGGCCTAAGAGAAACTGGTGCCCAAAATCTGGTATTCACCCTATATGGATAGCCTGAGCGAAACCATTGCTCAGGATCTGGTATTGACTCTATCTGGATAGCCTAAGAGAAACCGGTGCACAGGATCTGTTATTCACTCTATTTGGATAGCCTGAGAAATGCCAGTGCACAGGATCTGTTCTTCACTCTATCTTCATAGCCTGAAAGAAACCAGTGCCTGGATAGCAAGAGAGAATCCAGTGGCCAGGATCCATCATTCACTCTATCTGGATAGCATGAGAGAAACCAGTGCACATTATCTTTTTTTCACTCTATCTGGATAGCCTGAGAGAAACCAGTGTCTGGATATAGCCTGAGAGAAACCAGTGCACAGGATCTGTTTTTCACTCTATCTGGATAGCCTGAAAGAAACCAGTGCACATGATCTGTTATCCACACTATCTGGATAGCCTGAGAGTAACCAGTGCCTGGATAGCCTGAGAGAAACCAGTGGTCAAGATCCATTATTCCCTGTAAATGCATAGCCTGAAAGAAACATGCGCACATGATCTGTTATCCACACCATCTGGATAGCCTGAGAATAACCGGTGCCTGGATAGCCTGAGAGAAACCAGTGGTCATGATCCATTATTCACCCTATCTGGATAGCCTGAGAGAAACCACTGCACAGGATCTATTATTCAGTCTACCTGGATAGCCTGAGAGAACCAGTGCCTGTATAGCATGAGAGAAACCAGTGCAGAGGATCTGTTTTCCACTCTATCTTGGTAGCCTGAGATAAACCAGTGACATCATCTGGTATTCACTCTATTTTCATAGCCTGAGAGGAACCAGTGCACAGGATCTGTTATTCAAACTATCTGGATAGCCAGAGAGAAACCAGTGCCTGGATAGCCTGAGAGAAGCCAATGCACATAATCTGTTATTCACTGTACCTGGAGTGCATGAGAGAAACCAGTGCACATGATCTGGTATTCACACTATCTTTATAGCCTGAGAAAACCAGTGCGCAGGATCTGTTATTCAATCTATCTGGATAGCCTGAAAAATGCCAGTGCACAGGATCTGTTCTTCACTCTATCTTGATAGCCTGAGAGAAACCAGTGACATCATCTGTTAGTCACTCTACCTTCATAGCCTGAGAGGAACCAGTGCACAGGATCTGGTATTCACACTATCTTTATAGCCTGAGAGAAACCAGTGGGTGGATAGCATGAGAGAAACCAGTGCACTGGATCTTTTTTTCACTCTATGTGGGTAGCCTGAGAGAAACCAGTGCCTGGATAGACTGAGAGAAACCATGCACAGCATCCGTTTTTCCTTCTACCTGGATACCCTGAAAGAAACCAAATGCACAGGATCTGTTATCCACACTACCTGGATAGCCTGAGAGAAACCAGTGCCTGGATAGCCTGAGAGAAACCAGTGGTCAGGATCCATTATTCACTCTATTTGGATAGCCTGAGAGAAACCAGTGCACAGAATCTGTTTTTCACTCTGTCTGGATAGCCTAAGAAATATTAGTGCACAGGATCTGTTATTCACAATATCTGGATAGCCAGAGAGAAACCATTGCATTGATAGCCTGAGAGAAACCAGTGGCTAGGATTCATTATTCATTGTCTCTGAATAGCCTGATAGAAACCAGGGCACAGGATCTGTTATTCACTCTACCCAGATAGCCTGAGAGAAACAAGTGCTCAGGATCTGTTATTCACACTGTCTTTATAACCTGAGAGAAACCAGTCCCTGGATAGTATTATAGAAACCAGTGGCCAAGATCCATTATTCACTCTATCTGGATAGCCCGAGAGAAACTATTGGACAGGATCTGTTTTACACTCTATCTGGAAAGCCTGAGAGAAAACAGTGGCTGGATAGCCTTTACGAAACCAGTACACAGGATCTGTTTTTCACTCTATCTGGATAGCTTGAGAGAAACCATTGACAGCATCCGTTATTCACTCTATCTTGATAACCTGAGAGAAACCGGTGCAGAGGACCTGGTATTCACTCTATCTGGATACCCTGAGCGAAACCAGTGCTCAGGATCTGGTACTGACTCTATCTGGATGGCCTAAGAGAAACTGGTGCCCAAAATCTGGTATTCACCCTATATGGATAGCCTGAGCGAAACCACTGCTCAGGATCTGGTATTGACTCTATCTGGATAGCCTAAGAGAAACCGGTGCACAGGATCTGTTATTCACTCTATTTGGATAGCCTGAGAAATGCCAGTGCACAGGGTCTGTTCTTCACTCTAGCTTCATAGCCTGAAAGAAACCAGTGCCTGGATAGCAAGAGAGAATCCAGTGGCCAGAATCCATCATTCACTCTATCTGGATAGCATGAGAGAAACCAGTGCACATGATCTTTTTTTCACTCTATCTGGATAGCCTGAGAGAAACCAGTGTCTGGATATAGCCTGAGAGAAACCAGTGCACAGGATCTGTTTTTCACTCTATCTGGATAGCCTGAAAGAAACCAGTGCACATGATCTGTTATCCACACTATCTGGATAGCCTGAGAGTAACCAGTGCCTGGATAGCCTGAGAGAAACCAGTGGTCAAGATCCATTATTCCCTGTAAATGCATAGCCTGAAAGAAACATGCGCACATGATCTGTTATCCACACCATCTGGATAGCCTGAGAATAACCGGTGCCTGGATAGCCTGAGAGAAACCAGTGGTCATGATCCATTATTCACCCTATCTGGATAGCCTGAGAGAAACCACTGCACAGGATCTATTATTCAGTCTACCTGGATAGCCTGAGAGAACCAGTGCCTGTATAGCATGAGAGAAACCAGTGCAGAGGATCTGTTTTCCACTCTATCTTGGTAGCCTGAGATAAACCAGTGACATCATCTGGTATGCACTCTATTTTCATAGCCTGAGAGGAACCAGTGCACAGGATCTGTTATTCAAACTATCTGGATAGCCAGAGAGAAACCAGTGCCTGGATAGCCTGAGAGAAGCCAATGCACATAATCTGTTATTCACTGTACCTGGAGTGCATGAGAGAAACCAGTGCACATGATCTGGTATTCACACTATCTTTATAGCCTGAGAAAACCAGTGCGCAGGATCTGTTATTCAATCTATCTGGATAGCCTGAAAAATGCCAGTGCACAGGATCTGTTCTTCACTCTATCTTGATAGCCTGAGAGAAACCAGTGACATCATCTGTTAGTCACTCTACCTTCATAGCCTGAGAGGAACCAGTACACAGGATCTGGTATTCACACTATCTTTATAGCCTGAGAGAAACCAGTGGGTGGATAGCATGAGAGAAACCAGTGCACTGGATCTTTTTTTAACTCTATGTGGGTAGCCTGAGAGAAACCAGTGCCTGGATAGACTGAGAGAAACCATGCACAGCATCCGTTTTTCCTTCTACCTGGATACCCTGAAAGAAACCAAATGCACAGGATCTGTTATCCACACTACCTGGATAGCCTGAGAGAAACCAGTGGTCAGGATCCATTATTCACTCTATTTGGATAGCCTGAGAGAAACCAGTGCATAGAATCTGTTTTTCACTCTGTCTGGATAGCCTAAGAAATATTAGTGCACAGGATCTGTTATTCACAATATCTGGATAGCCAGAGAGAAACCATTGCATTGATAGCCTGAGAGAAACCAGTGGCTAGGATTCATTATTCATTGTCTCTGAATAGCCTGATAGAAACCAGGGCACAGGATCTGTTATTCACTCTACCCAGATAGCCTGAGCGAAACAAGTGCTCAGGATCTGTTATTCACACTGTCTTTATAACCTGAGAGAAACCAGTCCCTGGATAGTATTATAGAAACCAGTGGCCAAGATCCATTATTCACTCTATCTGGATAGCCCGAGAGAAACTATTGGACAGGATCTGTTTTACACTCTATCTGGAAAGCCTGAGAGAAAACAGTGGCTGGATAGCCTTTACGAAACCAGTACACAGGATCTGTTTTTCACTCTATCTGGATAGCTTGAGAGAAACCATTGACAGCATCCGTTATTCACTCTATCTTGATAGCCTGAGAGAAACCGGTGCAGAGGACCTGGTATTCACTCTATCTGGATACCCTGAGCGAAACCAGTGCTCAGGATCTGGTACTGACTCTATCTGGATGGCCTAAGAGAAACTGGTGCCCAAAATCTGGTATTCACCCTATATGGATAGCCTGAGCGAAACCATTGCTCAGGATCTGGTATTGACTCTATCTGGATAGCCTAAGAGAAACCGGTGCACAGGATCTGTTATTCACTCTATTTGGATAGCCTGAGAAATGCCAGTGCACAGGGTCTGTTCTTCACTCTATCTTCATAGCCTGAAAGAAACCAGTGCCTGGATAGCAAGAGAGAATCCAGTGGCCAGAATCCATCATTCACTCTATCTGGATAGCATGAGAGAAACCAGTGCACATGATCTTTTTTTCACTCTATCTGGATAGCCTGAGAGAAACCAGTGTCTGGATATAGCCTGAGAGAAACCAGTGCACAGGATCTGTTTTTCACTCTATCTGGATAGCCTGAAAGAAACCAGTGCACATGATCTGTTATCCACACTATCTGGATAGCCTGAGAGTAACCAGTGCCTGGATAGCCTGAGAGAAACCAGTGGTCAAGATCCATTATTCCCTGTAAATGCATAGCCTGAAAGAAACATGCGCACATGATCTGTTATCCACACCATCTGGATAGCCTGAGAATAACCGGTGCCTGGATAGCCTGAGAGAAACCAGTGGTCATGATCCATTATTCACCCTATCTGGATAGCCTGAGAGAAACCACTGCACAGGATCTATTATTCAGTCTACCTGGATAGCCTGAGAGAACCAGTGCCTATATAGCATGAGAGAAACCAGTGCAGAGGATCTGTTTTCCACTCTATCTTGGTAGCCTGAGATAAACCAGTGACATCATCTGGTATTCACTCTATTTTCATAGCCTGAGAGGAACCAGTGCACAGGATCTGTTATTCAAACTATCTGGATAGCCAGAGAGAAACCAGTGCCTGGATAGCCTGAGAGAAGCCAATGCACATAATCTGTTATTCACTGTACCTGGAGTGCATGAGAGAAACCAGTGCACATGATCTGGTATTCACACTATCTTTATAGCCTGAGAAAACCAGTGCGCAGGATCTGTTATTCAATCTATCTGGATAGCCTGAAAAATGCCAGTGCACAGGATCTGTTCTTCACTCTATCTTGATAGCCTGAGAGAAACCAGTGACATCATCTGTTAGTCACTCTACCTTCATAGCCTGAGAGGAACCAGTGCACAGGATCTGGTATTCACACTATCTTTATAGCCTGAGAGAAACCAGTGGGTGGATAGCATGAGAGAAACCAGTGCACTGGATCTTTTTTTCACTCTATGTGGGTAGCCTGAGAGAAACCAGTGCCTGGATACACTGAGAGAAACCATGCACAGCATCCGTTTTTCCTTCTACCTGGATACCCTGAAAGAAACCAAATGCACAGGATCTGTTATCCACACTACCTGGATAGCCTGAGAGAAACCAGTGCCTGGATAGCCTGAGAGAAACCAGTGGTCAGGATCTGTTTTTCACTCTGTCTGGATAGCCTAAGAAATATTAGTGCACAGGATCTGTTATTCACAATATCTGGATAGCCAGAGAGAAACTATTGGACAGGATCTGTTTTACACTCTATCTGGAAAGCCTGAGAGAAAACAGTGGCTGGATAGCCTTTACGAAACCAGTACACAGGATCTGTTTTTCACTCTATCTGGATAGCTTGAGAGAAACCATTGACAGCATCCGTTATTCACTCTATCTTGATAGCCTGAGAGAAACCGGTGCAGAGGACCTGGTATTCACTCTATCTGGATACCCTGAGAGAAACCAGTGCACAGAATCTGTTTTTCACTCTGTCTGGATAGCCTAAGAAATATTAGTGCACAGGATCTGTTATTCACAATATCTGGATAGCCAGAGAGAAACCATTGCATTGATAGCCTGAGAGAAACCAGTGGCTAGGATTCATTATTCATTGTCTCTGAATAGCCTGATAGAAACCAGGGCACAGGATCTGTTATTCACTCTACCCAGATAGCCTGAGAGAAACAAGTGCTCAGGATCTGTTATTCACACTGTCTTTATAACCTGAGAGAAACCAGTCCCTGGATAGTATTATAGAAACCAGTGGCCAAGATCCATTATTCACTCTATCTGGATAGCCCGAGAGAAACTATTGGACAGGATCTGTTTTACACTCTATCTGGAAAGCCTGAGAGAAAACAGTGGCTGGATAGCCTTTACGAAACCAGTACACAGGATCTGTTTTTCACTCTATCTGGATAGCTTGAGAGAAACCATTGACAGCATCCGTTATTCACTCTATCTTGATAGCCTGAGAGAAACCGGTGCAGAGGACCTGGTATTCACTCTATCTGGATACCCTGAGCGAAACCAGTGCTCAGGATCTGGTACTGACTCTATCTGGATGGCCTAAGAGAAACTGGTGCCCAAAATCTGGTATTCACCCTATATGGATAGCCTGAGCGAAACCATTGCTGAGGATCTGGTATTGACTCTATCTGGATAGCCTAAGAGAAACCGGTGCACAGGATCTGTTATTCACTCTATTTGGATAGCCTGAGAAATGCCAGTGCACAGGATCTGTTCATCACTCTATCTTCATAGCCTGAAAGAAACCAGTGCCTGGATAGCAAGAGAGAATCCAGTGGCCAGGATCCATCATTCACTCTATCTGGATAGCATGAGAGAAACCAGTGCACATTATCTTTTTTTCACTCTATCTGGATAGCCTGAGAGAAACCAGTGTCTGGATATAGCCTGAGAGAAACCAGTGCACAGGATCTGTTTTTCACTCTATCTGGATAGCCTGAAAGAAACCAGTGCACATGATCTGTTATCCACACTATCTGGATAGCCTGAGAGTAACCAGTGCCTGGATAGCCTGAGAGAAACCAGTGGTCAAGATCCATTATTCCCTGTAAATGCATAGCCTGAAAGAAACATGCGCACATGATCTGTTATCCACACCATCTGGATAGCCTGAGAATAACCGGTGCCTGGATAGCCTGAGAGAAACCAGTGGTCATGATCCATTATTCACCCTATCTGGATAGCCTGAGAGAAACCACTGCACAGGATCTATTATTCAGTCTACCTGGATAGCCTGAGAGAACCAGTGCCTGTATAGCATGAGAGAAACCAGTGCAGAGGATCTGTTTTCCACTCTATCTTGGTAGCCTGAGATAAACCAGTGACATCATCTGGTATGCACTCTATTTTCATAGCCTGAGAGGAACCAGTGCACAGGATCTGTTATTCAAACTATCTGGATAGCCAGAGAGAAACCAGTGCCTGGATAGCCTGAGAGAAGCCAATGCACATAGGCCCATATTTATACTTTTTGACGCTAAACTGCGCTAACGCAGTTTAGCGTCAAAAAGTTTTGCGCCGTCTAACGCCATTCTGAAGCGCCATGCGGGCGCCGTATTTATGGAATGGCGTTAGACGGCGCAATCAGACCGGCGCTGCCTGGTTTGCGTGGGAAAAAACCACGTAGACCAGACAGCGCCGGCGTAGGGGGAAAATGGCGCATGGGCGTCTTAAAATGGGGCAAGTCAGGTTACGTCGAAAAAATCGTCTTAACCCGACTTGCGCCATTTTTTAACGACGCCCATCCCCCATCAACATGACTCCTATCATTGTAAAGATAGGAGTCATGCCCCCTTGCCCAATGGCCATGCCCAGGGGACTTCTGTCCCCTGGGCATGGTCATTGGGCATAGTGGCATGTAGGGGGGCACAAATAAGGCCCCCCTATGCCACCAAAAAAAAATATAAAAAATAAAAAATTATACTTACCTGAACTTACCTGAATGTCCCTGGGGTGGGTCCCTCCATCCTTGGGGGTCCTCCTGGGGTGGGCAAGGGTGGCAGGGGGGGTCCCTGGGGGCATGGGAGGGCACCTGTGGGCTCATTTTGAGCCCACAGGCCCCTTAACGCCTGCCCTGAGCAGGCGTTAAAAAGTGGCGCAAATGCGCCGTTTTTTGCCACGCCAACTCCCGGGCGTCTCTTTTGCCCGGGAGTATAAATACCACGTAAAGGCCTGGGAGTCATTTTTTAGACGGGAACGCCTCCCTTGCATATCATTAACGCAAGGAAGGGGTTCACGCTAAAAAATGACGCACATTCCGGGAACTTTGGCGCTATTCGCCTCTAACGCCATAGTATAAATATGGCGTTAGTTGGCGTTAGTTTTGCGTCAAAATTGCGTCAAAAAAAACGACGCAATTTCGGCGCAAACGGAGTATAAATATGGCCCATAATCTGTTATTCACTGTACCTGGAGTGCATGAGAGAAACCAGTGCACATGATCTGGTATTCACACTATCTTTATAGCCTGAGAAAACCAGTGCGCAGGATCTGTTATTCAATCTATCTGGATAGCCTGAAAAATGCCAGTGCACAGGATCTGTTCTTCACTCTATCTTGATAGCCTGAGAGAAACCAGTGACATCATCTGTTAGTCACTCTACCTTCATAGCCTGAGAGGAACCAGTGCACAGGATCTGGTATTCACACTATCTTTATAGCCTGAGAGAAACCAGTGGGTGGATAGCATGAGAGAAACCAGTGCACTGGATCTTTTTTTAACTCTATGTGGGTAGCCTGAGAGAAACCAGTGCCTGGATAGACTGAGAGAAACCATGCACAGCATCCGTTTTTCCTTCTACCTGGATACCCTGAAAGAAACCAAATGCACAGGATCTGTTATCCACACTACCTGGATAGCCTGAGAGAAACCAGTGGTCAGGATCCATTATTCACTCTATTTGGATAGCCTGAGAGAAACCAGTGCACAGAATCTGTTTTTCACTCTGTCTGGATAGCCTAAGAAATATTAGTGCACAGGATCTGTTATTCACAATATCTGGATAGCCAGAGAGAAACCATTGCATTGATAGCCTGAGAGAAACCAGTGGCTAGGATTCATTATTCATTGTCTCTGAATAGCCTGATAGAAACCAGGGCACAGGATCTGTTATTCACTCTACCCAGATAGCCTGAGCGAAACAAGTGCTCAGGATCTGTTATTCACACTGTCTTTATAACCTGAGAGAAACCAGTCCCTGGATAGTATTATAGAAACCAGTGGCCAAGATCCATTATTCACTCTATCTGGATAGCCCGAGAGAAACTATTGGACAGGATCTGTTTTACACTCTATCTGGAAAGCCTGAGAGAAAACAGTGGCTGGATAGCCTTTACGAAACCAGTACACAGGATCTGTTTTTCACTCTATCTGGATAGCTTGAGAGAAACCATTGACAGCATCCGTTATTCACTCTATCTTGATAGCCTGAGAGAAACCGGTGCAGAGGACCTGGTATTCACTCTATCTGGATACCCTGAGCGAAACCAGTGCTCAGGATCTGGTACTGACTCTATCTGGATGGCCTAAGAGAAACTGGTGCCCAAAATCTGGTATTCACCCTATATGGATAGCCTGAGCGAAACCATTGCTCAGGATCTGGTATTGACTCTATCTGGATAGCCTAAGAGAAACCGGTGCACAGGATCTGTTATTCACTCTATTTGGATAGCCTGAGAAATGCCAGTGCACAGGGTCTGTTCTTCACTCTATCTTCATAGCCTGAAAGAAACCAGTGCCTGGATAGCAAGAGAGAATCCAGTGGCCAGAATCCATCATTCACTCTATCTGGATAGCATGAGAGAAACCAGTGCACATGATCTTTTTTTCACTCTATCTGGATAGCCTGAGAGAAACCAGTGTCTGGATATAGCCTGAGAGAAACCAGTGCACAGGATCTGTTTTTCACTCTATCTGGATAGCCTGAAAGAAACCAGTGCACATGATCTGTTATCCACACTATCTGGATAGCCTGAGAGTAACCAGTGCCTGGATAGCCTGAGAGAAACCAGTGGTCAAGATCCATTATTCCCTGTAAATGCATAGCCTGAAAGAAACATGCGCACATGATCTGTTATCCACACCATCTGGATAGCCTGAGAATAACCGGTGCCTGGATAGCCTGAGAGAAACCAGTGGTCATGATCCATTATTCACCCTATCTGGATAGCCTGAGAGAAACCACTGCACAGGATCTATTATTCAGTCTACCTGGATAGCCTGAGAGAACCAGTGCCTGTATAGCATGAGAGAAACCAGTGCAGAGGATCTGTTTTCCACTCTATCTTGGTAGCCTGAGATAAACCAGTGACATCATCTGGTATTCACTCTATTTTCATAGCCTGAGAGGAACCAGTGCACAGGATCTGTTATTCAAACTATCTGGATAGCCAGAGAGAAACCAGTGCCTGGATAGCCTGAGAGAAGCCAATGCACATAATCTGTTATTCACTGTACCTGGAGTGCATGAGAGAAACCAGTGCACATGATCTGGTATTCACACTATCTTTATAGCCTGAGAAAACCAGTGCGCAGGATCTGTTATTCAATCTATCTGGATAGCCTGAAAAATGCCAGTGCACAGGATCTGTTCTTCACTCTATCTTGATAGCCTGAGAGAAACCAGTGACATCATCTGTTAGTCACTCTACCTTCATAGCCTGAGAGGAACCAGTGCACAGGATCTGGTATTCACACTATCTTTATAGCCTGAGAGAAACCAGTGGGTGGATAGCATGAGAGAAACCAGTGCACTGGATCTTTTTTTCACTCTATGTGGGTAGCCTGAGAGAAACCAGTGCCTGGATAGACTGAGAGAAACCATGCACAGCATCCGTTTTTCCTTCTACCTGGATACCCTGAAAGAAACCAAATGCACAGGATCTGTTATCCACACTACCTGGATAGCCTGAGAGAAACCAGTGCCTGGATAGCCTGAAAGAAACCAGTGGTCAGGATCCATTATTCACTCTATTTGGATAGCCTGAGAGAAACCAGTGCACAGAATCTGTTTTTCACTCTGTCTGGATAGCCTAAGAAATATTAGTGCACAGGATCTGTTATTCACAATATCTGGATAGCTAGAGAGAAACCATTGCATTGATAGCCTGAGAGAAACCAGTGGCTAGGATTCATTATTCATTGTCTCTGAATAGCCTGATAGAAACCAGGGCACAGGATCTGTTATTCACTCTACCCAGATAGCCTGAGAGAAACAAGTGCTCAGGATCTGTTATTCACACTATCTTTATAACCTGAGAGAAACCAGTCCCTGGATAGTATTATAGAAACCAGTGGCCAAGATCCATTATTCACTCTATCTGGATAGCCCGAGAGAAACTATTGGACAGGATCTGTTTTACACTCTATCTGGAAAGCCTGAGAGAAAACAGTGGCTGGATAGCCTTTACGAAACCAGTAAACAGGATCTGTTTTTCACTCTATCTGGATAGCTTGAGAGAAACCATTGACAGCATCCGTTATTCACTCTATCTTGATAGCCTGAGAGAAACCGGTGCAGAGGACCTGGTATTCACTCTATCTGGATACCCTGAGCGAAACCAGTGCTCAGGATCTGTTATTCACTCTACCCAGATAGCCTGAGAGAAACAAGTGCTCAGGATCTGTTATTCACACTGTCTTTATAACCTGAGAGAAACCAGTCCCTGGATAGTATTATAGAAACCAGTGGCCAAGATCCATTATTCACTCTATCTGGATAGCCCGAGAGAAACTATTGGACAGGATCTGTTTTACACTCTATCTGGAAAGCCTGAGAGAAAACAGTGGCTGGATAGCCTTTACGAAACCAGTACACAGGATCTGTTTTTCACTCTATCTGGATAGCTTGAGAGAAACCATTGACAGCATCCGTTATTCACTCTATCTTGATAGCCTGAGAGAAACCGGTGCAGAGGACCTGGTATTCACTCTATCTGGATACCCTGAGCGAAACCAGTGCTCAGGATCTGGTACTGACTCTATCTGGATGGCCTAAGAGAAACTGGTGCCCAAAATCTGGTATTCACCCTATATGGATAGCCTGAGCGAAACCATTGCTGAGGATCTGGTATTGACTCTATCTGGATAGCCTAAGAGAAACCGGTGCACAGGATCTGTTATTCACTCTATTTGGATAGCCTGAGAAATGCCAGTGCACAGGATCTGTTCATCACTCTATCTTCATAGCCTGAAAGAAACCAGTGCCTGGATAGCAAGAGAGAATCCAGTGGCCAGGATCCATCATTCACTCTATCTGGATAGCATGAGAGAAACCAGTGCACATTATCTTTTTTTCTCTCTATCTGGATAGCCTGAGAGAAACCAGTGTCTGGATATAGCCTGAGAGAAACCAGTGCACAGGATCTGTTTTTCACTCTATCTGGATAGCCTGAAAGAAACCAGTGCACATGATCTGTTATCCACACTATCTGGATAGCCTGAGAGTAACCAGTGCCTGGATAGCCTGAGAGAAACCAGTGGTCAAGATCCATTATTCCCTGTAAATGCATAGCCTGAAAGAAACATGCGCACATGATCTGTTATCCACACCATCTGGATAGCCTGAGAATAACCGGTGCCTGGATAGCCTGAGAGAAACCAGTGGTCATGATCCATTATTCACCCTATCTGGATAGCCTGAGAGAAACCAGTGCCTGGATAGCCTGAGAGAAACCAGTGGTCAGGATCTGTTTTTCACTCTGTCTGGATAGCCTAAGAAATATTAGTGCACAGGATCTGTTATTCACAATATCTGGATAGCCAGAGAGAAACCATTGCATTGATAGCCTGAGAGAAACCAGTGGCTAGGATTCATTATTCATTGTCTCTGAATAGCCTGATAGAAACCAGGGCACAGGATCTGTTATTCACTCTACCCAGATAGCCTGAGAGAAACAAGTGCTCAGGATCTGTTATTCACACTGTCTTTATAACCTGAGAGAAACCAGTCCCTGGATAGTATTATAGAAACCAGTGGCCAAGATCCATTATTCACTCTATCTGGATAGCCCGAGAGAAACTATTGGACAGGATCTGTTTTACACTCTATCTGGAAAGCCTGAGAGAAAACAGTGGCTGGATAGCCTTTACGAAACCAGTACACAGGATCTGTTTTTCACTCTATCTGGATAGCTTGAGAGAAACCATTGACAGCATCCGTTATTCACTCTATCTTGATAGCCTGAGAGAAACCGGTGCAGAGGACCTGGTATTCACTCTATCTGGATACCCTGAGAGAAACCAGTGCACAGAATCTGTTTTTCACTCTGTCTGGATAGCCTAAGAAATATTAGTGCACAGGATCTGTTATTCACAATATCTGGATAGCCAGAGAGAAACCATTGCATTGATAGCCTGAGAGAAACCAGTGGCTAGGATTCATTATTCATTGTCTCTGAATAGCCTGATAGAAACCAGGGCACAGGATCTGTTATTCACTCTACCCAGATAGCCTGAGAGAAACAAGTGCTCAGGATCTGTTATTCACACTGTCTTTATAACCTGAGAGAAACCAGTCCCTGGATAGTATTATAGAAACCAGTGGCCAAGATCCATTATTCACTCTATCTGGATAGCCCGAGAGAAACTATTGGACAGGATCTGTTTTACACTCTATCTGGAAAGCCTGAGAGAAAACAGTGGCTGGATAGCCTTTACGAAACCAGTACACAGGATCTGTTTTTCACTCTATCTGGATAGCTTGAGAGAAACCATTGACAGCATCCGTTATTCCCTCTATCTTGATAGCCTGAGAGAAACCGGTGCAGAGGACCTGGTATTCACTCTATCTGGATACCCTGAGCGAAACCAGTGCTCAGGATCTGGTACTGACTCTATCTGGATGGCCTAAGAGAAACTGGTGCCCAAAATCTGGTATTCACCCTATATGGATAGCCTGAGCGAAACCATTGCTGAGGATCTGGTATTGACTCTATCTGGATAGCCTAAGAGAAACCGGTGCACAGGATCTGTTATTCACTCTATTTGGATAGCCTGAGAAATGCCAGTGCACAGGATCTGTTCATCACTCTATCTTCATAGCCTGAAAGAAACCAGTGCCTGGATAGCAAGAGAGAATCCAGTGGCCAGGATCCATCATTCACTCTATCTGGATAGCATGAGAGAAACCAGTGCACATTATCTTTTTTTCACTCTATCTGGATAGCCTGAGAGAAACCAGTGTCTGGATATAGCCTGAGAGAAACCAGTGCACAGGATCTGTTTTTCACTCTATCTGGATAGCCTGAAAGAAACCAGTGCACATGATCTGTTATCCACACTATCTGGATAGCCTGAGAGTAACCAGTGCCTGGATAGCCTGAGAGAAACCAGTGGTCAAGATCCATTATTCCCTGTAAATGCATAGCCTGAAAGAAACATGCGCACATGATCTGTTATCCACACCATCTGGATAGCCTGAGAATAACCGGTGCCTGGATAGCCTGAGAGAAACCAGTGGTCATGATCCATTATTCACCCTATCTGGATAGCCTGAGAGAAACCACTGCACAGGATCTATTATTCAGTCTACCTGGATAGCCTGAGAGAACCAGTGCCTGTATAGCATGAGAGAAACCAGTGCAGAGGATCTGTTTTCCACTCTATCTTGGTAGCCTGAGATAAACCAGTGACATCATCTGGTATTCACTCTATTTTCATAGCCTGAGAGGAACCAGTGCACAGGATCTGTTATTCAAACTATCTGGATAGCCAGAGAGAAACCAGTGCCTGGATAGCCTGAGAGAAGCCAATGCACATAATCTGTTATTCACTGTACCTGGAGTGCATGAGAGAAACCAGTGCACATGATCTGGTATTCACACTATCTTTATAGCCTGAGAAAACCAGTGCGCAGGATCTGTTATTCAATCTATCTGGATAGCCTGAAAAATGCCAGTGCACAGGATCTGTTCTTCACTCTATCTTGATAGCCTGAGAGAAACCAGTGACATCATCTGTTAGTCACTCTACCTTCATAGCCTGAGAGGAACCAGTGCACAGGATCTGGTATTCACACTATCTTTATAGCCTGAGAGAAACCAGTGGGTGGATAGCATGAGAGAAACCAGTGCACTGGATCTTTTTTTCACTCTATGTGGGTAGCCTGAGAGAAACCAGTGCCTGGATAGACTGAGAGAAACCATGCACAGCATCCGTTTTTCCTTCTACCTGGATACCCTGAAAGAAACCAAATGCACAGGATCTGTTATCCACACTACCTGGATAGCCTGAGAGAAACCAGTGCCTGGATAGCCTGAGAGAAACCAGTGGTCAGGATCCATTATTCACTCTATTTGGATAGCCTGAGAGAAACCAGTGCACAGAATCTGTTTTTCACTCTGTCTGGATAGCCTAAGAAATATTAGTGCACAGGATCTGTTATTCACAATATCTGGATAGCCAGAGAGAAACCATTGCATTGATAGCCTGAGAGAAACCAGTGGCTAGGATTCATTATTCATAGTCTCTGAATAGCCTGATAGAAACCAGGGCACAGGATCTGTTATTTACTCTACCCAGATAGCCTGAGAGAAACAAGTGCTCAGGATCTGTTATTCACACTGTCTTTATAACCTGAGAGAAACCAGTCCCTGGATAGTATTATAGAAACCAGTGGCCAAGATCCATTATTCACTCTATCTGGATAGCCCGAGAGAAACTATTGGACAGGATCTGTTTTACACTCTATCTGGAAAGCCTGAGAGAAAACAGTGGCTGGATAGCCTTTACGAAACCAGTACACAGGATCTGTTTTTCACTCTATCTGGATAGCTTGAGAGAAACCATTGACAGCATCCGTTATTCACTCTATCTTGATAGCCTGAGAGAAACCGGTGCAGAGGACCTGGTATTCACTCTATCTGGATACCCTGAGCGAAACCAGTGCTCAGGATCTGGTACTGACTCTATCTGGATGGCCTAAGAGAAACTGGTGCCCAAAATCTGGTATTCACCCTATATGGATAGCCTGAGCGAAACCATTGCTCAGGATCTGGTATTGACTCTATCTGGATAGCCTAAGAGAAACCGGTGCACAGGATCTGTTATTCACTCTATTTGGATAGCCTGAGAAATGCCAGTGCACAGGGTCTGTTCTTCACTCTATCTTCATAGCCTGAAAGAAACCAGTGCCTGGATAGCAAGAGAGAATCCAGTGGCCAGAATCCATCATTCACTCTATCTGGATAGCATGAGAGAAACCAGTGCACATGATCTTTTTTTCACTCTATCTGGATAGCCTGAGAGAAACCAGTGTCTGGATATAGCCTGAGAGAAACCAGTGCACAGGATCTGTTTTTCACTCTATCTGGATAGCCTGAAAGAAACCAGTGCACATGATCTGTTATCCACACTATCTGGATAGCCTGAGAGTAACCAGTGCCTGGATAGCCTGAGAGAAACCAGTGGTCAAGATCCATTATTCCCTGTAAATGCATAGCCTGAAAGAAACATGCGCACATGATCTGTTATCCACACCATCTGGATAGCCTGAGAATAACCGGTGCCTGGATAGCCTGAGAGAAACCAGTGGTCATGATCCATTATTCACCCTATCTGGATAGCCTGAGAGAAACCACTGCACAGGATCTATTATTCAGTCTACCTGGATAGCCTGAGAGAACCAGTGCCTGTATAGCATGAGAGAAACCAGTGCAGAGGATCTGTTTTCCACTCTATCTTGGTAGCCTGAGATAAACCAGTGACATCATCTGGTATTCACTCTATTTTCATAGCCTGAGAGGAACCAGTGCACAGGATCTGTTATTCAAACTATCTGGATAGCCAGAGAGAAACCAGTGCCTGGATAGCCTGAGAGAAGCCAATGCACATAATCTGTTATTCACTGTACCTGGAGTGCATGAGAGAAACCAGTGCACATGATCTGGTATTCACACTATCTTTATAGCCTGAGAAAACCAGTGCGCAGGATCTGTTATTCAATCTATCTGGATAGCCTGAAAAATGCCAGTGCACAGGATCTGTTCTTCACTCTATCTTGATAGCCTGAGAGAAACCAGTGACATCATCTGTTAGTCACTCTACCTTCATAGCCTGAGAGGAACCAGTGCACAGGATCTGGTATTCACACTATCTTTATAGCCTGAGAGAAACCAGTGGGTGGATAGCATGAGAGAAACCAGTGCACTGGATCTTTTTTTCACTCTATGTGGGTAGCCTGAGAGAAACCAGTGCCTGGATAGACTGAGAGAAACCATGCACAGCATCCGTTTTTCCTTCTACCTGGATACCCTGAAAGAAACCAAATGCACAGGATCTGTTATCCACACTACCTGGATAGCCTGAGAGAAACCAGTGCCTGGATAGCCTGAAAGAAACCAGTGGTCAGGATCCATTATTCACTCTATTTGGATAGCCTGAGAGAAACCAGTGCACAGAATCTGTTTTTCACTCTGTCTGGATAGCCTAAGAAATATTAGTGCACAGGATCTGTTATTCACAATATCTGGATAGCTAGAGAGAAACCATTGCATTGATAGCCTGAGAGAAACCAGTGGCTAGGATTCATTATTCATTGTCTCTGAATAGCCTGATAGAAACCAGGGCACAGGATCTGTTATTCACTCTACCCAGATAGCCTGAGAGAAACAAGTGCTCAGGATCTGTTATTCACACTATCTTTATAACCTGAGAGAAACCAGTCCCTGGATAGTATTATAGAAACCAGTGGCCAAGATCCATTATTCACTCTATCTGGATAGCCCGAGAGAAACTATTGGACAGGATCTGTTTTACACTCTATCTGGAAAGCCTGAGAGAAAACAGTGGCTGGATAGCCTTTACGAAACCAGTAAACAGGATCTGTTTTTCACTCTATCTGGATAGCTTGAGAGAAACCATTGACAGCATCCGTTATTCACTCTATCTTGATAGCCTGAGAGAAACCGGTGCAGAGGACCTGGTATTCACTCTATCTGGATACCCTGAGCGAAACCAGTGCTCAGGATCTGTTATTCACTCTACCCAGATAGCCTGAGAGAAACAAGTGCTCAGGATCTGTTATTCACACTGTCTTTATAACCTGAGAGAAACCAGTCCCTGGATAGTATTATAGAAACCAGTGGCCAAGATCCATTATTCACTCTATCTGGATAGCCCGAGAGAAACTATTGGACAGGATCTGTTTTACACTCTATCTGGAAAGCCTGAGAGAAAACAGTGGCTGGATAGCCTTTACGAAACCAGTACACAGGATCTGTTTTTCACTCTATCTGGATAGCTTGAGAGAAACCATTGACAGCATCCGTTATTCACTCTATCTTGATAGCCTGAGAGAAACCGGTGCAGAGGACCTGGTATTCACTCTATCTGGATACCCTGAGCGAAACCAGTGCTCAGGATCTGGTACTGACTCTATCTGGATGGCCTAAGAGAAACTGGTGCCCAAAATCTGGTATTCACCCTATATGGATAGCCTGAGCGAAACCATTGCTGAGGATCTGGTATTGACTCTATCTGGATAGCCTAAGAGAAACCGGTGCACAGGATCTGTTATTCACTCTATTTGGATAGCCTGAGAAATGCCAGTGCACAGGATCTGTTCATCACTCTATCTTCATAGCCTGAAAGAAACCAGTGCCTGGATAGCAAGAGAGAATCCAGTGGCCAGGATCCATCATTCACTCTATCTGGATAGCATGAGAGAAACCAGTGCACATTATCTTTTTTTCTCTCTATCTGGATAGCCTGAGAGAAACCAGTGTCTGGATATAGCCTGAGAGAAACCAGTGCACAGGATCTGTTTTTCACTCTATCTGGATAGCCTGAAAGAAACCAGTGCACATGATCTGTTATCCACACTATCTGGATAGCCTGAGAGTAACCAGTGCCTGGATAGCCTGAGAGAAACCAGTGGTCAAGATCCATTATTCCCTGTAAATGCATAGCCTGAAAGAAACATGCGCACATGATCTGTTATCCACACCATCTGGATAGCCTGAGAATAACCGGTGCCTGGATAGCCTGAGAGAAACCAGTGGTCATGATCCATTATTCACCCTATCTGGATAGCCTGAGAGAAACCAGTGCCTGGATAGCCTGAGAGAAACCAGTGGTCAGGATCTGTTTTTCACTCTGTCTGGATAGCCTAAGAAATATTAGTGCACAGGATCTGTTATTCACAATATCTGGATAGCCAGAGAGAAACCATTGCATTGATAGCCTGAGAGAAACCAGTGGCTAGGATTCATTATTCATTGTCTCTGAATAGCCTGATAGAAACCAGGGCACAGGATCTGTTATTCACTCTACCCAGATAGCCTGAGAGAAACAAGTGCTCAGGATCTGTTATTCACACTGTCTTTATAACCTGAGAGAAACCAGTCCCTGGATAGTATTATAGAAACCAGTGGCCAAGATCCATTATTCACTCTATCTGGATAGCCCGAGAGAAACTATTGGACAGGATCTGTTTTACACTCTATCTGGAAAGCCTGAGAGAAAACAGTGGCTGGATAGCCTTTACGAAACCAGTACACAGGATCTGTTTTTCACTCTATCTGGATAGCTTGAGAGAAACCATTGACAGCATCCGTTATTCACTCTATCTTGATAGCCTGAGAGAAACCGGTGCAGAGGACCTGGTATTCACTCTATCTGGATACCCTGAGAGAAACCAGTGCACAGAATCTGTTTTTCACTCTGTCTGGATAGCCTAAGAAATATTAGTGCACAGGATCTGTTATTCACAATATCTGGATAGCCAGAGAGAAACCATTGCATTGATAGCCTGAGAGAAACCAGTGGCTAGGATTCATTATTCATTGTCTCTGAATAGCCTGATAGAAACCAGGGCACAGGATCTGTTATTCACTCTACCCAGATAGCCTGAGAGAAACAAGTGCTCAGGATCTGTTATTCACACTGTCTTTATAACCTGAGAGAAACCAGTCCCTGGATAGTATTATAGAAACCAGTGGCCAAGATCCATTATTCACTCTATCTGGATAGCCCGAGAGAAACTATTGGACAGGATCTGTTTTACACTCTATCTGGAAAGCCTGAGAGAAAACAGTGGCTGGATAGCCTTTACGAAACCAGTACACAGGATCTGTTTTTCACTCTATCTGGATAGCTTGAGAGAAACCATTGACAGCATCCGTTATTCCCTCTATCTTGATAGCCTGAGAGAAACCGGTGCAGAGGACCTGGTATTCACTCTATCTGGATACCCTGAGCGAAACCAGTGCTCAGGATCTGGTACTGACTCTATCTGGATGGCCTAAGAGAAACTGGTGCCCAAAATCTGGTATTCACCCTATATGGATAGCCTGAGCGAAACCATTGCTGAGGATCTGGTATTGACTCTATCTGGATAGCCTAAGAGAAACCGGTGCACAGGATCTGTTATTCACTCTATTTGGATAGCCTGAGAAATGCCAGTGCACAGGATCTGTTCATCACTCTATCTTCATAGCCTGAAAGAAACCAGTGCCTGGATAGCAAGAGAGAATCCAGTGGCCAGGATCCATCATTCACTCTATCTGGATAGCATGAGAGAAACCAGTGCACATTATCTTTTTTTCACTCTATCTGGATAGCCTGAGAGAAACCAGTGTCTGGATATAGCCTGAGAGAAACCAGTGCACAGGATCTGTTTTTCACTCTATCTGGATAGCCTGAAAGAAACCAGTGCACATGATCTGTTATCCACACTATCTGGATAGCCTGAGAGTAACCAGTGCCTGGATAGCCTGAGAGAAACCAGTGGTCAAGATCCATTATTCCCTGTAAATGCATAGCCTGAAAGAAACATGCGCACATGATCTGTTATCCACACCATCTGGATAGCCTGAGAATAACCGGTGCCTGGATAGCCTGAGAGAAACCAGTGGTCATGATCCATTATTCACCCTATCTGGATAGCCTGAGAGAAACCACTGCACAGGATCTATTATTCAGTCTACCTGGATAGCCTGAGAGAACCAGTGCCTGTATAGCATGAGAGAAACCAGTGCAGAGGATCTGTTTTCCACTCTATCTTGGTAGCCTGAGATAAACCAGTGACATCATCTGGTATTCACTCTATTTTCATAGCCTGAGAGGAACCAGTGCACAGGATCTGTTATTCAAACTATCTGGATAGCCAGAGAGAAACCAGTGCCTGGATAGCCTGAGAGAAGCCAATGCACATAATCTGTTATTCACTGTACCTGGAGTGCATGAGAGAAACCAGTGCACATGATCTGGTATTCACACTATCTTTATAGCCTGAGAAAACCAGTGCGCAGGATCTGTTATTCAATCTATCTGGATAGCCTGAAAAATGCCAGTGCACAGGATCTGTTCTTCACTCTATCTTGATAGCCTGAGAGAAACCAGTGACATCATCTGTTAGTCACTCTACCTTCATAGCCTGAGAGGAACCAGTGCACAGGATCTGGTATTCACACTATCTTTATAGCCTGAGAGAAACCAGTGGGTGGATAGCATGAGAGAAACCAGTGCACTGGATCTTTTTTTCACTCTATGTGGGTAGCCTGAGAGAAACCAGTGCCTGGATAGACTGAGAGAAACCATGCACAGCATCCGTTTTTCCTTCTACCTGGATACCCTGAAAGAAACCAAATGCACAGGATCTGTTATCCACACTACCTGGATAGCCTGAGAGAAACCAGTGCCTGGATAGCCTGAGAGAAACCAGTGGTCAGGATCCATTATTCACTCTATTTGGATAGCCTGAGAGAAACCAGTGCACAGAATCTGTTTTTCACTCTGTCTGGATAGCCTAAGAAATATTAGTGCACAGGATCTGTTATTCACAATATCTGGATAGCCAGAGAGAAACCATTGCATTGATAGCCTGAGAGAAACCAGTGGCTAGGATTCATTATTCATAGTCTCTGAATAGCCTGATAGAAACCAGGGCACAGGATCTGTTATTTACTCTACCCAGATAGCCTGAGAGAAACAAGTGCTCAGGATCTGTTATTCACACTGTCTTTATAACCTGAGAGAAACCAGTCCCTGGATAGTATTATAGAAACCAGTGGCCAAGATCCATTATTCACTCTATCTGGATAGCCCGAGAGAAACTATTGGACAGGATCTGTTTTACACTCTATCTGGAAAGCCTGAGAGAAAACAGTGGCTGGATAGCCTTTACGAAACCAGTACACAGGATCTGTTTTTCACTCTATCTGGATAGCTTGAGAGAAACCATTGACAGCATCCGTTATTCACTCTATCTTGATAGCCTGAGAGAAACCAGTGCAGAGGACCTGGTATTCACTCTATCTGGATACCCTGAGCGAAACCAGTGCTCAGGATCTGGTACTGACTCTATCTGGATGGCCTAAGAGAAACTGGTGCCCAAAATCTGGTATTCACCCTATATGGATAGCCTGAGCGAAACCATTGCTCAGGATCTGGTATTGACTCTATCTGGATAGCCTAAGAGAAACCGGTGCACAGGATCTGTTATTCACTCTATTTGGATAGCCTGAGAAATGCCAGTGCACAGGATCTGTTCTTCACTCTATCTTCATAGCCTGAAAGAAACCAGTGCCTGGATAGCAAGAGAGAATCCAGTGGCCAGGATCCATCATTCACTCTATCTGGATAGCATGAGAGAAACCAGTGCACATTATCTTTTTTTCACTCTATCTGGATAGCCTGAGAGAAACCAGTGTCTGGATATAGCCTGAGAGAAACCAGTGCACAGGATCTGTTTTTCACTCTATCTGGATAGCCTGAAAGAAACCAGTGCACATGATCTGTTATCCACACTATCTGGATAGCCTGAGAGTAACCAGTGCCTGGATAGCCTGAGAGAAACCAGTGGTCAAGATCCATTATTCCCTGTAAATGCATAGCCTGAAAGAAACATGCGCACATGATCTGTTATCCACACCATCTGGATAGCCTGAGAATAACCGGTGCCTGGATAGCCTGAGAGAAACCAGTGGTCATGATCCATTATTCACCCTATCTGGATAGCCTGAGAGAAACCACTGCACAGGATCTATTATTCAGTCTACCTGGATAGCCTGAGAGAACCAGTGCCTGTATAGCATGAGAGATACCAGTGCAGAGGATCTATTTTCCACTCTATCTTGGTAGCCTGAGATAAACCAGTGACATCATCTGGTATTCACTCTATTTTCATAGCCTGAGAGGAACCAGTGCACAGGATCTGTTATTCAAACTATCTGGATAGCCAGAGAGAAACCAGTGCCTGGATAGCCTGAGAGAAGCCAATGCACATAATCTGTTATTCACTGTACCTGGAGTGCATGAGAGAAACCAGTGCACATGATCTGGTATTCACACTATCTTTATAGCCTGAGAAAACCAGTGCGCAGGATCTGTTATTCAATCTATCTGGATAGCCTGAAAAATGCCAGTGCACAGGATCTGTTCTTCACTCTATCTTGATAGCCTGAGAGAAACCAGTGACATCATCTGTTAGTCACTCTACCTTGATAGCCTGAGAGGAACCAGTGCACAGGATCTGGTATTCACACTATCTTTATAGCCTGAGAGAAACCAGTGGGTGGATAGCATGAGAGAAACCAGTGCACTGGATCTTTTTTTCACTCTATGTGGGTAGCCTGAGAGAAACCAGTGCCTGGATAGACTGAGAGAAACCATGCACAGCATCCGTTTTTCCTTCTACCTGGATACCCTGAAAGAAACCAAATGCACAGGATCTGTTATCCACACTACCTGGATAGCCTGAGAGAAACCAGTGCCTGGATAGCCTGAAAGAAACCAGTGGTCAGGATCCATTATTCACTCTATTTGGATAGCCTGAGAGAAACCAGTGCACAGAATCTGTTTTTCACTCTGTCTGGATAGCCTAAGAAATATTAGTGCACAGGATCTGTTATTCACAATATCTGGATAGCCAGAGAGAAACCATTGCATTGATAGCCTGAGAGAAACCAGTGGCTAGGATTCATTATTCATTGTCTCTGAATAGCCTGATAGAAACCAGGGCACAGGATCTGTTATTCACTCTACCCAGATAGCCTGAGAGAAACAAGTGCTCAGGATCTGTTATTCACACTATCTTTATAACCTGAGAGAAACCAGTCCCTGGATAGTATTATAGAAACCAGTGGCCAAGATCCATTATTCACTCTATCTGGATAGCCCGAGAGAAACTATTGGACAGGATCTGTTTTACACTCTATCTGGAAAGCCTGAGAGAAAACAGTGGCTGGATAGCCTTTACGAAACCAGTACACAGGATCTGTTTTTCACTCTATCTGGATAGCTTGAGAGAAACCATTGACAGCATCCGTTATTCACTCTATCTTGATAGCCTGAGAGAAACCGGTGCAGAGGACCTGGTATTCACTCTATCTGGATACCCTGAGCGAAACCAGTGCTCAGGATCTGTTATTCACTCTACCCAGATAGCCTGAGAGAAACAAGTGCTCAGGATCTGTTATTCACACTGTCTTTATAACCTGAGAGAAACCAGTCCCTGGATAGTATTATAGAAACCAGTGGCCAAGATCCATTATTCACTCTATCTGGATAGCCCGAGAGAAACTATTGGACAGGATCTGTTTTAATCTCTATCTGGAAAGCCTGAGAGAAAACAGTGGCTGGATAGCCTTTACGAAACCAGTACACAGGATCTGTTTTTCACTCTATCTGGATAGCTTGAGAGAAACCATTGACAGCATCCGTTATTCACTCTATCTTGATAGCCTGAGAGAAACCGGTGCAGAGGACCTGGTATTCACTCTATCTGGATACCCTGAGCGAAACCAGTGCTCAGGATCTGGTACTGACTCTATCTGGATGGCCTAAGAGAAACTGGTGCCCAAAATCTGGTATTCACCCTATATGGATAGCCTGAGCGAAACCATTGCTCAGGATCTGGTATTGACTCTATCTGGATAGCCTAAGAGAAACCGGTGCACAGGATCTGTTATTCACTCTATTTGGATAGCCTGAGAAATGCCAGTGCACAGGATCTGTTCATCACTCTATCTTCATAGCCTGAAAGAAACCAGTGCCTGGATAGCAAGAGAGAATCCAGTGGCCAGGATCCATCATTCACTCTATCTGGATAGCATGAGAGAAACCAGTGCACATTATCTTTTTTTCACTCTATCTGGATAGCCTGAGAGAAACCAGTGTCTGGATATAGCCTGAGAGAAACCAGTGCACAGGATCTGTTTTTCACTCTATCTGGATAGCCTGAAAGAAACCAGTGCACATGATCTGTTATCCACACTATCTGGATAGCCTGAGAGTAACCAGTGCCTGGATAGCCTGAGAGAAACCAGTGGTCAAGATCCATTATTCCCTGTAAATGCATAGCCTGAAAGAAACATGCGCACATGATCTGTTATCCACACCATCTGGATAGCCTGAGAATAACCGGTGCCTGGATAGCCTGAGAGAAACCAGTGGTCATGATCCATTATTCACCCTATCTGGATAGCCTGAGAGAAACCACTGCACAGGATCTATTATTCAGTCTACCTGGATAGCCTGAGAGAACCAGTGCCTGTATAGCATGAGAGAAACCAGTGCAGAGGATCTGTTTTCCACTCTATCTTGGTAGCCTGAGATAAACCAGTGACATCATCTGGTATTCACTCTATTTTCATAGCCTGAGAGGAACCAGTGCACAGGATCTGTTATTCAAACTATCTGGATAGCCAGAGAGAAACCAGTGCCTGGATAGCCTGAGAGAAGCCAATGCACATAATCTGTTATTCTCTGTACCTGGAGTGCATGAGAGAAACCAGTGCACATGATCTGGTATTCACACTATCTTTATAGCCTGAGAAAACCAGTGCGCAGGATCTGTTATTCAATCTATCTGGATAGCCTGAAAAAAGCCAGTGCACAGGATCTGTTCTTCACTCTATCTTGATAGCCTGAGAGAAACCAGTGACATCATCTGTTAGTCACTCTACCTTCATAGCCTGAGAGGAACCAGTGCACAGGATCTGGTATTCACACTATCTTTATAGCCTGAGAGAAACCAGTGGGTGGATAGCATGAGAGAAACCAGTGCACTGGATCTTTTTTTCACTCTATGTGGGTAGCCTGAGAGAAACCAGTGCCTGGATAGACTGAGAGAAACCATGCACAGCATCCGTTTTTCCTTCTACCTGGATACCCTGAAAGAAACCAAATGCACAGGATCTGTTATCCACACTACCTGGATAGCCTGAGAGAAACCAGTGCCTGGATAGCCTGAGAGAAACCAGTGGTCAGGATCCATTATTCACTCTATTTGGATAGCCTGAGAGAAACCAGTGCACAGAATCTGTTTTTCACTCTGTCTGGATAGCCTAAGAAATATTAGTGCACAGGATCTGTTATTCAAACTATCTGGATAGCCAGAGAGAAACCAGTGCCTGGATAGCCTGAGAGAAGCCAATGCACATAATCTGTTATTCACTGTACCTGGAGTGCATGAGAGAAACCAGTGCACATGATCTGGTATTCACACTATCTTTATAGCCTGAGAAAACCAGTGCGCAGGATCTGTTATTCAATCTATCTGGATAGCCTGAAAAATGCCAGTGCACAGGATCTGTTCTTCACTCTATCTTGATAGCCTGAGAGAAACCAGTGACATCATCTGTTAGTCACTCTACCTTCATAGCCTGAGAGGAACCAGTGCACAGGATCTGGTATTCACACTATCTTTATAGCCTGAGAGAAACCAGTGGGTGGATAGCATGAGAGAAACCAGTGCACTGGATCTTTTTTTCACTCTATGTGGGTAGCCTGAGAGAAACCAGTGCCTGGATAGACTGAGAGAAACCATGCACAGCATCCGTTTTTCCTTCTACCTGGATACCCTGAAAGAAACCAAATGCACAGGATCTGTTATCCACACTACCTGGATAGCCTGAGAGAAACCAGTGCCTGGATAGCCTGAGAGAAACCAGTGGTCAGGATCCATTATTCACTCTATTTGGATAGCCTGAGAGAAACCAGTGCACAGAATCTGTTTTTCACTCTGTCTGGATAGCCTAAGAAATATTAGTGCACAGGATCTGTTATTCACAATATCTGGATAGCCAGAGAGAAACCATTGCATTGATAGCCTGAGAGAAACCAGTGGCTAGGATTCATTATTCATTGTCTCTGAATAGCCTGATAGAAACCAGGGCACAGGATCTGTTATTCACTCTACCCAGATAGCCTGAGAGAAACAAGTGCTCAGGATCTGTTATTCACACTATCTTTATAACCTGAGAGAAACCAGTCCCTGGATAGTATTATAGAAACCAGTGGCCAAGATCCATTATTCACTCTATCTGGATAGCCCGAGAGAAACTATTGGACAGGATCTGTTTTACACTCTATCTGGAAAGCCTGAGAGAAAACAGTGGCTGGATAGCCTTTACGAAACCAGTACACAGGATCTGTTTTTCACTCTATCTGGATAGCTTGAGAGAAACCATTGACAGCATCCGTTATTCACTCTATCTTGATAGCCTGAGAGAAACCGGTGCAGAGGACCTGGTATTCACTCTATCTGGATACCCTGAGCGAAACCAGTGCTCAGGATCTGGTACTGACTCTATCTGGATGGCCTAAGAGAAACTGGTGCCCAAAATCTGGTATTCACCCTATATGGATAGCCTGAGCGAAACCATTGCTCAGGATCTGGTATTGACTCTATCTGGATAGCCTAAGAGAAACCGGTGCACAGGATCTGTTATTCACTCTATTTGGATAGCCTGAGAAATGCC
The DNA here is from genome assembly GCF_031143425.1 of Pleurodeles waltl. Classification (NCBI taxonomy): domain Eukaryota; kingdom Metazoa; phylum Chordata; class Amphibia; order Caudata; family Salamandridae; genus Pleurodeles; species Pleurodeles waltl. Next base: position 1,159,170,694 of record NC_090439.1, read on the forward strand.
AGTGCACAGGGTCTGTTCTTCACTCTATCTTCATAGCCTGAAAGAAACCAGTGCCTGGATAGCAAGAGAGAATCCAGTGGCCAGAATCCATCATTCACTCTATCTGGATAGCATGAGAGAAACCAGTGCACATGATCTTTTTTTCACTCTATCTGGATAGCCTGAGAGAAACCAGTGTCTGGATATAGCCTGAGAGAAACCAGTGCACAGGATCTGTTTTTCACTCTATCTGGATAGCCTGAAAGAAACCAGTGGACATGATCTGTTATCCACACTATCTGGATAGCCTGAGAGTAACCAGTGCCTGGATAGCCTGAGAGAAACCAGTGGTCAAGATCCATTATTCCCTGTAAATGCATAGCCTGAAAGAAACATGCACACATGATCTGTTATCCACACCATCTGGATAGCCTGAGAATAACCGGTGCCTGGATAGCCTGACAGAAACGAGTGGTCATGATCCATTATTCACCCTATCTGGATAGCCTGAGAGAAACCACTGCACAGGATCTATTATTCAGTCTACCTGGATAGCCTGAGAGAACCAGTGCCTGTATAGCATGAGAGAAACCAGTGCAGAGGATCTGTTTTCCACTCTATCTTGGTAGCCTGAGAGAAGCCAATGCACATAATCTGTTATTCACTGTACCTGGAGTGCATGAGAGAAACCAGTGCACATGATCTGGTATTCACACTATCTTTATAGCCTGAGAAAACCAGTGCGCAGGATCTGTTATTCAATCTATCTGGATAGCCTGAAAAATGCCAGTGCACAGGATCTGTTCTTCACTCTATCTTGATAGCCTGAGAGAAACCAGTGACATCATCTGTTAGTCACTCTACCTTCATAGCCTGAGAGGAACCAGTGCACAGGATCTGGTATTCACACTATCTTTATAGCCTGAGAGAAACCAGTGGGTGGATAGCATGAGAAAAACCAGTGCACTGGATCTTTTTTTCACTCTATGTGGGTAGCCTGAGAGAAACCAGTGCCTGGATAGACTGAGAGAAACCATGCACAGCATCCGTTTTTCCTTCTACCTGGATACCCTGAAAGAAACCAAATGCACAGGATCTGTTATCCACACTACCTGGATAGCCTGAGAGAAAACAGTGCCTGGATAGCCTGAGAGAAACGAGTGGTCAGGATCCATTATTCACTCTATTTGGATAGCCTGAGAGAAACCAGTGCACAGAATCTGTTTTTCACTCTGTCTGGATAGCCTAAGAAATATTAGTGCACAGGATCTGTTATTCACAATATCTGGATAGCCAGAGAGAAACCATTGCATTGATAGCCTGAGAGAAACCAGTGGCTAGGATTCATTATTCATTGTCTCTGAATAGCCTGATAGAAACCAGGGCACAGGATCTGTTATTCACTCTACCCAGATAGCCTGAGAGAAACAAGTGCTCAGGATCTGTTATTCACACTGTCTTTATAACCTGAGAGAAACCAGTCCCTGGATAGTATTATAGAAACCAGTGGCCAAGATCCATTATTCACTCTATCTGGATAGCCCGAGAGAAACTATTGGACAGGATCTGTTTTACACTCTATCTGGAAAGCCTGAGAGAAAACAGTGGCTGGATAGCCTTTACGAAACCAGTACACAGGATCTGTTTTTCACTCTATCTGGATAGCTTGAGAGAAACCATTGACAGCATCCGTTATTCACTCTATCTTGATAGCCTGAGAGAGACCGGTGCACAGGATTTGTTATTCACCGTATCTGGATAGCCTGAGAGAAACCAGTGTTTGGATATAGCCTGAGAGAAACCAGTGCACAGGATCTGTTTTTCACACTATCTGGATAGCCTTAGAGGAACTGGTGCCCAAAATCTGGTATTCACCCTATCTGGATAGCCTGAGCGAAACCATTGCTCAGGATCTGGTATTGAGTCTATCTGGATAGCCTAAGAGAAACCGGTGCACAGGATCTGTTATTCACTCTATTTGGATAGCCTAAGAAATGCCAGTGCACAGGATCTGTTCTTCATTCTATCTTCATAGCCTGAGAGAAACCAGTGCCTGGATAGCATGAGAGAAGCCAGTGGCCAGGATCCATCATTCACTCTATCTGGATAGCATGAGAGAAACCAGTACACATGATCTTTTTTTCACTCTATCTGGATAGCCTGAGAGAAACCAGTTTCTGGATATAGCCTGAGAGAAACCAGTGCACAGGATCTGTTTTTCACTCTATCTGGATAACCTGAAAGAAACCAGTGCACATGATATGTTATCCACACTATCTGGATAGCCTGAGAGTAACCAGTGCCTGGATAGCCTGAGAGAAACCAGTGGTCAAGATCCATTATTCCCTGTAACTGCATAGCCTGAAAGAAACAAGTGCACATGATCTGTTATCCACACCATCTGCATAGCCTGAGAATAACCAGTGCCTGGATAGCCTGAGAGAAACCAGTGGTCATGATCCATTATTCACCCTATCTGGATGGCCTGAGAGAAACCACTGCACAGGATCTATTAATCATTCTACTTGGATAGCCTGAGAGAACCAGTGCCTGTATAGCATGAGAGAAACCAGTGCAGAGGATCTGTTATCCACTCTATCTTGATAGCCTGAGATAAACCAGTGACATCATCTGTTATTCACTCTATTTTCATAGCCTGAGAGGAACCAGTGCACAGGATCTGTTATTCAAACTATCTGGATAGCCAGAGAGAAACCAGTGCCTGGATAGCCTGAGAGAAGCCAATGCACATAATCTGTTATTCACTGTACCTGGAGTGCATGAGAGAAACCAGTGCACATGATCTGGTATTCACACTATCTTTATAGCCTGAGAAAACCAGTGCGCAGGATCTGTTATTCAATCTATCTGGATAGCCTGAAAAATGCCAGTGCACAGGATCTGTTCTTCACTCTATCTTGATAGCCTGAGAGAAACCATTGACATCATCTGTTAGTCACTCTACCTTCATAGCCTGAGAGGAACCAGTGCACAGGATCTGGTATTCACACTATCTTTATAGCCTGAGAGAAACCAGTGGGTGGATAGCATGAGAGAAACCAGTGCACTGGATCTTTTTTTCACTCTATGTGGGTAGCCTGAGAGAAACCAGTGCCTGGATAGACTGAGAGAAACCATGCACAGCATCCGTTTTTCCTTCTACCTGGATACCCTGAAAGAAACCAAATGCACAGGATCTGTTATCCACACTACCTGGATAGCCTGAGAGAAACCAGTGCCTGGATAGCCTGAGAGAAACCAGTGGTCAGGATCCATTATTCACTCTATTTGGATAGCCTGAGAGAAACCAGTGCACAGAATCTGTTTTTCACTCTGTCTGGATAGCCTAAGAAATATTAGTGCACAGGATCTGTTATTCACAATATCTGGATAGCCTGAGAGTAACCAGTGCCTGGATAGCCTGAGAGAAACCAGTGGTCAAGATCCATTATTCCCTGTAAATGCATAGCCTGAAAGAAACATGCACACATGATCTGTTATCCACACCATCTGGATAGCCTGAGAATAACCGGTGCCTGGATAGCCTGACAGAAACGAGTGGTCATGATCCATTATTCACCCTATCTGGATAGCCTGAGAGAAACCACTGCACAGGATCTATTATTCAGTCTACCTGGATAGCCTGAGAGAACCAGTGCCTGTATAGCATGAGAGAAACCAGTGCAGAGGATCTGTTTTCCACTCTATCTTGGTAGCCTGAGAGAAGCCAATGCACATAATCTGTTATTCACTGTACCTGGAGTGCATGAGAGAAACCAGTGCACATGATCTGGTATTCACACTATCTTTATAGCCTGAGAAAACCAGTGCGCAGGATCTGTTATTCAATCTATCTGGATAGCCTGAAAAATGCCAGTGCACAGGATCTGTTCTTCACTCTATCTTGATAGCCTGAGAGAAACCAGTGACATCATCTGTTAGTCACTCTACCTTCATAGCCTGAGAGGAACCAGTGCACAGGATCTGGTATTCACACTATCTTTATAGCCTGAGAGAAACCAGTGGGTGGATAGCATGAGAAAAACCAGTGCACTGGATCTTTTTTTCACTCTATGTGGATAGCCTGAGAGAAACCAGTGCACAGAATCTGTTTTTCACTCTGTCTGGATAGCCTAAGAAATATTAGTGCACAGGATCTGTTATTCAAACTATCTGGATAGCCAGAGAGAAACCAGTGCCTGGATAGCCTGAGAGAAGCCAATGCACATAATCTGTTATTCACTGTACCTGGAGTGCATGAGAGAAACCAGTGCACATGATCTGGTATTCACACTATCTTTATAGCCTGAGAAAACCAGTGCGCAGGATCTGTTATTCAATCTATCTGGATAGCCTGAAAAATGCCAGTGCACAGGATCTGTTCTTCACTCTATCTTGATAGCCTGAGAGAAACCAGTGACATCATCTGTTAGTCACTCTACCTTCATAGCCTGAGAGGAACCAGTGCACAGGATCTGGTATTCACACTATCTTTATAGCCTGAGAGAAACCAGTGGGTGGATAGCATGAGAGAAACCAGTGCACTGGATCTTTTTTTCACTCTATGTGGGTAGCCTGAGAGAAACCAGTGCCTGGATAGACTGAGAGAAACCATGCACAGCATCCGTTTTTCCTTCTACCTGGATACCCTGAAAGAAACCAAATGCACAGGATCTGTTATCCACACTACCTGGATAGCCTGAGAGAAACCAGTGCCTGGATAGCCTGAGAGAAACCAGTGGTCAGGATCCATTATTCACTCTATTTGGATAGCCTGAGAGAAACCAGTGCACAGAATCTGTTTTTCACTCTGTCTGGATAGCCTAAGAAATATTAGTGCACAGGATCTGTTATTCACAATATCTGGATAGCCAGAGAGAAACCATTGCATTGATAGCCTGAGAGAAACCAGTGGCTAGGATTCATTATTCATTGTCTCTGAATAGCCTGATAGAAACCAGGGCACAGGATCTGTTATTCACTCTACCCAGATAGCCTGAGAGAAACAAGTGCTCAGGATCTGTTATTCACACTATCTTTATAACCTGAGAGAAACCAGTCCCTGGATAGTATTATAGAAACCAGTGGCCAAGATCCATTATTCACTCTATCTGGATAGCCCGAGAGAAACTATTGGACAGGATCTGTTTTACACTCTATCTGGAAAGCCTGAGAGAAAACAGTGGCTGGATAGCCTTTACGAAACCAGTACACAGGATCTGTTTTTCACTCTATCTGGATAGCTTGAGAGAAACCATTGACAGCATCCGTTATTCACTCTATCTTGATAGCCTGAGAGAAACCGGTGCAGAGGACCTGGTATTCACTCTATCTGGATACCCTGAGCGAAACCAGTGCTCAGGATCTGGTACTGACTCTATCTGGATGGCCTAAGAGAAACTGGTGCCCAAAATCTGGTATTCACCCTATATGGATAGCCTGAGCGAAACCATTGCTCAGGATCTGGTATTGACTCTATCTGGATAGCCTAAGAGAAACCGGTGCACAGGATCTGTTATTCACTCTATTTGGATAGCCTGAGAAATGCCAGTGCACAGGGTCTGTTCTTCACTCTATCTTCATAGCCTGAAAGAAACCAGTGCCTGGATAGCAAGAGAGAATCCAGTGGCCAGAATCCATCATTCACTCTATCTGGATAGCATGAGAGAAACCAGAGCACATGATCTTTTTTTCACTCTATCTGGATAGCCTGAGAGAAACCAGTGTCTGGATATAGCCTGAGAGAAACCAGTGCACAGGATCTGTTTTTCACTCTATCTGGATAGCCTGAAAGAAACCAGTGGACATGATCTGTTATCCACACTATCTGGATAGCCTGAGAGTAACCAGTGCCTGGATAGCCTGAGAGAAACCAGTGGTCAAGATCCATTATTCCCTGTAAATGCATAGCCTGAAAGAAACATGCACACATGATCTGTTATCCACACCATCTGGACAGCCTGAGAATAACCGGTGCCTGGATAGCCTGACAGAAACGAGTGGTCATGATCCATTATTCACCCTATCTGGATAGCCTGAGAGAAACCACTGCACAGGATCTATTATTCAGTCTACCTGGATAGCCTGAGAGAACCAGTGCCTGTATAGCATGAGAGAAACCAGTGCAGAGGATCTGTTTTCCACTCTATCTTGGTAGCCTGAGAGAAGCCAATGCACATAATCTGTTATTCACTGTACCTGGAGTGCATGAGAGAAACCAGTGCACATGATCTGGTATTCACACTATCTTTATAGCCTGAGAAAACCAGTGCGCAGGATCTGTTATTCAATCTATCTGGATAGCCTGAAAAATGCCAGTGCACAGGATCTGTTCTTCACTCTATCTTGATAGCCTGAGAGAAACCAGTGACATCATCTGTTAGTCACTCTACCTTCATAGCCTGAGAGGAACCAGTGCACAGGATCTGGTATTCACACTATCTTTATAGCCTGAGAGAAACCAGTGGGTGGATAGCATGAGAAAAACCAGTGCACTGGATCTTTTTTTCACTCTATGTGGGTAGCCTGAGAGAAACCAGTGCCTGGATAGACTGAGAGAAACCATGCACAGCATCCGTTTTTCCTTCTACCTGGATACCCTGAAAGAAACCAAATGCACAGGATCTGTTATCCACACTACCTGGATAGCCTGAGAGAAAACAGTGCCTGGATAGCCTGAGAGAAACGAGTGGTCAGGATCCATTATTCACTCTATTTGGATAGCCTGAGAGAAACCAGTGCACAGAATCTGTTTTTCACTCTGTCTGGATAGCCTAAGAAATATTAGTGCACAGGATCTGTTATTCACAATATCTGGATAGCCAGAGAGAAACCATTGCATTGATAGCCTGAGAGAAACCAGTGGCTAGGATTCATTATTCATTGTCTCTGAATAGCCTGATAGAAACCAGGGCACAGGATCTGTTATTCACTCTACCCAGATAGCCTGAGAGAAACAAGTGCTCAGGATCTGTTATTCACACTGTCTTTATAACCTGAGAGAAACCAGTCCCTGGATAGTATTATAGAAACCAGTGGCCAAGATCCATTATTCACTCTATCTGGATAGCCCGAGAGAAACTATTGGACAGGATCTGTTTTACACTCTATCTGGAAAGCCTGAGAGAAAACAGTGGCTGGATAGCCTTTACGAAACCAGTACACAGGATCTGTTTTTCACTCTATCTGGATAGCTTGAGAGAAACCATTGACAGCATCCGTTATTCACTCTATCTTGATAGACTGAGAGAGACCGGTGCACAGGATTTGTTATTCACCGTATCTGGATAGCCTGAGAGAAACCAGTGTTTGGATATAGCCTGAGAGAAACCAGTGCACAGGATCTGTTTTTCACACTATCTGGATAGCCTTAGAGGAACTGGTGCCCAAAATCTGGTATTCACCCTATCTGGATAGCCTGAGCGAAACCATTGCTCAGGATCTGGTATTGAGTCTATCTGGATAGCCTAAGAGAAACCGGTGCACAGGATCTGTTATTCACTCTATTTGGATAGCCTAAGAAATGCCAGTGCACAGGATCTGTTCTTCACTCTATCTTCATAGCCTGAGAGAAACCAGTGCCTGGATAGCATGAGAGAAGCCAGTGGCCAGGATCCATCATTCACTCTATCTGGATAGCATGAGAGAAACCAGTACACATGATCTTTTTTTCACTCTATCTGGATAGCCTGAGAGAAACCAGTTTCTGGATATAGCCTGAGAGAAACCAGTGCACAGAATCTGTTTTTCACTCTGTCTGGATAGCCTAAGAAATATTAGTGCACAGGATCTGTTATTCACAATATCTGGATAGCCAGAGAGAAACCATTGCATTGATAGCCTGAGAGAAACCAGTGGCTAGGATTCATTATTCATTGTCTCTGAATAGCCTGATAGAAACCAGGGCACAGGATCTGTTATTCACTCTACCCAGATAGCCTGAGAGAAACAAGTGCTCAGGATCTGTTATTCACACTGTCTTTATAACCTGAGAGAAACCAGTCCCTGGATAGTATTATAGAAACCAGTGGCCAAGATCCATTATTCACTCTATCTGGATAGCCCGAGAGAAACTATTGGACAGGATCTGTTTTACACTCTATCTGGAAAGCCTGAGAGAAAACAGTGGCTGGATAGCCTTTACGAAACCAGTACACAGGATCTGTTTTTCACTCTATCTGGATAGCTTGAGAGAAACCATTGACAGCATCCGTTATTCACTCTATCTTGATAGCCTGAGAGAGACCGGTGCACAGGATTTGTTATTCACCGTATCTGGATAGCCTGAGAGAAACCAGTGTTTGGATATAGCCTGAGAGAAACCAGTGCACAGGATCTGTTTTTCACACTATCTGGATAGCCTTAGAGGAACTGGTGCCCAAAATCTGGTATTCACCCTATCTGGATAGCCTGAGCGAAACCATTGCTCAGGATCTGGTATTGAGTCTATCTGGATAGCCTAAGAGAAACCGGTGCACAGGATCTGTTATTCACTCTATTTGGATAGCCTAAGAAATGCCAGTGCACAGGATCTGTTCTTCATTCTATCTTCATAGCCTGAGAGAAACCAGTGCCTGGATAGCATGAGAGAAGCCAGTGGCCAGGATCCATCATTCACTCTATCTGGATAGCATGAGAGAAACCAGTACACATGATCTTTTTTTCACTCTATCTGGATAGCCTGAGAGAAACCAGTTTCTGGATATAGCCTGAGAGAAACCAGTGCACAGGATCTGTTTTTCACTCTATCTGGATAACCTGAAAGAAACCAGTGCACATGATATGTTCTCCACACTATCTGGATAGCCTGAGAGTAACCAGTGCCTGGATAGCCTGAGAGAAACCAGTGGTCAAGATCCATTATTCCCTGTAACTGCATAGCCTGAAAGAAACAAGTGCACATGATCTGTTATCCACACCATCTGCATAGCCTGAGAATAACCAGTGCCTGGATAGCCTGAGAGAAACCAGTGGTCATGATCCATTATTCACCCTATCTGGATGGCCTGAGAGAAACCACTGCACAGGATCTATTAATCATTCTACTTGGATAGCCTGAGAGAACCAGTGCCTGTATAGCATGAGAGAAACCAGTGCAGAGGATCTGTTATCCACTCTATCTTGATAGCCTGAGATAAACCAGTGACATCATCTGTTATTCACTCTATTTTCATAGCCTGAGAGGAACCAGTGCACAGGATCTGTTATTCAAACTATCTGGATAGCCAGAGAGAAACCAGTGCCTGGATAGCCTGAGAGAAGCCAATGCACATAATCTGTTATTCACTGTACCTGGAGTGCATGAGAGAAACCAGTGCACATGATCTGGTATTCACACTATCTTTATAGCCTGAGAAAACCAGTGCGCAGGATCTGTTATTCAATCTATCTGGATAGCCTGAAAAATGCCAGTGCACAGGATCTGTTCTTCACTCTATCTTGATAGCCTGAGAGAAACCAGTGACATCATCTGTTAGTCACTCTACCTTCATAGCCTGAGAGGAACCAGTGCACAGGATCTGGTATTCACACTATCTTTATAGCCTGAGAGAAACCAGTGGGTGGATAGCATGAGAGAAACCAGTGCACTGGATCTTTTTTTCACTCTATGTGGGTAGCCTGAGAGAAACCAGTGCCTGGATAGACTGAGAGAAACCATGCACAGCATCCGTTTTTCCTTCTACCTGGATACCCTGAAAGAAACCAAATGCACAGGATCTGTTATCCACACTACCTGGATAGCCTGAGAGAAACCAGTGCCTGGATAGCCTGAGAGAAACCAGTGGTCAGGATCCATTATTCACTCTATTTGGATAGCCTGAGAGAAACCAGTGCACAGAATCTGTTTTTCACTCTGTCTGGATAGCCTAAGAAATATTAGTGCACAGGATCTGTTATTCACAATATCTGGATAGCCTGAGAGTAACCAGTGCCTGGATAGCCTGAGAGAAACCAGTGGTCAAGATCCATTATTCCCTGTAAATGCATAGCCTGAAAGAAACATGCACCCATGATCTGTTATCCACACCATCTGGATAGCCTGAGAATAACCGGTGCCTGGATAGCCTGACAGAAACGAGTGGTCATGATCCATTATTCACCCTATCTGGATAGCCTGAGAGAAACCACTGCACAGGATCTATTATTCAGTCTACCTGGATAGCCTGAGAGAACCAGTGCCTGTATAGCATGAGAGAAACCAGTGCAGAGGATCTGTTTTCCACTCTATCTTGGTAGCCTGAGAGAAGCCAATGCACATAATCTGTTATTCACTGTACCTGGAGTGCATGAGAGAAACCAGTGCACATGATCTGGTATTCACACTATCTTTATAGCCTGAGAAAACCAGTGCGCAGGATCTGTTATTCAATCTATCTGGATAGCCTGAAAAATGCCAGTGCACAGGATCTGTTCTTCACTCTATCTTGATAGCCTGAGAGAAACCAGTGACATCATCTGTTAGTCACTCTACCTTCATAGCCTGAGAGGAACCAGTGCACAGGATCTGGTATTCACACTATCTTTATAGCCTGAGAGAAACCAGTGGGTGGATAGCATGAGAAAAACCAGTGCACTGGATCTTTTTTTCACTCTATGTGGGTAGCCTGAGAGAAACCAGTGCCTGGATAGACTGAGAGAAACCATGCACAGCATCCGTTTTTCCTTCTACCTGGATACCCTGAAAGAAACCAAATGCACAGGATCTGTTATCCACACTACCTGGATAGCCTGAGAGAAAACAGTGCCTGGATAGCCTGAGAGAAACGAGTGGTCAGGATCCATTATTCACTCTATTTGGATAGCCTGAGAGAAACCAGTGCACAGAATCTGTTTTTCACTCTGTCTGGATAGCCTAAGAAATATTAGTGCACAGGATCTGTTATTCACAATATCTGGATAGCCAGAGAGAAACCATTGCATTGATAGCCTGAGAGAAACCAGTGGCTAGGATTCATTATTCATTGTCTCTGAATAGCCTGATAGAAACCAGGGCACAGGATCTGTTATTCACTCTACCCAGATAGCCTGAGAGAAACAAGTGCTCAGGATCTGTTATTCACACTGTCTTTATAACCTGAGAGAAACCAGTCCCCGGATAGTATTATAGAAACCAGTGGCCAAGATCCATTATTCACTCTATCTGGATAGCCCGAGAGAAACTATTGGACAGGATCTGTTTTACACTCTATCTGGAAAGCCTGAGAGAAAACAGTGGCTGGATAGCCTTTACGAAACCAGTACACAGGATCTGTTTTTCACTCTATCTGGATAGCTTGAGAGAAACCATTGACAGCATCCGTTATTCACTCTATCTTGATAGCCTGAGAGAGACCGGTGCACAGGATTTGTTATTCACCGTATCTGGATAGCCTGAGAGAAACCAGTGTTTGGATATAGCCTGAGAGAAACCAGTGCACAGGATCTGTTTTTCACACTATCTGGATAGCCTTAGAGGAACTGGTGCCCAAAATCTGGTATTCACCCTATCTGGATAGCCTGAGCGAAACCATTGCTCAGGATCTGGTATTGAGTCTATCTGGATAGCCTAAGAGAAACCGGTGCACAGGATCTGTTATTCACTCTATTTGGATAGCCTAAGAAATGCCAGTGCACAGGATCTGTTCTTCACTCTATCTTCATAGCCTGAGAGAAACCAGTGCCTGGATAGCATGAGAGAAGCCAGTGGCCAGGATCCATCATTCACTCTATCTGGATAGCATGAGAGAAACCAGTACACATGATCTTTTTTTCACTCTATCTGGATAGCCTGAGAGAAACCAGTTTCTGGATATAGCCTGAGAGAAACCAGTGCACAGGATCTGTTTTTCACTCTATCTGGATAACCTGAAAGAAACCAGTGCACATGATATGTTATCCACACTATCTGGATAGCCTGAGAGTAACCAGTGCCTGGATAGCCTGAGAGAAACCAGTGGTCAAGATCCATTATTCCCTGTAACTGCATAGCCTGAAAGAAACAAGTGCACATGATCTGTTATCCACACCATCTGCATAGCCTGAGAATAACCAGTGCCTGGATAGCCTGAGAGAAACCAGTGGTCATGATCCATTATTCACCCTATCTGGATGGCCTGAGAGAAACCACTGCACAGGATCTATTAATCATTCTACTTGGATAGCCTGAGAGAACCAGTGCCTGTGTAGCATGAGAGAAACCAGTGCAGAGGATCTGTTATCCACTCTATCTTGATAGCCTGAGATAAACCAGTGACATCATCTGTTATTCACTCTATTTTCATAGCCTGAGAGGAACCAGTGCACAGGATCTGTTATTCAAACTATCTGGATAGCCAGAGAGAAACCAGTGCCTGGATAGCCTGAGAGAAGCCAATGCACATAATCTGTTATTCACTGTACCTGGAGTGCATGAGAGAAACCAGTGCACATGATCTGGTATTCACACTATCTTTATAGCCTGAGAAAACCAGTGCGCAGGATCTGTTATTCAATCTATCTGGATAGCCTGAAAAATGCCAGTGCACAGGATCTGTTCTTCACTCTATCTTGATAGCCTGAGAGAAACCAGTGACATCATCTGTTAGTCACTCTACCTTCATAGCCTGAGAGGAACCAGTGCACAGGATCTGGTATTCACACTATCTTTTTAGCCTGAGAGAAACCAGTGGGTGGATAGCATGAGAGAAACCAGTGCACTGGATCTTTTTTTCACTCTATGTGGGTAGCCTGAGAGAAACCAGTGCCTGGATAGACTGAGAGAAACCATGCACAGCATCCGTTTTTCCTTCTACCTGGATACCCTGAAAGAAACCAAATGCACAGGATCTGTTATCCACACTACCTGGATAGCCTGAGAGAAACCAGTGCCTGGATAGCCTGAGAGAAACCAGTGGTCAGGATCCATTATTCACTCTATTTGGATAGCCTGAGAGAAACCAGTGCACAGAATCTGTTTTTCACTCTGTCTGGATAGCCTAAGAAATATTAGTGCACAGGATCTGTTATTCACAATATCTGGATAGCCAGAGAGAAACCATTGCATTGATAGCCTGAGAGAAACCAGTGGCTAGGATTCATTATTCATAGTCTCTGAATAGCCTGATAGAAACCAGGGCACAGGATCTGTTATTTACTCTACCCAGATAGCCTGAGAGAAACAAGTGCTCAGGATCTGTTATTCACACTGTCTTTATAACCTGAGAGAAACCAGTCCCTGGATAGTATTATAGAAACCAGTGGCCAAGATCCATTATTCACTCTATCTGGATAGCCCGAGAGAAACTATTGGACAGGATCTGTTTTACACTCTATCTGGAAAGCCTGAGAGAAAACAGTGGCTGGATAGCCTTTACGAAACCAGTACACAGGATCTGTTTTTCACTCTATCTGGATAGCTTGAGAGAAACCATTGACAGCATCCGTTATTCACTCTATCTTGATAGCCTGAGAGAAACCGGTGCAGAGGACCTGGTATTCACTCTATCTGGGTACCCTGAGCGAAACCAGTGCTCAGGATCTGGTACTGACTCTATCTGGATGGCCTAAGAGAAACTGGTGCCCAAAATCTGGTATTCACCCTATATGGATAGCCTGAGCGAAACCATTGCTCAGGATCTGGTATTGACTCTATCTGGATAGCCTAAGAGAAACCGGTGCACAGGATCTGTTATTCACTCTATTTGGATAGCCTGAGAAATGCCAGTGCACAGGATCTGTTCTTCACTCTATCTTCATAGCCTGAAAGAAACCAGTGCCTGGATAGCAAGAGAGAATCCAGTGGCCAGGATCCATCATTCACTCTATCTGGATAGCATGAGAGAAACCAGTGCACATTATCTTTTTTTCACTCTATCTGGATAGCCTGAGAGAAACCAGTGTCTGGATATAGCCTGAGAGAAACCAGTGCACAGGATCTGTTTTTCACTCTATCTGGATAGCCTGAAAGAAACCAGTGCACATGATCTGTTATCCACACTATCTGGATAGCCTGAGAGTAACCAGTGCCTGGATAGCCTGAGAGAAACCAGTGGTCAAGATCCATTATTCCCTGTAAATGCATAGCCTGAAAGAAACATGCGCACATGATCTGTTATCCACACCATCTGGATAGCCTGAGAATAACCGGTGCCTGGATAGCCTGAGAGAAACCAGTGGTCATGATCCATTATTCACCCTATCTGGATAGCCTGAGAGAAACCACTGCACAGGATCTATTATTCAGTCTACCTGGATAGCCTGAGAGAACCAGTGCCTGTATAGCATGAGAGAAACCAGTGCAGAGGATCTGTTTTCCACTCTATCTTGGTAGCCTGAGATAAACCAGTGACATCATCTGGTATTCACTCTATTTTCATAGCCTGAGAGGAACCAGTGCACAGGATCTGTTATTCAAACTATCTGGATAGCCAGAGAGAAACCAGTGCCTGGATAGCCTGAGAGAAGCCAATGCACATAATCTGTTATTCACTGTACCTGGAGTGCATGAGAGAAACCAGTGCACATGATCTGGTATTCACACTATCTTTATAGCCTGAGAAAACCAGTGCGCAGGATCTGTTATTCAATCTATCTGGATAGCCTGAAAAATGCCAGTGCACAGGATCTGTTCTTCACTCTATCTTGATAGCCTGAGAGAAACCAGTGACATCATCTGTTAGTCACTCTACCTTCATAGCCTGAGAGGAACCAGTGCACAGGATCTGGTATTCACACTATCTTTATAGCCTGAGAGAAACCAGTGGGTGGATAGCATGAGAGAAACCAGTGCACTGGATCTTTTTTTCACTCTATGTGGGTAGCCTGAGAGAAACCAGTGCCTGGATAGACTGAGAGAAACCATGCACAGCATCCGTTTTTCCTTCTACCTGGATACCCTGAAAGAAACCAAATGCACAGGATCTGTTATCCACACTACCTGGATAGCCTGAGAGAAACCAGTGCCTGGATAGCCTGAGAGAAACCAGTGGTCAGGATCCATTATTCACTCTATTTGGATAGCCTGAGAGAAACCAGTGCACAGAATCTGTTTTTCACTCTGTCTGGATAGCCTAAGAAATATTAGTGCACAGGATCTGTTATTCACAATATCTGGATAGCCAGAGAGAAACCATTGCATTGATAGCCTGAGAGAAACCAGTGGCTAGGATTCATTATTCATTGTCTCTGAATAGCCTGATAGAAACCAGGGCACAGGATCTGTTATTCACTCTACCCAGATAGCCTGAGAGAAACAAGTGCTCAGGATCTGTTATTCACACTGTCTTTATAACCTGAGAGAAACCAGTCCCTGGATAGTATTATAGAAACCAGTGGCCAAGATCCATTATTCACTCTATCTGGATAGCCCGAGAGAAACTATTGGACAGGATCTGTTTTACACTCTATCTGGAAAGCCTGAGAGAAAACAGTGGCTGGATAGCCTTTACGAAACCAGTACACAGGATCTGTTTTTCACTCTATCTGGATAGCTTGAGAGAAACCATTGACAGCATCCGTTATTCACTCTATCTTGATAACCTGAGAGAAACCGGTGCAGAGGACCTGGTATTCACTCTATCTGGATACCCTGAGCGAAACCAGTGCTCAGGATCTGGTACTGACTCTATCTGGATGGCCTAAGAGAAACTGGTGCCCAAAATCTGGTATTCACCCTATATGGATAGCCTGAGCGAAACCACTGCTCAGGATCTGGTATTGACTCTATCTGGATAGCCTAAGAGAAACCGGTGCACAGGATCTGTTATTCACTCTATTTGGATAGCCTGAGAAATGCCAGTGCACAGGGTCTGTTCTTCACTCTAGCTTCATAGCCTGAAAGAAACCAGTGCCTGGATAGCAAGAGAGAATCCAGTGGCCAGAATCCATCATTCACTCTATCTGGATAGCATGAGAGAAACCAGTGCACATGATCTTTTTTTCACTCTATCTGGATAGCCTGAGAGAAACCAGTGTCTGGATATAGCCTGAGAGAAACCAGTGCACAGGATCTGTTTTTCACTCTATCTGGATAGCCTGAAAGAAACCAGTGCACATGATCTGTTATCCACACTATCTGGATAGCCTGAGAGTAACCAGTGCCTGGATAGCCTGAGAGAAACCAGTGGTCAAGATCCATTATTCCCTGTAAATGCATAGCCTGAAAGAAACATGCGCACATGATCTGTTATCCACACCATCTGGATAGCCTGAGAATAACCGGTGCCTGGATAGCCTGAGAGAAACCAGTGGTCATGATCCATTATTCACCCTATCTGGATAGCCTGAGAGAAACCACTGCACAGGATCTATTATTCAGTCTACCTGGATAGCCTGAGAGAACCAGTGCCTGTATAGCATGAGAGAAACCAGTGCAGAGGATCTGTTTTCCACTCTATCTTGGTAGCCTGAGATAAACCAGTGACATCATCTGGTATGCACTCTATTTTCATAGCCTGAGAGGAACCAGTGCACAGGATCTGTTATTCAAACTATCTGGATAGCCAGAGAGAAACCAGTGCCTGGATAGCCTGAGAGAAGCCAATGCACATAATCTGTTATTCACTGTACCTGGAGTGCATGAGAGAAACCAGTGCACATGATCTGGTATTCACACTATCTTTATAGCCTGAGAAAACCAGTGCGCAGGATCTGTTATTCAATCTATCTGGATAGCCTGAAAAATGCCAGTGCACAGGATCTGTTCTTCACTCTATCTTGATAGCCTGAGAGAAACCAGTGACATCATCTGTTAGTCACTCTACCTTCATAGCCTGAGAGGAACCAGTACACAGGATCTGGTATTCACACTATCTTTATAGCCTGAGAGAAACCAGTGGGTGGATAGCATGAGAGAAACCAGTGCACTGGATCTTTTTTTAACTCTATGTGGGTAGCCTGAGAGAAACCAGTGCCTGGATAGACTGAGAGAAACCATGCACAGCATCCGTTTTTCCTTCTACCTGGATACCCTGAAAGAAACCAAATGCACAGGATCTGTTATCCACACTACCTGGATAGCCTGAGAGAAACCAGTGGTCAGGATCCATTATTCACTCTATTTGGATAGCCTGAGAGAAACCAGTGCATAGAATCTGTTTTTCACTCTGTCTGGATAGCCTAAGAAATATTAGTGCACAGGATCTGTTATTCACAATATCTGGATAGCCAGAGAGAAACCATTGCATTGATAGCCTGAGAGAAACCAGTGGCTAGGATTCATTATTCATTGTCTCTGAATAGCCTGATAGAAACCAGGGCACAGGATCTGTTATTCACTCTACCCAGATAGCCTGAGCGAAACAAGTGCTCAGGATCTGTTATTCACACTGTCTTTATAACCTGAGAGAAACCAGTCCCTGGATAGTATTATAGAAACCAGTGGCCAAGATCCATTATTCACTCTATCTGGATAGCCCGAGAGAAACTATTGGACAGGATCTGTTTTACACTCTATCTGGAAAGCCTGAGAGAAAACAGTGGCTGGATAGCCTTTACGAAACCAGTACACAGGATCTGTTTTTCACTCTATCTGGATAGCTTGAGAGAAACCATTGACAGCATCCGTTATTCACTCTATCTTGATAGCCTGAGAGAAACCGGTGCAGAGGACCTGGTATTCACTCTATCTGGATACCCTGAGCGAAACCAGTGCTCAGGATCTGGTACTGACTCTATCTGGATGGCCTAAGAGAAACTGGTGCCCAAAATCTGGTATTCACCCTATATGGATAGCCTGAGCGAAACCATTGCTCAGGATCTGGTATTGACTCTATCTGGATAGCCTAAGAGAAACCGGTGCACAGGATCTGTTATTCACTCTATTTGGATAGCCTGAGAAATGCCAGTGCACAGGGTCTGTTCTTCACTCTATCTTCATAGCCTGAAAGAAACCAGTGCCTGGATAGCAAGAGAGAATCCAGTGGCCAGAATCCATCATTCACTCTATCTGGATAGCATGAGAGAAACCAGTGCACATGATCTTTTTTTCACTCTATCTGGATAGCCTGAGAGAAACCAGTGTCTGGATATAGCCTGAGAGAAACCAGTGCACAGGATCTGTTTTTCACTCTATCTGGATAGCCTGAAAGAAACCAGTGCACATGATCTGTTATCCACACTATCTGGATAGCCTGAGAGTAACCAGTGCCTGGATAGCCTGAGAGAAACCAGTGGTCAAGATCCATTATTCCCTGTAAATGCATAGCCTGAAAGAAACATGCGCACATGATCTGTTATCCACACCATCTGGATAGCCTGAGAATAACCGGTGCCTGGATAGCCTGAGAGAAACCAGTGGTCATGATCCATTATTCACCCTATCTGGATAGCCTGAGAGAAACCACTGCACAGGATCTATTATTCAGTCTACCTGGATAGCCTGAGAGAACCAGTGCCTATATAGCATGAGAGAAACCAGTGCAGAGGATCTGTTTTCCACTCTATCTTGGTAGCCTGAGATAAACCAGTGACATCATCTGGTATTCACTCTATTTTCATAGCCTGAGAGGAACCAGTGCACAGGATCTGTTATTCAAACTATCTGGATAGCCAGAGAGAAACCAGTGCCTGGATAGCCTGAGAGAAGCCAATGCACATAATCTGTTATTCACTGTACCTGGAGTGCATGAGAGAAACCAGTGCACATGATCTGGTATTCACACTATCTTTATAGCCTGAGAAAACCAGTGCGCAGGATCTGTTATTCAATCTATCTGGATAGCCTGAAAAATGCCAGTGCACAGGATCTGTTCTTCACTCTATCTTGATAGCCTGAGAGAAACCAGTGACATCATCTGTTAGTCACTCTACCTTCATAGCCTGAGAGGAACCAGTGCACAGGATCTGGTATTCACACTATCTTTATAGCCTGAGAGAAACCAGTGGGTGGATAGCATGAGAGAAACCAGTGCACTGGATCTTTTTTTCACTCTATGTGGGTAGCCTGAGAGAAACCAGTGCCTGGATAGACTGAGAGAAACCATGCACAGCATCCGTTTTTCCTTCTACCTGGATACCCTGAAAGAAACCAAATGCACAGGATCTGTTATCCACACTACCTGGATAGCCTGAGAGAAACCAGTGCCTGGATAGCCTGAGAGAAACCAGTGGTCAGGATCTGTTTTTCACTCTGTCTGGATAGCCTAAGAAATATTAGTGCACAGGATCTGTTATTCACAATATCTGGATAGCCAGAGAGAAACCATTGCATTGATAGCCTGAGAGAAACCTGTGGCTAGGATTCATTATTCATTGTCTCTGAATAGCCTGATAGAAACCAGGGCACAGGATCTGTTATTCACTCTACCCAGATAGCCTGAGAGAAACAAGTGCTCATGATCTGTTATTCACACTGTCTTTATAACCTGAGAGAAACCAGTCCCCGGATAGT
This sequence comes from Pleurodeles waltl, assembly GCF_031143425.1. Taxonomy (NCBI): domain Eukaryota; kingdom Metazoa; phylum Chordata; class Amphibia; order Caudata; family Salamandridae; genus Pleurodeles; species Pleurodeles waltl. The sequence goes on from NC_090439.1 coordinate 1,159,190,018, forward strand.
ATTATAGAAACCAGTGCCAAGATCCATTATTCACTCTATCTGGATAGCCCGAGAGAAACTATTGGACAGGATCTGTTTTACACTCTATCTGGAAAGCCTGAGAGAAAACAGTGGCTGGATAGCCTTTACGAAACCAGTACACAGGATCTGTTTTTCACTCTATCTGGATAGCTTGAGAGAAACCATTGACAGCATCCGTTATTCACTCTATCTTGATAGCCTGAGAGAAACCGGTGCAGAGGACCTGGTATTCACTCTATCTGGATACCCTGAGCGAAACCAGTGCTCAGGATCTGTTATTCACTCTACCTAGATAGCCTGAGAGAAACAAGTGCTCAGGATCTGTTATTCACACTGTCTTTATAACCTGAGAGAAACCAGTCCCTGGATAGTATTATAGAAACCAGTGGCCAAGATCCATTATTCACTCTATCTGGATAGCCCGAGAGAAACTATTGGACAGGATCTGTTTTACACTCTATCTGGAAAGCCTGAGAGAAAACAGTGGCTGGATAGCCTTTACGAAACCAGTACACAGGATCTGTTTTTCACTCTATCTGGATAGCTTGAGAGAAACCATTGACAGCATCCGTTATTCACTCTATCTTGATAGCCTGAGAGAAACCGGTGCAGAGGACCTGGTATTCACTCTATCTGGATACCCTGAGAGAAACCAGTGCACAGAATCTGTTTTTCACTCTGTCTGGATAGCCTAAGAAATATTAGTGCACAGGATCTGTTATTCACAATATCTGGATAGCCAGAGAGAAACCATTGCATTGATAGCCTGAGAGAAACCAGTGGCTAGGATTCATTATTCATTGTCTCTGAATAGCCTGATAGAAACCAGGGCACAGGATCTGTTATTCACTCTACCCAGATAGCCTGAGAGAAACAAGTGCTCAGGATCTGTTATTCACACTGTCTTTATAACCTGAGAGAAACCAGTCCCTGGATAGTATTATAGAAACCAGTGGCCAAGATCCATTATTCACTCTATCTGGATAGCCCGAGAGAAACTATTGGACAGGATCTGTTTTACACTCTATCTGGAAAGCCTGAGAGAAAACAGTGGCTGGATAGCCTTTACGAAACCAGTACACAGGATCTGTTTTTCACTCTATCTGGATAGCTTGAGAGAAACCATTGACAGCATCCGTTATTCACTCTATCTTGATAGCCTGAGAGAAACCGGTGCAGAGGACCTGGTATTCACTCTATCTGGATACCCTGAGCGAAACCAGTGCTCAGGATCTGGTACTGACTCTATCTGGATGGCCTAAGAGAAACTGGTGCCCAAAATCTGGTATTCACCCTATATGGATAGCCTGAGCGAAACCATTGCTGAGGATCTGGTATTGACTCTATCTGGATAGCCTAAGAGAAACCGGTGCACAGGATCTGTTATTCACTCTATTTGGATAGCCTGAGAAATGCCAGTGCACAGGATCTGTTCATCACTCTATCTTCATAGCCTGAAAGAAACCAGTGCCTGGATAGCAAGAGAGAATCCAGTGGCCAGGATCCATCATTCACTCTATCTGGATAGCATGAGAGAAACCAGTGCACATTATCTTTTTTTCACTCTATCTGGATAGCCTGAGAGAAACCAGTGTCTGGATATAGCCTGAGAGAAACCAGTGCACAGGATCTGTTTTTCACTCTATCTGGATAGCCTGAAAGAAACCAGTGCACATGATCTGTTATCCACACTATCTGGATAGCCTGAGAGTAACCAGTGCCTGGATAGCCTGAGAGAAACCAGTGGTCAAGATCCATTATTCCCTGTAAATGCATAGCCTGAAAGAAACATGCGCACATGATCTGTTATCCACACCATCTGGATAGCCTGAGAATAACCGGTGCCTGGATAGCCTGAGAGAAACCAGTGGTCATGATCCATTATTCACCCTATCTGGATAGCCTGAGAGAAACCACTGCACAGGATCTATTATTCAGTCTACCTGGATAGCCTGAGAGAACCAGTGCCTGTATAGCATGAGAGAAACCAGTGCAGAGGGACTGTTTTCCACTCTATCTTGGTAGCCTGAGATAAACCAGTGACATCATCTGGTATTCACTCTATTTTCATAGCCTGAGAGGAACCAGTGCACAGGATCTGTTATTCAAACTATCTGGATAGCCAGAGAGAAACCAGTGCCTGGATAGCCTGAGAGAAGCCAATGCACATAATCTGTTATTCACTGTACCTGGAGTGCATGAGAGAAACCAGTGCACATGATCTGGTATTCACACTATCTTTATAGCCTGAGAAAACCAGTGCGCCGGATCTGTTATTCAATCTATCTGGATAGCCTGAAAAATGCCAGTGCACAGGATCTGTTCTTCACTCTATCTTGATAGCCTGAGAGAAACCAGTGACATCATCTGTTAGTCACTCTACCTTCATAGCCTGAGAGGAACCAGTGCACAGGATCTGGTATTCACACTATCTTTATAGCCTGAGAGAAACCAGTGGGTGGATAGCATGAGAGAAACCAGTGCACTGGATCTTTTTTTCACTCTATGTGGGTAGCCTGAGAGAAACCAGTGCCTGGATAGACTGAGAGAAACCATGCACAGCATCCGTTTTTCCTTCTACCTGGATACCCTGAAAGAAACCAAATGCACAGGATCTGTTATCCACACTACCTGGATAGCCTGAGAGAAACCAGTGCCTGGATAGCCTGAGAGAAACCAGTGGTCAGGATCTGTTTTTCACTCTGTCTGGATAGCCTAAGAAATATTAGTGCACAGGATCTATTATTCACAATATCTGGATAGCCAGAGAGAAACCATTGCATTGATAGCCTGAGAGAAACCAGTGGCTAGGATTCATTATTCATTGTCTCTGAATAGCCTGATAGAAACCAGGGCACAGGATCTGTTATTCACTCTACCCAGATAGCCTGAGAGAAACAAGTGCTCAGGATCTGTTATTCACACTGTCTTTATAACCTGAGAGAAACCAGTCCCCGGATAGTATTATAGAAACCAGTGCCAAGATCCATTATTCACTCTATCTGGATAGCCCGAGAGAAACTATTGGACAGGATCTGTTTTACACTCTATCTGGAAAGCCTGAGAGAAAACAGTGGCTGGATAGCCTTTACGAAACCAGTACACAGGATCTGTTTTTCACTCTATCTGGATAGCTTGAGAGAAACCATTGACAGCATCCGTTATTCACTCTATCTTGATAGCCTGAGAGAAACCGGTGCAGAGGACCTGGTATTCACTCTATCTGGATACCCTGAGCGAAACCAGTGCTCAGGATCTGTTATTCACTCTACCCAGATAGCCTGAGAGAAACAAGTGCTCAGGATCTGTTATTCACACTGTCTTTATAACCTGAGAGAAACCAGTCCCTGGATAGTATTATAGAAACCAGTGGCCAAGATCCATTATTCACTCTATCTGGATAGCCCGAGAGAAACTATTGGACAGGATCTGTTTTACACTCTATCTGGAAAGCCTGAGAGAAAACAGTGGCTGGATAGCCTTTACGAAACCAGTACACAGGATCTGTTTTTCACTCTATCTGGATAGCTTGAGAGAAACCATTGACAGCATCCGTTATTCACTCTATCTTGATAGCCTGAGAGAAACCGGTGCAGAGGACCTGGTATTCACTCTATCTGGATACCCTGAGAGAAACCAGTGCACAGAATCTGTTTTTCACTCTGTCTGGATAGCCTAAGAAATATTAGTGCACAGGATCTGTTATTCACAATATCTGGATAGCCAGAGAGAAACCATTGCATTGATAGCCTGAGAGAAACCAGTGGCTAGGATTCATTATTCATTGTCTCTGAATAGCCTGATAGAAACCAGGGCACAGGATCTGTTATTCACTCTACCCAGATAGCCTGAGAGAAACAAGTGCTCAGGATCTGTTATTCACACTGTCTTTATAACCTGAGAGAAACCAGTCCCTGGATAGTATTATAGAAACCAGTGGCCAAGATCCATTATTCACTCTATCTGGATAGCCCGAGAGAAACTATTGGACAGGATCTGTTTTACACTCTATCTGGAAAGCCTGAGAGAAAACAGTGGCTGGATAGCCTTTACGAAACCAGTACACAGGATCTGTTTTTCACTCTATCTGGATAGCTTGAGAGAAACCATTGACAGCATCCGTTATTCACTCTATCTTGATAGCCTGAGAGAAACCGGTGCAGAGGACCTGGTATTCACTCTATCTGGATACCCTGAGCGAAACCAGTGCTCAGGATCTGGTACTGACTCTATCTGGATGGCCTAAGAGAAACTGGTGCCCAAAATCTGGTATTCACCCTATATGGATAGCCTGAGCGAAACCATTGCTGAGGATCTGGTATTGACTCTATCTGGATAGCCTAAGAGAAACCGGTGCACAGGATCTGTTATTCACTCTATTTGGATAGCCTGAGAAATGCCAGTGCACAGGATCTGTTCATCACTCTATCTTCATAGCCTGAAAGAAACCAGTGCCTGGATAGCAAGAGAGAATCCAGTGGCCAGGATCCATCATTCACTCTATCTGGATAGCATGAGAGAAACCAGTGCACATTATCTTTTTTTCACTCTATCTGGATAGCCTGAGAGAAACCAGTGTCTGGATATAGCCTGAGAGAAACCAGTGCACAGGATCTGTTTTTCACTCTATCTGGATAGCCTGAAAGAAACCAGTGCACATGATCTGTTATCCACACTATCTGGATAGCCTGAGAGTAACCAGTGCCTGGATAGCCTGAGAGAAACCAGTGGTCAAGATCCATTATTCCCTGTAAATGCATAGCCTGAAAGAAACATGCGCACATGATCTGTTATCCACACCATCTGGATAGCCTGAGAATAACCGGTGCCTGGATAGCCTGAGAGAAACCAGTGGTCATGATCCATTATTCACCCTATCTGGATAGCCTGAGAGAAACCACTGCACAGGATCTATTATTCAGTCTACCTGGATAGCCTGAGAGAACCAGTGCCTGTATAGCATGAGAGAAACCAGTGCAGAGGATCTGTTTTCCACTCTATCTTGGTAGCCTGAGATAAACCAGTGACATCATCTGGTATTCACTCTATTTTCATAGCCTGAGAGGAACCAGTGCACAGGATCTGTTATTCAAACTATCTGGATAGCCAGAGAGAAACCAGTGCCTGGATAGCCTGAGAGAAGCCAATGCACATAATCTGTTATTCACTGTACCTGGAGTGCATGAGAGAAACCAGTGCACATGATCTGGTATTCACACTATCTTTATAGCCTGAGAAAACCAGTGCGCAGGATCTGTTATTCAATCTATCTGGATAGCCTGAAAAATGCCAGTGCACAGGATCTGTTCTTCACTCTATCTTGATAGCCTGAGAGAAACCAGTGACATCATCTGTTAGTCACTCTACCTTCATAGCCTGAGAGGAACCAGTGCACAGGATCTGGTATTCACACTATCTTTATAGCCTGAGAGAAACCAGTGGGTGGATAGCATGAGAGAAACCAGTGCACTGGATCTTTTTTTCACTCTATGTGGGTAGCCTGAGAGAAACCAGTGCCTGGATAGACTGAGAGAAACCATGCACAGCATCCGTTTTTCCTTCTACCTGGATACCCTGAAAGAAACCAAATGTACAGGATCTGTTATCCACACTACCTGGATAGCCTGAGAGAAACCAGTGCCTGGATAGCCTGAGAGAAACCAGTGGTCAGGATCCATTATTCACTCTATTTGGATAGCCTGAGAGAAACCAGTGCACAGAATCTGTTTTTCACTCTGTCTGGATAGCCTAAGAAATATTAGTGCACAGGATCTGTTATTCACAATATCTGGATAGCCAGAGAGAAACCATTGCATTGATAGCCTGAGAGAAACCAGTGGCTAGGATTCATTATTCATTGTCTCTGAATAGCCTGATAGAAACCAGGGCACAGGATCTGTTATTCACTCTACCCAGATAGCCTGAGAGAAACAAGTGCTCAGGATCTGTTATTCACACTATCTTTATAACCTGAGAGAAACCAGTCCCTGGATAGTATTATAGAAACCAGTGGCCAAGATCCATTATTCACTCTATCTGGATAGCCCGAGAGAAACTATTGGACAGGATCTGTTTTACACTCTATCTGGAAAGCCTGAGAGAAAACAGTGGCTGGATAGCCTTTACGAAACCAGTACACAGGATCTGTTTTTCACTCTATCTGGATAGCTTGAGAGAAACCATTGACAGCATCCGTTATTCACTCTATCTTGATAGCCTGAGAGAAACCGGTGCAGAGGACCTGGTATTCACTCTATCTGGATACCCTGAGCGAAACCAGTGCTCAGGATCTGGTACTGACTCTATCTGGATGGCCTAAGAGAAACTGGTGCCCAAAATCTGGTATTCACCCTATATGGATAGCCTGAGCGAAACCATTGCTCAGGATCTGGTATTGACTCTATCTGGATAGCCTAAGAGAAACCAGTGCACAGGATCTGTTATTCACTCTATTTGGATAGCCTGAGAAATGCCAGTGCACAGGGTCTGTTCTTCACTCTATCTTCATAGCCTGAAAGAAACCAGTGCCTGGATAGCAAGAGAGAATCCAGTGGCCAGAATCCATCATTCACTCTATCTGGATAGCATGAGAGAAACCAGTGCACATGATCTTTTTTTCACTCTATCTGGATAGCCTGAGAGAAACCAGTGTCTGGATATAGCCTGAGAGAAACCAGTGCACAGGATCTGTTTTTCACTCTATCTGGATAGCCTGAAAGAAACCAGTGGACATGATCTGTTATCCACACTATCTGGATAGCCTGAGAGTAACCAGTGCCTGGATAGCCTGAGAGAAACCAGTGGTCAAGATCCATTATTCCCTGTAAATGCATAGCCTGAAAGAAACATGCACACATGATCTGTTATCCACACCATCTGGATAGCCTGAGAATAACCGGTGCCTGGATAGCCTGACAGAAACGAGTGGTCATGATCCATTATTCACCCTATCTGGATAGCCTGAGAGAAACCACTGCACAGGATCTATTATTCAGTCTACCTGGATAGCCTGAGAGAACCAGTGCCTGTATAGCATGAGAGAAACCAGTGCAGAGGATCTGTTTTCCACTCTATCTTGGTAGCCTGAGATAAACCAGTGACATCATCTGGTATTCACTCTATTTTCATAGCCTGAGAGGAACCAGTGCACAGGATCTGTTATTCAAACTATCTGGATAGCCAGAGAGAAACCAGTGCCTGGATAGCCTGAGAGAAGCCAATGCACATAATCTGTTATTCACTGTACCTGGAGTGCATGAGAGAAACCAGTGCACATGATCTGGTATTCACACTATCTTTATAGCCTGAGAAAACCAGTGCGCAGGATCTGTTATTCAGTCTATCTGGATAGCCTGAAAAATGCCAGTGCACAGGATCTGTTCTTCACTCTATCTTGATAGCCTGAGAGAAACCAGTGACATCATCTGTTAGTCACTCTACCTTCATAGCCTGAGAGGAACCAGTGCACAGGATCTGGTATTCACACTATCTTTATAGCCTGAGAGAAACCAGTGGGTGGATAGCATGAGAAAAACCAGTGCACTGGATCTTTTTTTCACTCTATGTGGGTAGCCTGAGAGAAACCAGTGCCTGGATAGACTGAGAGAAACCATGCACAGCATCCGTTTTTCCTTCTACCTGGATACCCTGAAAGAAACCAAATGCACAGGATCTGTTATCCACACTACCTGGATAGCCTGAGAGAAAACAGTGCCTGGATAGCCTGAGAGAAACGAGTGGTCAGGATCCATTATTCACTCTATTTGGATAGCCTGAGAGAAACCAGTGCACAGAATCTGTTTTTCACTCTGTCTGGATAGCCTAAGAAATATTAGTGCACAGGATCTGTTATTCACAATATCTGGATAGCCAGAGAGAAACCATTGCATTGATAGCCTGAGAGAAACCAGTGGCTAGGATTCATTATTCATTGTCTCTGAATAGCCTGATAGAAACCAGGGCACAGGATCTGTTATTCACTCTACCCAGATAGCCTGAGAGAAACAAGTGCTCAGGATCTGTTATTCACACTGTCTTTATAACCTGAGAGAAACCAGTCCCTGGATAGTATTATAGAAACCAGTGGCCAAGATCCATTATTCACTCTATCTGGATAGCCCGAGAGAAACTATTGGACAGGATCTGTTTTACACTCTATCTGGAAAGCCTGAGAGAAAACAGTGGCTGGATAGCCTTTACGAAACCAGTACACAGGATCTGTTTTTCACTCTATCTGGATAGCTTGAGAGAAACCATTGACAGCATCCGTTATTCACTCTATCTTGATAGCCTGAGAGAAACCGGTGCAGAGGACCTGGTATTCACTCTATCTGGATACCCTGAGCGAAACCAGTGCTCAGGATCTGGTACTGACTCTATCTGGATGGCCTAAGAGAAACTGGTGCCCAAAATCTGGTATTCACCCTATATGGATAGCCTGAGCGAAACCATTGCTGAGGATCTGGTATTGACTCTATCTGGATAGCCTAAGAGAAACCGGTGCACAGGATCTGTTATTCACTCTATTTGGATAGCCTGAGAAATGCCAGTGCACAGGATCTGTTCATCACTCTATCTTCATAGCCTGAAAGAAACCAGTGCCTGGATAGCAAGAGAGAATCCAGTGGCCAGGATCCATCATTCACTCTATCTGGATAGCATGAGAGAAACCAGTGCACATTATCTTTTTTTCACTCTATCTGGATAGCCTGAGAGAAACCAGTGTCTGGATATAGCCTGAGAGAAACCAGTGCACAGGATCTGTTTTTCACTCTATCTGGATAGCCTGAAAGAAACCAGTGCACATGATCTGTTATCCACACTATCTGGATAGCCTGAGAGTAACCAGTGCCTGGATAGCCTGAGAGAAACCAGTGGTCAAGATCCATTATTCCCTGTAAATGCATAGCCTGAAAGAAACATGCGCACATGATCTGTTATCCACACCATCTGGATAGCCTGAGAATAACCGGTGCCTGGATAGCCTGAGAGAAACCAGTGGTCATGATCCATTATTCACCCTATCTGGATAGCCTGAGAGAAACCACTGCACAGGATCTATTATTCAGTCTACCTGGATAGCCTGAGAGAACCAGTGCCTGTATAGCATGAGAGAAACCAGTGCAGAGGATCTGTTTTCCACTCTATCTTGGTAGCCTGAGATAAACCAGTGACATCATCTGGTATGCACTCTATTTTCATAGCCTGAGAGGAACCAGTGCACAGGATCTGTTATTCAAACTATCTGGATAGCCAGAGAGAAACCAGTGCCTGGATAGCCTGAGAGAAGCCAATGCACATAATCTGTTATTCACTGTACCTGGAGTGCATGAGAGAAACCAGTGCACATGATCTGGTATTCACACTATCTTTATAGCCTGAGAAAACCAGTGCGCAGGATCTGTTATTCAATCTATCTGGATAGCCTGAAAAATGCCAGTGCACAGGATCTGTTCTTCACTCTATCTTGATAGCCTGAGAGAAACCAGTGACATCATCTGTTAGTCACTCTACCTTCATAGCCTGAGAGGAACCAGTACACAGGATCTGGTATTCACACTATCTTTATAGCCTGAGAGAAACCAGTGGGTGGATAGCATGAGAGAAACCAGTGCACTGGATCTTTTTTTAACTCTATGTGGGTAGCCTGAGAGAAACCAGTGCCTGGATAGACTGAGAGAAACCATGCACAGCATCCGTTTTTCCTTCTACCTGGATACCCTGAAAGAAACCAAATGCACAGGATCTGTTATCCACACTACCTGGATAGCCTGAGAGAAACCAGTGGTCAGGATCCATTATTCACTCTATTTGGATAGCCTGAGAGAAACCAGTGCATAGAATCTGTTTTTCACTCTGTCTGGATAGCCTAAGAAATATTAGTGCACAGGATCTGTTATTCACAATATCTGGATAGCCAGAGAGAAACCATTGCATTGATAGCCTGAGACAAACCAGTGGCTAGGATTCATTATTCATTGTCTCTGAATAGCCTGATAGAAACCAGGGCACAGGATCTGTTATTCACTCTACCCAGATAGCCTGAGCGAAACAAGTGCTCAGGATCTGTTATTCACACTGTCTTTATAACCTGAGAGAAACCAGTCCCTGGATAGTATTATAGAAACCAGTGGCCAAGATCCATTATTCACTCTATCTGGATAGCCCGAGAGAAACTATTGGACAGGATCTGTTTTACACTCTATCTGGAAAGCCTGAGAGAAAACAGTGGCTGGATAGCCTTTACGAAACCAGTACACAGGATCTGTTTTTCACTCTATCTGGATAGCTTGAGAGAAACCATTGACAGCATCCGTTATTCACTCTATCTTGATAGCCTGAGAGAAACCGGTGCAGAGGACCTGGTATTCACTCTATCTGGATACCCTGAGCGAAACCAGTGCTCAGGATCTGGTACTGACTCTATCTGGATGGCCTAAGAGAAACTGGTGCCCAAAATCTGGTATTCACCCTATATGGATAGCCTGAGCGAAACCATTGCTCAGGATCTGGTATTGACTCTATCTGGATAGCCTAAGAGAAACCGGTGCACAGGATCTGTTATTCACTCTATTTGGATAGCCTGAGAAATGCCAGTGCACAGGGTCTGTTCTTCACTCTATCTTCATAGCCTGAAAGAAACCAGTGCCTGGATAGCAAGAGAGAATCCAGTGGCCAGAATCCATCATTCACTCTATCTGGATAGCATGAGAGAAACCAGTGCACATGATCTTTTTTTCACTCTATCTGGATAGCCTGAGAGAAACCAGTGTCTGGATATAGCCTGAGAGAAACCAGTGCACAGGATCTGTTTTTCACTCTATCTGGATAGCCTGAAAGAAACCAGTGCACATGATCTGTTATCCACACTATCTGGATAGCCTGAGAGTAACCAGTGCCTGGATAGCCTGAGAGAAACCAGTGGTCAAGATCCATTATTCCCTGTAAATGCATAGCCTGAAAGAAACATGCGCACATGATCTGTTATCCACACCATCTGGATAGCCTGAGAATAACCGGTGCCTGGATAGCCTGAGAGAAACCAGTGGTCATGATCCATTATTCACCCTATCTGGATAGCCTGAGAGAAACCACTGCACAGGATCTATTATTCAGTCTACCTGGATAGCCTGAGAGAACCAGTGCCTATATAGCATGAGAGAAACCAGTGCAGAGGATCTGTTTTCCACTCTATCTTGGTAGCCTGAGATAAACCAGTGACATCATCTGGTATTCACTCTATTTTCATAGCCTGAGAGGAACCAGTGCACAGGATCTGTTATTCAAACTATCTGGATAGCCAGAGAGAAACCAGTGCCTGGATAGCCTGAGAGAAGCCAATGCACATAATCTGTTATTCACTGTACCTGGAGTGCATGAGAGAAACCAGTGCACATGATCTGGTATTCACACTATCTTTATAGCCTGAGAAAACCAGTGCGCAGGATCTGTTATTCAATCTATCTGGATAGCCTGAAAAATGCCAGTGCACAGGATCTGTTCTTCACTCTATCTTGATAGCCTGAGAGAAACCAGTGACATCATCTGTTAGTCACTCTACCTTCATAGCCTGAGAGGAACCAGTGCACAGGATCTGGTATTCACACTATCTTTATATCCTGAGAGAAACCAGTGGGTGGATAGCATGAGAGAAACCAGTGCACTGGATCTTTTTTTCACTCTATGTGGGTAGCCTGAGAGAAACCAGTGCCTGGATAGACTGAGAGAAACCATGCACAGCATCCGTTTTTCCTTCTACCTGGATACCCTGAAAGAAACCAAATGCACAGGATCTGTTATCCACACTACCTGGATAGCCTGAGAGAAACCAGTGCCTGGATAGCCTGAGAGAAACCAGTGGTCAGGATCTGTTTTTCACTCTGTCTGGATAGCCTAAGAAATATTAGTGCACAGGATCTGTTATTCACAATATCTGGATAGCCAGAGAGAAACCATTGCATTGATAGCCTGAGAGAAACCAGTGGCTAGGATTCATTATTCATTGTCTCTGAATAGCCTGATAGAAACCAGGGCACAGGATCTGTTATTCACTCTACCCAGATAGCCTGAGAGAAACAAGTGCTCATGATCTGTTATTCACACTGTCTTTATAACCTGAGAGAAACCAGTCCCCGGATAGTATTATAGAAACCAGTGCCAAGATCCATTATTCACTCTATCTGGATAGCCCGAGAGAAACTATTGGACAGGATCTGTTTTACACTCTATCTGGAAAGCCTGAGAGAAAACAGTGGCTGGATAGCCTTTACGAAACCAGTACACAGGATCTGTTTTTCACTCTATCTGGATAGCTTGAGAGAAACCATTGACAGCATCCGTTATTCACTCTATCTTGATAGCCTGAGAGAAACCGGTGCAGAGGACCTGGTATTCACTCTATCTGGATACCCTGAGCGAAACCAGTGCTCAGGATCTGTTATTCACTCTACCCAGATAGCCTGAGAGAAACAAGTGCTCAGGATCTGTTATTCACACTGTCTTTATAACCTGAGAGAAACCAGTCCCTGGATAGTATTATAGAAACCAGTGGCCAAGATCCATTATTCACTCTATCTGGATAGCCCGAGAGAAACTATTGGACAGGATCTGTTTTACACTCTATCTGGAAAGCCTGAGAGAAAACAGTGGCTGGATAGCCTTTACGAAACCAGTACACAGGATCTGTTTTTCACTCTATCTGGATAGCTTGAGAGAAACCATTGACAGCATCCGTTATTCACTCTATCTTGATAGCCTGAGAGAAACCGGTGCAGAGGACCTGGTATTCACTCTTTCTGGATACCCTGAGAGAAACCAGTGCACAGAATCTGTTTTTCACTCTGTCTGGATAGCCTAAGAAATATTAGTGCACAGGATCTGTTATTCACAATATCTGGATAGCCAGAGAGAAACCATTGCATTGATAGCCTGAGAGAAACCAGTGGCTAGGATTCATTATTCATTGTCTCTGAATAGCCTGATAGAAACCAGGGCACAGGATCTGTTATTCACTCTACCCAGATAGCCTGAGAGAAACAAGTGCTCAGGATCTGTTATTCACACTGTCTTTATAACCTGAGAGAAACCAGTCCCTGGATAGTATTATAGAAACCAGTGGCCAAGATCCATTATTCACTCTATCTGGATAGCCCGAGAGAAACTATTGGACAGGATCTGTTTTACACTCTATCTGGAAAGCCTGAGAGAAAACAGTGGCTGGATAGCCTTTACGAAACCAGTACACAGGATCTGTTTTTCACTCTATCTGGATAGCTTGAGAGAAACCATTGACAGCATCCGTTATTCACTCTATCTTGATAGCCTGAGAGAAACCGGTGCAGAGGACCTGGTATTCACTCTATCTGGATACCCTGAGCGAAACCAGTGCTCAGGATCTGGTACTGACTCTATCTGGATGGCCTAAGAGAAACTGGTGCCCAAAATCTGGTATTCACCCTATATGGATAGCCTGAGCGAAACCATTGCTGAGGATCTGGTATTGACTCTATCTGGATAGCCTAAGAGAAACCGGTGCACAGGATCTGTTATTCACTCTATTTGGATAGCCTGAGAAATGCCAGTGCACAGGATCTGTTCATCACTCTATCTTCATAGCCTGAAAGAAACCAGTGCCTGGATAGCAAGAGAGAATCCAGTGGCCAGGATCCATCATTCACTCTATCTGGATAGCATGAGAGAAACCAGTGCACATTATCTTTTTTTCACTCTATCTGGATAGCCTGAGAGAAACCAGTGTCTGGATATAGCCTGAGAGAAACCAGTGCACAGGATCTGTTTTTCACTCTATCTGGATAGCCTGAAAGAAACCAGTGCACATGATCTGTTATCCACACTATCTGGATAGCCTGAGAGTAACCAGTGCCTGGATAGCCTGAGAGAAACCAGTGGTCAAGATCCATTATTCCCTGTAAATGCATAGCCTGAAAGAAACATGCGCACATGATCTGTTATCCACACCATCTGGATAGCCTGAGAATAACCGGTGCCTGGATAGCCTGAGAGAAACCAGTGGTCATGATCCATTATTCACCCTATCTGGATAGCCTGAGAGAAACCACTGCACAGGATCTATTATTCAGTCTACCTGGATAGCCTGAGAGAACCAGTGCCTGTATAGCATGAGAGAAACCAGTGCAGAGGGACTGTTTTCCACTCTATCTTGGTAGCCTGAGATAAACCAGTGACATCATCTGGTATTCACTCTATTTTCATAGCCTGAGAGGAACCAGTGCACAGGATCTGTTATTCAAACTATCTGGATAGCCAGAGAGAAACCAGTGCCTGGATAGCCTGAGAGAAGCCAATGCACATAATCTGTTATTCACTGTACCTGGAGTGCATGAGAGAAACCAGTGCACATGATCTGGTATTCACACTATCTTTATAGCCTGAGAAAACCAGTGCGCCGGATCTGTTATTCAATCTATCTGGATAGCCTGAAAAATGCCAGTGCACAGGATCTGTTCTTCACTCTATCTTGATAGCCTGAGAGAAACCAGTGACATCATCTGTTAGTCACTCTACCTTCATAGCCTGAGAGGAACCAGTGCACAGGATCTGGTATTCACACTATCTTTATAGCCTGAGAGAAACCAGTGGGTGGATAGCATGAGAGAAACCAGTGCACTGGATCTTTTTTTCACTCTATGTGGGTAGCCTGAGAGAAACCAGTGCCTGGATAGACTGAGAGAAACCATGCACAGCATCCGTTTTTCCTTCTACCTGGATACCCTGAAAGAAACCAAATGCACAGGATCTGTTATCCACACTACCTGGATAGCCTGAGAGAAACCAGTGCCTGGATAGCCTGAGAGAAACCAGTGGTCAGGATCTGTTTTTCACTCTGTCTGGATAGCCTAAGAAATATTAGTGCACAGGATCTGTTATTCACAATATCTGGATAGCCAGAGAGAAACCATTGCATTGATAGCCTGAGAGAAACCAGTGGCTAGGATTCATTATTCATTGTCTCTGAATAGCCTGATAGAAACCAGGGCACAGGATCTGTTATTCACTCTACCCAGATAGCCTGAGAGAAACAAGTGCTCAGGATCTGTTATTCACACTGTCTTTATAACCTGAGAGAAACCAGTCCCCGGATAGTATTATAGAAACCAGTGCCAAGATCCATTATTCACTCTATCTGGATAGCCCGAGAGAAACTATTGGACAGGATCTGTTTTACACTCTATCTGGAAAGCCTGAGAGAAAACAGTGGCTGGATAGCCTTTACGAAACCAGTACACAGGATCTGTTTTTCACTCTATCTGGATAGCTTGAGAGAAACCATTGACAGCATCCGTTATTCACTCTATCTTGATAGCCTGAGAGAAACCGGTGCAGAGGACCTGGTATTCACTCTATCTGGATACCCTGAGCGAAACCAGTGCTCAGGATCTGTTATTCACTCTACCCAGATAGCCTGAGAGAAACAAGTGCTCAGGATCTGTTATTCACACTGTCTTTATAACCTGAGAGAAACCAGTCCCTGGATAGTATTATAGAAACCAGTGGCCAAGATCCATTATTCACTCTATCTGGATAGCCCGAGAGAAACTATTGGACAGGATCTGTTTTACACTCTATCTGGAAAGCCTGAGAGAAAACAGTGGCTGGATAGCCTTTACGAAACCAGTACACAGGATCTGTTTTTCACTCTATCTGGATAGCTTGAGAGAAACCATTGACAGCATCCGTTATTCACTCTATCTTGATAGCCTGAGAGAAACCGGTGCAGAGGACCTGGTATTCACTCTATCTGGATACCCTGAGAGAAACCAGTGCACAGAATCTGTTTTTCACTCTGTCTGGATAGCCTAAGAAATATTAGTGCACAGGATCTGTTATTCACAATATCTGGATAGCCAGAGAGAAACCATTGCATTGATAGCCTGAGAGAAACCAGTGGCTAGGATTCATTATTCATTGTCTCTGAATAGCCTGATAGAAACCAGGGCACAGGATCTGTTATTCACTCTACCCAGATAGCCTGAGAGAAACAAGTGCTCAGGATCTGTTATTCACACTGTCTTTATAACCTGAGAGAAACCAGTCCCTGGATAGTATTATAGAAACCAGTGGCCAAGATCCATTATTCACTCTATCTGGATAGCCCGAGAGAAACTATTGGACAGGATCTGTTTTACACTCTATCTGGAAAGCCTGAGAGAAAACAGTGGCTGGATAGCCTTTACGAAACCAGTACACAGGATCTGTTTTTCACTCTATCTGGATAGCTTGAGAGAAACCATTGACAGCATCCGTTATTCACTCTATCTTGATAGCCTGAGAGAAACCGGTGCAGAGGACCTGGTATTCACTCTATCTGGATACCCTGAGCGAAACCAGTGCTCAGGATCTGGTACTGACTCTATCTGGATGGCCTAAGAGAAACTGGTGCCCAAAATCTGGTATTCACCCTATATGGATAGCCTGAGCGAAACCATTGCTGAGGATCTGGTATTGACTCTATCTGGATAGCCTAAGAGAAACCGGTGCACAGGATCTGTTATTCACTCTATTTGGATAGCCTGAGAAATGCCAGTGCACAGGATCTGTTCATCACTCTATCTTCATAGCCTGAAAGAAACCAGTGCCTGGATAGCAAGAGAGAATCCAGTGGCCAGGATCCATCATTCACTCTATCTGGATAGCATGAGAGAAACCAGTGCACATTATCTTTTTTTCACTCTATCTGGATAGCCTGAGAGAAACCAGTGTCTGGATATAGCCTGAGAGAAACCAGTGCACAGGATCTGTTTTTCACTCTATCTGGATAGCCTGAAAGAAACCAGTGCACATGATCTGTTATCCACACTATCTGGATAGCCTGAGAGTAACCAGTGCCTGGATAGCCTGAGAGAAACCAGTGGTCAAGATCCATTATTCCCTGTAAATGCATAGCCTGAAAGAAACATGCGCACATGATCTGTTATCCACACCATCTGGATAGCCTGAGAATAACCGGTGCCTGGATAGCCTGAGAGAAACCAGTGGTCATGATCCATTATTCACCCTATCTGGATAGCCTGAGAGAAACCACTGCACAGGATCTATTATTCAGTCTACCTGGATAGCCTGAGAGAACCAGTGCCTGTATAGCATGAGAGAAACCAGTGCAGAGGATCTGTTTTCCACTCTATCTTGGTAGCCTGAGATAAACCAGTGACATCATCTGGTATTCACTCTATTTTCATAGCCTGAGAGGAACCAGTGCACAGGATCTGTTATTCAAACTATCTGGATAGCCAGAGAGAAACCAGTGCCTGGATAGCCTGAGAGAAGCCAATGCACATAATCTGTTATTCACTGTACCTGGAGTGCATGAGAGAAACCAGTGCACATGATCTGGTATTCACACTATCTTTATAGCCTGAGAAAACCAGTGCGCAGGATCTGTTATTCAATCTATCTGGATAGCCTGAAAAATGCCAGTGCACAGGATCTGTTCTTCACTCTATCTTGATAGCCTGAGAGAAACCAGTGACATCATCTGTTAGTCACTCTACCTTCATAGCCTGAGAGGAACCAGTGCACAGGATCTGGTATTCACACTATCTTTATAGCCTGAGAGAAACCAGTGGGTGGATAGCATGAGAGAAACCAGTGCACTGGATCTTTTTTTCACTCTATGTGGGTAGCCTGAGAGAAACCAGTGCCTGGATAGACTGAGAGAAACCATGCACAGCATCCGTTTTTCCTTCTACCTGGATACCCTGAAAGAAACCAAATGCACAGGATCTGTTATCCACACTACCTGGATAGCCTGAGAGAAACCAGTGCCTGGATAGCCTGAGAGAAACCAGTGGTCAGGATCCATTATTCACTCTATTTGGATAGCCTGAGAGAAACCAGTGCACAGAATCTGTTTTTCACTCTGTCTGGATAGCCTAAGAAATATTAGTGCACAGGATCTGTTATTCACAATATCTGGATAGCCAGAGAGAAACCATTGCATTGATAGCCTGAGAGAAACCAGTGGCTAGGATTCATTATTCATTGTCTCTGAATAGCCTGATAGAAACCAGGGCACAGGATCTGTTATTCACTCTACCCAGATAGCCTGAGAGAAACAAGTGCTCAGGATCTGTTATTCACACTATCTTTATAACCTGAGAGAAACCAGTCCCTGGATAGTATTATAGAAACCAGTGGCCAAGATCCATTATTCACTCTATCTGGATAGCCCGAGAGAAACTATTGGACAGGATCTGTTTTACACTCTATCTGGAAAGCCTGAGAGAAAACAGTGGCTGGATAGCCTTTACGAAACCAGTACACAGGATCTGTTTTTCACTCTATCTGGATAGCTTGAGAGAAACCATTGACAGCATCCGTTATTCACTCTATCTTGATAGCCTGAGAGAAACCGGTGCAGAGGACCTGGTATTCACTCTATCTGGATACCCTGAGCGAAACCAGTGCTCAGGATCAGGTACTGACTCTATCTGGATGGCCTAAGAGAAACTGGTGCCCAAAATCTGGTATTCACCCTATATGGATAGCCTGAGCGAAACCATTGCTCAGGATCTGGTATTGACTCTATCTGGATAGCCTAAGAGAAACCAGTGCACAGGATCTGTTATTCACTCTATTTGGATAGCCTGAGAAATGCCAGTGCACAGGGTCTGTTCTTCACTCTATCTTCATAGCCTGAAAGAAACCAGTGCCTGGATAGCAAGAGAGAATCCAGTGGCCAGAATCCATCATTCACTCTATCTGGATAGCATGAGAGAAACCAGTGCACATGATCTTTTTTTCACTCTATCTGGATAGCCTGAGAGAAACCAGTGTCTGGATATAGCCTGAGAGAAACCAGTGCACAGGATCTGTTTTTCACTCTATCTGGATAGCCTGAAAGAAACCAGTGGACATGATCTGTTATCCACACTATCTGGATAGCCTGAGAGTAACCAGTGCCTGGATAGCCTGAGAGAAACCAGTGGTCAAGATCCATTATTCCCTGTAAATGCATAGCCTGAAAGAAACATGCACACATGATCTGTTATCCACACCATCTGGATAGCCTGAGAATAACCGGTGCCTGGATAGCCTGACAGAAACGAGTGGTCATGATCCATTATTCACCCTATCTGGATAGCCTGAGAGAAACCACTGCACAGGATCTATTATTCAGTCTACCTGGATAGCCTGAGAGAACCAGTGCCTGTATAGCATGAGAGAAACCAGTGCAGAGGATCTGTTTTCCACTCTATCTTGGTAGCCTGAGATAAACCAGTGACATCATCTGGTATTCACTCTATTTTCATAGCCTGAGAGGAACCAGTGCACAGGATCTGTTATTCAAACTATCTGGATAGCCAGAGAGAAACCAGTGCCTGGATAGCCTGAGAGAAGCCAATGCACATAATCTGTTATTCACTGTACCTGGAGTGCATGAGAGAAACCAGTGCACATGATCTGGTATTCACACTATCTTTATAGCCTGAGAAAACCAGTGCGCAGGATCTGTTATTCAGTCTATCTGGATAGCCTGAAAAATGCCAGTGCACAGGATCTGTTCTTCACTCTATCTTGATAGCCTGAGAGAAACCAGTGACATCATCTGTTAGTCACTCTACCTTCATAGCCTGAGAGGAACCAGTGCACAGGATCTGGTATTCACACTATCTTTATAGCCTGAGAGAAACCAGTGGGTGGATAGCATGAGAAAAACCAGTGCACTGGATCTTTTTTTCACTCTATGTGGGTAGCCTGAGAGAAACCAGTGCCTGGATAGACTGAGAGAAACCATGCACAGCATCCGTTTTTCCTTCTACCTGGATACCCTGAAAGAAACCAAATGCACAGGATCTGTTATCCACACTACCTGGATAGCCTGAGAGAAAACAGTGCCTGGATAGCCTGAGAGAAACGAGTGGTCAGGATCCATTATTCACTCTATTTGGATAGCCTGAGAGAAACCAGTGCACAGAATCTGTTTTTCACTCTGTCTGGATAGCCTAAGAAATATTAGTGCACAGGATCTGTTATTCACAATATCTGGATAGCCAGAGAGAAACCATTGCATTGATAGCCTGAGAGAAACCAGTGGCTAGGATTCATTATTCATTGTCTCTGAATAGCCTGATAGAAACCAGGGCACAGGATCTGTTATTCACTCTACCCAGATAGCCTGAGAGAAACAAGTGCTCAGGATCTGTTATTCACACTGTCTTTATAACCTGAGAGAAACCAGTCCCTGGATAGTATTATAGAAACCAGTGGCCAAGATCCATTATTCACTCTATCTGGATAGCCCGAGAGAAACTATTGGACAGGATCTGTTTTACACTCTATCTGGAAAGCCTGAGAGAAAACAGTGGCTGGATAGCCTTTACGAAACCAGTACACAGGATCTGTTTTTCACTCTATCTGGATAGCTTGAGAGAAACCATTGACAGCATCCGTTATTCACTCTATCTTGATAGCCTGAGAGAGACCGGTGCACAGGATTTGTTATTCACCGTATCTGGATAGCCTGAGAGAAACCAGTGTTTGGATATAGCCTGAGAGAAACCAGTGCACAGGATCTGTTTTTCACACTATCTGGATAGCCTTAGAGGAACTGGTGCCCAAAATCTGGTATTCACCCTATCTGGATAGCCTGAGCGAAACCATTGCTCAGGATCTGGTATTGAGTCTATCTGGATAGCCTAAGAGAAACCGGTGCACAGGATCTGTTATTCACTCTATTTGGATAGCCTAAGAAATGCCAGTGCACAGGATCTGTTCTTCACTCTATCTTCATAGCCTGAGAGAAACCAGTGCCTGGATAGCATGAGAGAAGCCAGTGGCCAGGATCCATCATTCACTCTATCTGGATAGCATGAGAGAAACCAGTACACATGATCTTTTTTTCACTCTATCTGGATAGCCTGAGAGAAACCAGTTTCTGGATATAGCCTGAGAGAAACCAGTGCACAGGATCTGTTTTTCACTCTATCTGGATAACCTGAAAGAAACCAGTGCACATGATATGTTATCCACACTATCTGGATAGCCTGAGAGTAACCAGTGCCTGGATAGCCTGAGAGAAACCAGTGGTCAAGATCCATTATTCCCTGTAACTGCATAGCCTGAAAGAAACAAGTGCACATGATCTGTTATCCACACCATCTGCATAGCCTGAGAATAACCAGTGCCTGGATAGCCTGAGAGAAACCAGTGGTCATGATCCATTATTCACCCTATCTGGATGGCCTGAGAGAAACCACTGCACAGGATCTATTAATCATTCTACTTGGATAGCCTGAGAGAACCAGTGCCTGTATAGCATGAGAGAAACCAGTGCAGAGGATCTGTTATCCACTCTATCTTGATAGCCTGAGATAAACCAGTGACATCATCTGTTATTCACTCTATTTTCATAGCCTGAGAGGAACCAGTGCACAGGATCTGTTATTCAAACTATCTGGATAGCCAGAGAGAAACCAGTGCCTGGATAGCCTGAGAGAAGCCAATGCACATAATCTGTTATTCACTGTACCTGGAGTGCATGAGAGAAACCAGTGCACATGATCTGGTATTCACACTATCTTTATAGCCTGAGAAAACCAGTGCGCAGGATCTGTTATTCAATCTATCTGGATAGCCTGAAAAATGCCAGTGCACAGGATCTGTTCTTCACTCTATCTTGATAGCCTGAGAGAAACCAGTGACATCATCTGTTAGTCACTCTACCTTCATAGCCTGAGAGGAACCAGTGCACAGGATCTGGTATTCACACTATCTTTATAGCCTGAGAGAAACCAGTGGGTGGATAGCATGAGAGAAACCAGTGCACTGGATCTTTTTTTCACTCTATGTGGGTAGCCTGAGAGAAACCAGTGCCTGGATAGACTGAGAGAAACCATGCACAGCATCCGTTTTTCCTTCTACCTGGATACCCTGAAAGAAACCAAATGCACAGGATCTGTTATCCACACTACCTGGATAGCCTGAGAGAAACCAGTGCCTGGATAGCCTGAGAGAAACCAGTGGTCAGGATCCATTATTCACTCTATTTGGATAGCCTGAGAGAAACCAGTGCACAGAATCTGTTTTTCACTCTGTCTGGATAGCCTAAGAAATATTAGTGCACAGGATCTGTTATTCACAATATCTGGATAGCCAGAGAGAAACCATTGCATTGATAGCCTGAGAGAAACCAGTGGCTAGGATTCATTATTCATTGTCTCTGAATAGCCTGATAGAAACCAGGGCACAGGATCTGTTATTTACTCTACCCAGATAGCCTGAGAGAAACAAGTGCTCAGGATCTGTTATTCACACTGTCTTTATAACCTGAGAGAAACCAGTCCCTGGATAGTATTATAGAAACCAGTGGCCAAGATCCATTATTCACTCTATCTGGATAGCCCGAGAGAAACTATTGGACAGGATCTGTTTTACACTCTATCTGGAAAGCCTGAGAGAAAACAGTGGCTGGATAGCCTTTACGAAACCAGTACACAGGATCTGTTTTTCACTCTATCTGGATAGCTTGAGAGAAACCATTGACAGCATCCGTTATTCACTCTATCTTGATAGCCTGAGAGAAACCGGTGCAGAGGACCTGGTATTCACTCTATCTGGATACCCTGAGCGAAACCAGTGCTCAGGATCTGGTACTGACTCTATCTGGATGGCCTAAGAGAAACTGGTGCCCAAAATCTGGTATTCACCCTATATGGATAGCCTGAGCGAAACCATTGCTCAGGATCTGGTATTGACTCTATCTGGATAGCCTAAGAGAAACCGGTGCACAGGATCTGTTATTCACTCTATTTGGATAGCCTGAGAAATGCCAGTGCACAGGATCTGTTCTTCACTCTATCTTCATAGCCTGAAAGAAACCAGTGCCTGGATAGCAAGAGAGAATCCAGTGGCCAGGATCCATCATTCACTCTATCTGGATAGCATGAGAGAAACCAGTGCACATTATCTTTTTTTCACTCTATCTGGATAGCCTGAGAGAAACCAGTGTCTGGATATAGCCTGAGAGAAACCAGTGCACAGGATCTGTTTTTCACTCTATCTGGATAGCCTGAAAGAAACCAGTGCACATGATCTGTTATCCACACTATCTGGATAGCCTGAGAGTAACCAGTGCCTGGATAGCCTGAGAGAAACCAGTGGTCAAGATCCATTATTCCCTGTAAATGCATAGCCTGAAAGAAACATGCGCACATGATCTGTTATCCACACCATCTGGATAGCCTGAGAATAACCGGTGCCTGGATAGCCTGAGAGAAACCAGTGGTCATGATCCATTATTCACCCTATCTGGATAGCCTGAGAGAAACCACTGCACAGGATCTATTATTCAGTCTACCTGGATAGCCTGAGAGAACCAGTGCCTGTATAGCATGAGAGAAACCAGTGCAGAGGATCTGTTTTCCACTCTATCTTGGTAGCCTGAGATAAACCAGTGACATCATCTGGTATTCACTCTATTTTCATAGCCTGAGAGGAACCAGTGCACAGGATCTGTTATTCAAACTATCTGGATAGCCAGAGAGAAACCAGTGCCTGGATAGCCTGAGAGAAGCCAATGCACATAATCTGTTATTCACTGTACCTGGAGTGCATGAGAGAAACCAGTGCACATGATCTGGTATTCACACTATCTTTATAGCCTGAGAAAACCAGTGCGCAGGATCTGTTATTCAATCTATCTGGATAGCCTGAAAAATGCCAGTGCACAGGATCTGTTCTTCACTCTATCTTGATAGCCTGAGAGAAACCAGTGACATCATCTGTTAGTCACTCTACCTTCATAGCCTGAGAGGAACCAGTGCACAGGATCTGGTATTCACACTATCTTTATAGCCTGAGAGAAACCAGTGGGTGGATAGCATGAGAGAAACCAGTGCACTGGATCTTTTTTTCACTCTATGTGGGTAGCCTGAGAGAAACCAGTGCCTGGATAGACTGAGAGAAACCATGCACAGCATCCGTTTTTCCTTCTACCTGGATACCCTGAAAGAAACCAAATGCACAGGATCTGTTATCCACACTACCTGGATAGCCTGAGATAAACCAGTGCCTGGATAGCCTGAGAGAAACCAGTGGTCAGGATCCATTATTCACTCTATTTGGATAGCCTGAGAGAAACCAGTGCACAGAATCTGTTTTTCACTCTGTCTGGATAGCCTAAGAAATATTAGTGCACAGGATCTGTTATTCACAATATCTGGATAGCCAGAGAGAAACCATTGCATTGATAGCCTGAGAGAAACCAGTGGCTAGGATTCATTATCCATTGTCTCTGAATAGCCTGATAGAAACCAGGGCACAGGATCTGTTATTCACTCTACCCAGATAGCCTGAGAGAAACAAGTGCTCAGGATCTGTTATTCACACTGTCTTTATAACCTGAGAGAAACCAGTCCCTGGATAGTATTATAGAAACCAGTGGCCAAGATCCATTATTCACTCTATCTGGATAGCCCGAGAGAAACTATTGGACAGGATCTGTTTTACACTCTATCTGGAAAGCCTGAGAGAAAACAGTGGCTGGATAGCCTTTACGAAACCAGTACACAGGATCTGTTTTTCACTCTATCTGGATAGCTTGAGAGAAACCATTGACAGCATCCGTTATTCACTCTATCTTGATAGCCTGAGAGAAACCGGTGCAGAGGACCTGGTATTCACTCTATCTGGATACCCTGAGCGAAACCAGTGCTCAGGATCTGGTACTGACTCTATCTGGATGGCCTAAGAGAAACTGGTGCCCAAAATCTGGAATTCACCCTATATGGATAGCCTGAGCGAAACCATTGCTCAGGATCTGGTATTGACTCTATCTGGATAGCCTAAGAGAAACCGGTGCACAGGATCTGTTATTCACTCTATTTGGATAGCCTGAGAAATGCCAGTGCACAGGGTCTGTTCTTCACTCTATCTTCATAGCCTGAAAGAAACCAGTGCCTGGATAGCAAGAGAGAATCCAGAGGCCAGAATCCATCATTCACTCTATCTGGATAGCATGAGAGAAACCAGTGCACATGATCTTTTTTTCACTCTATCTGGATAGCCTGAGAGAAACCAGTGTCTGGATATAGCCTGAGAGAAACCAGTGCACAGGATCTGTTTTTCACTCTATCTGGATAGCCTGAAAGAAACCAGTGCACATGATCTGTTATCCACACTATCTGGATAGCCTGAGAGTAACCAGTGCCTGGATAGCCTGAGAGAAACCAGTGGTCAAGATCCATTATTCCCTGTAAATGCATAGCCTGAAAGAAACATGCGCACATGATCTGTTATCCACACCATCTGGATAGCCTGTGAATAACCGGTGCCTGGATAACCTGAGAGAAACCAGTGGTCATGATCCATTATTCACCCTATCTGGATAGCCTGAGAGAAACCACTGCACAGGATCTATTATTCAGTCTTCCTGGATAGCCTGAGAGAACCAGTGCCTGTATAGCATGAGAGAAACCAGTGCAGAGGATCTGTTTTCCACTCTATCTTGGTAGCCTGAGATAAACCAGTGACATCATCTGGTATTCACTCTATTTTCATAGCCTGAGAGGAACCAGTGCACAGGATCTGTTATTCAAACTATCTGGATAGCCAGAGAGAAACCAGTGCCTGGATAGCCTGAGAGAAGCCAATGCACATAATCTGTTATTCACTGTACCTGGAGTGCATGAGAGAAACCAGTGCACATGATCTGGTATTCACACTATCTTTATAGCCTGAGAAAACCAGTGCGCAGGATCTGTTATTCAATCTATCTGGATAGCCTGAAAAATGCCAGTGCACAGGATCTGTTCTTCACTCTATCTTGATAGCCTGAGAGAAACCAGTGACATCATCTGTTAGTCACTCTACCTTCATAGCCTGAGAGGAACCAGTGCACAGGATCTGGTATTCACCCTATCTTTATAGCCTGAGAGAAACCAGTGGGTGGATAGCATGAGAGAAACCAGTGCACTGGATCTTTTTTTTCACTCTATGTGGGTAGCCTGAGAGAAACCAGTGCCTGGATAGACTGAGAGAAACCATGCACAGCATCCGTTTTTCCTTCTACCTGGATACCCTGAAAGAAACCAAATGCACAGGATCTGTTATCCACACTACCTGGATAGCCTGAGAGAAACCAGTGCCTGGATAGCCTGAGAGAAACCAGTGGTCAGGATCCATTATTCACTCTATTTGGATAGCCTGAGAGAAACCAGTGCACAGAATCTGTTTTTCACTCTGTCTGGATAGCCTAAGAAATATTAGTGCACAGGATCTGTTATTCACAATATCTGGATAGCCAGAGAGAAACCATTGCATTGATAGCCTGAGAGAAACCAGTGGCTAGGATTCATTATTCATTGTCTCTGAATAGCCTGATAGAAACCAGGGCACAGGATCTGTTATTCACTCTACCCAGATAGCCTGAGAGAAACAAGTGCTCAGGATCTGTTATTCACACTGTCTTTATAACCTGAGAGAAACCAGTCCCTGGATAGTATTATAGAAACCAGTGGCCAAGATCCATTATTCACTCTATCTGGATAGCCCGAGAGAAACTATTGGACAGGATCTGTTTTACACTCTATCTGGAAAGCCTGAGAGAAAACAGTGGCTGGATAGCCTTTACGAAACCAGTACACAGGATCTGTTTTTCACTCTATCTGGATAGCTTGAGAGAAACCATTGACAGCATCCGTTATTCACTCTATCTTGATAGCCTGAGAGAAACCGGTGCAGAGGACCTGGTATTCACTCTATCTGGATACCCTGAGCGAAACCAGTGCTCAGGATCTGGTACTGACTCTATCTGGATGGCCTAAGAGAAACTGGTGCCCAAAATCTGGTATTCACCCTATATGGATAGCCTGAGCGAAACCAGTGCTCAGGATCTGGTATTGACTCTATCTGGATAGCCTAAGAGAAACCGGTGCACAGGATCTGTTATTCACTCTATTTGGATAGCCTGAGAAATGCCAGTGCACAGGGTCTGTTCTTCACTCTATCTTCATAGCCTGAAAGAAACCAGTGCCTGGATAGCAAGAGAGAATCCAGTGGCCAGAATCCATCATTCACTCTATCTGGATAGCATGAGAGAAACCAGTGCACATGATCTTTTTTTCACTCTATCTGGATAGCCTGAGAGAAACCAGTGTCTGGATATAGCCTGAGAGAAACCAGTGCACAGGATCTGTTTTTCACTCTATCTGGATAGCCTGAAAGAAACCAGTGCACATGATCTGTTATCCACACTATCTGGATAGCCTGAGAGTAACCAGTGCCTGGATAGCCTGAGAGAAACCAGTGGTGAAGATCCATTATTCCCTGTAAATGCATAGCCTGAAAGCAACATGCGCACATGATCTGTTATCCACACCATCTGGATAGCCTGAGAATAACCGGTGCCTGGATAGCCTGAGAGAAACCAGTGGTCATGATCCATTATTCACCCTATCTGGATAGCCTGAGAGAAACCACTGCACAGGATCTATTATTCAGTCTACCTGGATAGCCTGAGAGAACCAGTGCCTGTATAGCATGAGAGAAACCAGTGCAGAGGATCTGTTTTCCACTCTATCTTGGTAGCCTGAGATAAACCAGTGACATCATCTGGTATTCACTCTATTTTCATAGCCTGAGAGGAACCAGTGCACAGGATCTGTTATTCAAACTATCTGGATAGCCAGAGAGAAACCAGTGCCTGGATAGCCTGAGAGAAGCCAATGCACATAATCTGTTATTCACTGTACCTGGAGTGCATGAGAGAAACCAGTGCACATGATCTGGTATTCACACTATCTTTATAGCCTGAGAAAACCAGTGCGCAGGATCTGTTATTCAATCTATCTGGATAGCCTGAAAAATGCCAGTGCACAGGATCTGTTCTTCACTCTATCTTGATAGCCTGAGAGAAACCAGTGACATCATCTGTTAGTCACTCTACCTTCATAGCCTGAGAGGAACCAGTGCACAGGATCTGGTATTCACACTATCTTTATAGCCTGAGAGAAACCAGTGGGTGGATAGCATGAGAGAAACCAGTGCACTGGATCTTTTTTTCACTCTATGTGGGTAGCCTGAGAGAAACCAGTGCCTGGATAGACTGAGAGAAACCATGCACAGCATCCGTTTTTCCTTCTACCTGGATACCCTGAAAGAAACCAAATGCACAGGATCTGTTATCCACACTACCTGGATAGCCTGAGAGAAACCAGTGCCTGGATAGCCTGAGAGAAACCAGTGGTCAGGATCCATTATTCACTCTATTTGGATAGCCTGAGAGAAACCAGTGCACAGAATCTGTTTTTCACTCTGTCTGGATAGCCTAAGAAATATTAGTGCACAGGATCTGTTATTCACAATATCTGGATAGCCAGAGAGAAACCATTGCATTGATAGCCTGAGAGAAACCAGTGGCTAGGATTCATTATTCATTGTCTCTGAATAGCCTGATAGAAACCAGGGCACAGGATCTGTTATTCACTCTACCCAGATAGCCTGAGAGAAACAAGTGCTCAGGATCTGTTATTCACACTGTCTTTATAACCTGAGAGAAACCAGTCCCTGGATAGTATTATAGAAACCAGTGGCCAAGATCCATTATTTACTCTATCTGGATAGCCCGAGAGAAACTATTGGACAGGATCTGTTTTACACTCTATCTGGAAAGCCTGAGAGAAAACAGTGGCTGGATAGCCTTTACGAAACCAGTACACAGGATCTGTTTTTCACTCTATCTGGATAGCTTGAGAGAAACCATTGACAGCATCCGTTATTCACTCTATCTTGATAGCCTGAGAGAAACCGGTGCAGAGGACCTGGTATTCACTCTATCTGGATACCCTGAGCGAAACCAGTGCTCAGGATCTGGTACTGACTCTATCTGGATGGCCTAAGAGAAACTGGTGCCCAAAATCTGGTATTCACCCTATATGGATAGCCTGAGCGAAACCAGTGCTCAGGATCTGGTATTGACTCTATCTGGATAGCCTAAGAGAAACCGGTGCACAGGATCTGTTATTCACTCTATTTGGATAGCCTGAGAAATGCCAGTGCACAGGGTCTGTTCTTCACTCTAGCTTCATAGCCTGAAAGAAACCAGTGCCTGGATAGCAAGAGAGAATCCAGTGGCCAGAATCCATCATTCACTCTATCTGGATAGCATGAGAGAAACCAGTGCACATGATCTTTTTTTCACTCTATCTGGATAGCCTGAGAGAAACCAGTGCACAGGATCTGTTTTTCACTCTATCTGGATAGCCTGAAAGAAACCAGTGCACATGATCTGTTATCCACACTATCTGGATAGCCTGAGAGTAACCAGTGCCTGGATAGCCTGAGAGAAACCAGTGGTCAAGATCCATTATTCCCTGTAAATGCATAGCCTGAAAGAAACATGCGCACATGATCTGTTATCCACACCATCTGGATAGCCTGAGAATAACCGGTGCCTGGATAGCCTGAGAGAAACCAGTGGTCATGATCCATTATTCACCCTATCTGGATAGCCTGAGAGAAACCACTGCACAGGATCTATTATTCAGTCTACCTGGATAGCCTGAGAGAACCAGTGCCTGTATAGCATGAGAGAAACCAGTGCAGAGGATCTGTTTTCCACTCTATCTTGGTAGCCTGAGATAAACCAGTGACATCATCTGGTATTCACTCTATTTTCATAGCCTGAGAGGAACCAGTGCACAGGATCTGTTATTCAAACTATCTGGATAGCCAGAGAGAAACCAGTGCCTGGATAGCCTGAGAGAAGCCAATGCACATAATCTGTTATTCACTGTACCTGGAGTGCATGAGAGAAACCAGTGCACATGATCTGGTATTCACACTATCTTTATAGCCTGAGAAAACCAGTGCGCAGGATCTGTTATTCAATCTATCTGGATAGCCTGAAAAATGCCAGTGCACAGGATCTGTTCTTCACTCTATCTTCATAGCCTGAAAGAAACCAGTGCCTGGATAACAAGAGAGAATCCAGTGGCCAGGATCCATCATTCACTCTATCTGGATAGCATGAGAGAAACCAGTGCACATGATCTGGTAATCACACTATCTTTATAGCCTGAGAGAAACCAGTGGGTGGATAGCATGCGAGAAACCAGTGGCCATGATCCATTGTTCACTCTATCTGGATAGCATGAGAGAAACCAGTGCACTGGATCTTTTTTTCACTCTATGTGGGTAGCCTAAGAGAAACCAGTGACTGGATAGACTGAGAGAAACCATGCACCGGATCCGTTTTTCCTTCTACCTGGATACCCTGAAAGAAACCAAGTGCACAGGATCTGTTATCCACACTACCTGCATAGCCTGAGAGAAACCAGTGCCTGGATAGCCTGAGAGAAACCAGTGGCCAGGATCCATTATTCACTCTATTTGGATAGCCTGAGAGAAACTAGTGCACAGAATCTGTTTTTCACTCTGTCTGGATAGCCTGAGAAATATTAGTGCACAGGATCTGTTATTCACAATATCTGGATAGCCAGAGAGAAACCATTGCATGGATAGCCTGAGAGAAACCAGTGGCTAGGATTCATTATTCATTGTCTCTGAATAGCCTGATAGAAACCAGGACACAGGATCTGTTATTCACTCTACCCAGATAGCCTGAGAGAAACAAGTGCTCAGGATCTGTTATTGACACTGTCTTTATAACCTGAGAGAAACCAGTCCTTGGATAGTATTATAGAAACCAGTGGCCAAGATCCATTATTCACTCTATCTGGATAGCCCGAGAGAAAACAGTGCCTGGATAGCCTTTACGAAACCAGTACACAGGATCTGTTTTTCACTCTATCTGGATAGCTTGAGAGAAACCATTGACAGCATCCGTTATTCACTCCATCTTGATAGCCTGAGAGAGACCGGTGCACAGGATTTGTTATTCACCGTATCTGGATAGCCTGAGAGAAACCAGTGTCTGGATATAGCCTGAGAGAAACCAGTGCACAGGATCTGTTTTTCACTCTATCTGGATAGCCTGAAAGAAACCAGTGCACATGATCTGTTATCCGCACTATCTGGATAGCCTGAGAGTAACCAGTTCCTGGATACCCTGAGAGAAACCAGTGGTCAGGATCCATTATTCACTCTATCTGGATAGCCTGAGAAACCAGTGCACAGGATCTATTATTCAGTCTACCTGGATAGCCTGAGAGAAACAAGTGCCTGTATAGCATGAAAGAAACCAGTGCAGAGGATCTGTTTTCCACTCTATCTTGACAGCCTGAGATAAACCAGTGACATCATCTGTTATTCACTCTATCTTCATAGCCTGAGAGGAACCAGTGCACAGAATCTGTTATTCACACTATCTGGATAGCCAGAGAGAAACCAGTGCCTGGATAGCCTGAGAGAAGCTAATGCACAGGATCTGTTATTCACTGTACCTGGAGTGCATGAGAGAAGCCAGTGCACTGGCTCTGGTATTCACTATCTTTATAGCCTGAAAGAAACCAGTGCACATGATCTGTTATCCACACTATCTGGATAGCCTGAGAGTAATCGGTGCCTGGATTGCCTGAGAGAAACCAGTGGTCAAGATCCATTTTTCACTGTAACTGCATAGCCTGACAGAAACCAGCGCACATGATCTGTTATCCACACCATCTGGATAGCCTGAGAATAACCAGTGCCTGGATAGCCTGAGAGAAACCAGTGGTCATGATCCATTATTCACCCTATCTGGATAGCCTGAGAGAAACCACTGCACAGGATCTATTATTCAGTCTACCTGGATAGCCTGAGAGAACCAGTGCCTGTATAGCATGAGAGAAACCAATGCAGAGGATATGTTTTCCACTCTATCTTGGTAGCCTGAGATAAACCAGTGACATCATCTGTTATTCACTCTATTTTCATAGCCTGAGAGGAACCAGTGCGCAGGATCTGTTATTCAATCTATCTGGATAGCCTGAAAAATGCCAGTGCACAGGATCTGTTCTTCACTCTATCTTGATAGCCTGAGAGAAACCAGTGACATCATCTGTTAGTCACTCTACCTTCATAGCCTGAGAGGAACCAGTGCACAGGATCTGGTATTCACACTATCTTTATAGCCTGAGAGAAACCAGTGGGTGGATAGCATGAGAGAAACTAGTGCACTGGATCTTTTTTTCACTCTATGTGGGTAGCCTGAGAGAAACCAGTGCCTGGATAGACTGAGAGAAACCATGCACAGCATCCGTTTTTCCTTCTACCTGGATACCCTGAAAGAAACCAAGTGCACAGGATCTGTTATCCACACTACCTGGATAGCCTGAGAGAAACCAGTGCCTGGATAGCCTGAGAGAAACCAGTGGTCAGGATCCATTATTCACTCTATTTGGATAGCCTGAGAGAAACCAGTGCACAGAATCTGTTTTTTACTCTGTCTGGATAGCCTAAGAAATATTAGTGCACAGGATCTGTTATTCACAATATCTGGATAGCCAGAGAGAAACCATTGCATTGATAGCCTGAGAGAAACCAGTGGCTAGGATTCATTATTCATTGTCTCTGAATAGCCTGATAGAAACCAGGGCACAGGATCTGTTATTCACTCTACCCAGATAGCCTGAGAGAAAGAAGTGCTCAGGATCTGTTATTCACACTGTCTTTATACCCTGAGAGAAACCAGTCCCTGGATAGTATTATAGAAACCAGTGGCCAAGATCCATTATTCACTCTATCTGGATAGCCCGAGAGAAACTATTGGACAGGATCTGTTTTACACTCTATCTGGAAAGCCTGAGAGAAAACAGTGGCTGGATAGCCTTTACGAAACCAGTACACAGGATCTGTTTTTCACTCTATCTGGATAGCTTGAGAGAAACCATTGACAGCATCCGTTATTCACTCTATCTTGATAGCCTGAGAGAAACCGGTGCAGAGGACCTGGTATTCACTCTATCTGGATACCCTGAGCGAAACCAGTGCTCAGGATCTTGTACTGACTCTATCTGGATGGCCTAAGAGAAACTAGTGCCCAAAATCTGGTATTCACCCTATATGGATAGCCTGAGCGAAACCATTGCTCAGGATCTGGTATTGACTCTATCTGGATAGCCTAAGAGAAACCGGTGCACAGGATCTGTTATTCACTCTATTTGGATAGCCTGAGAAATGCCAGTGCACAGGATCTGTTCTTCACTCTATCTTCATAGCCTGAAAGAAACCAGTGCCTGGATAGCAAGAGAGAATCCAGTGGCCAGGATCCATCATTCACTCTATCTGGATAGCATGAGTGAAACCAGTGCACATGATCTTTTTTTCACTCTATCTGGATAGCCTGATAGAAAACAGTGTCTGGATATAGCCTGAGAGAAACCAGTGCACAGGATCTGTTTTTCACTCTATCTGGATAGCCTGAAAGAAACCAGTGCACATGATCTGTTATCCACACTATCTGGATAGCCTGAGAGTAAACAGTGCCTGGATAGACTGAGAGAAACCAGTGGTCAAGATCCATTATTCCCTGTAAATGCATAGCCTGAAAGAAACATGCGCACATGATCTGTTATCCACACTACCTGGATAGCCTGAGAGAAACCAGTGCCTGGATAGCCTGAGAGAAACCAGTGGTCAGGATCCATTATTCACTCTATTTGGATAGCCTGAGAGAAACCAGTGCTCAGAATCTGTTTTTCACTCTGTCTGGATAGCCTAAGAAATATTAGTGCACAGGATCTGTTATTCACAATATCTGGATAGCCAGAGAGAAACCATTGCATTGATAGCCTGAGAGAAACCAGTGGCTAGGATTAATTATTCATTGTCTCTGAATAGCCTGATAGAAACCAGGGCACAGGATCTGTTATTCACTCTACCCAGATAGCCTGAGAGAAACAAGTGCTCAGGATCTGTTATTCACACTGTCTTTATAACCTGAGAGAAACCAGTCCCTGGATAGTATTATAGAAACCAGTGGCCAAGATCCATTATTCACTCTATCTGGATAGCCCGAGAGAAACTATTGGACAGGATCTGTTTTACACTCTATCTGGAAAGCCTGAGAGAAAACAGTGGCTGGATAGCCTTTACGAAACCAGTACACAGAATCTGTTTTTCACTCTATCTGGATAGCTTGAGAGAAACCATTGACAGCATCCGTTATTCACTCTATCTTGATAGCCTGAGAGAAACCGGTGCAGAGGACCTGGTATTCACTCTATCTGGATACCCTGAGCGAAACCAGTGCTCAGGATCTGGTACTGACTCTATCTGGATGGCCTAAGAGAAACTGGTGCCCAAAATCTGGTATTCACCCTATATGGATAGCCTGAGCGAAACCATTGCTCAGGATCTGGTATTGACTCTATCTGGATAGCCTAAGAGAAACCGGTGCACAGGATCTGTTATTCACTCTATTTGGATAGCCTGAGAAATGCCAGTGCACAGGGTCTGTTCTTCACTCTATCTTCATAGCCTGAAAGAAACCAGTGCCTGGATAGCAAGAGAGAATCCAGTGGCCAGAATCCATCATTCACTCTATCTGGATAGCATGAGAGAAACCAGTGCACATGATCTTTTTTTCACTCTATCTGGATAGCCTGAGAGAAACCAGTGTCTGGATATAGCCTGAGAGAAACCAGTGCACAGGATCTGTTTTTCACTCTATCTGGATAGCCTGAAAGAAACCAGTGCACATGATCTGTTATCCACACTATCTGGATAGCCTGAGAGTAACCAGTGCCTGGATAGCCTGAGAGAAACCAGTGGTCAAGATCCATTATTCCCTGTAAATGCATAGCCTGAAAGAAACATGCGCACATGATCTGTTATCCACACCATCTGGATAGCCTGAGAATAACCGGTGCCTGGATAGCCTGAGAGAAACCAGTGGTCATGATCCATTATTCACCCTATCTGGATAGCCTGAGAGAAACCACTGCACAGGATCTATTATTCAGTCTACCTGGATAGCCTGAGAGAACCAGTGCCTGTATAGCATGAGAGAAACCAGTGCAGAGGATCTGTTTTCCACTCTATCTTGGTAGCCTGAGATAAACCAGTGACATCATCTGGTATTCACTCTATTTTCATAGCCTGAGAGGAACCAGTGCACAGGATCTGTTATTCAAACTATCTGGATAGCCAGAGAGAAACCAGTGCCTGGATAGCCTGAGAGAAGCCAATGCACATAATCTGTTATTCACTGTACCTGGAGTGCATGAGAGAAACCAGTGCACATGATCTGGTATTCACACTATCTTTATAGCCTGAGAAAACCAGTGCGCAGGATCTGTTATTCAATCTATCTGGATAGCCTGAAAAATGCCAGTGCACAGGATCTGTTCTTCACTCTATCTTGATAGCCTGAGAGAAACCAGTGACATCATCTGTTAGTCACTCTACCTTCATAGCCTGAGAGGAACCAGTGCACAGGATCTGGTATTCACACTATCTTTATAGCCTGAGAGAAACCAGTGGGTGGATAGCATGAGAGAAACCAGTGCACTGGATCTTTTTTTCACTCTATGTGGGTAGCCTGAGAGAAACCAGTGCCTGGATAGACTGAGAGAAACCATGCACAGCATCCGTTTTTCCTTCTACCTGGATACCCTGAAAGAAACCAAATGCACAGGATCTGTTATCCACACTACCTGGATAGCCTGAGAGAAACCAGTGCCTGGATAGCCTGAGAGAAACCAGTGGTCAGGATCCATTATTCACTCTATTTGGATAGCCTGAGAGAAACCAGTGCACAGAATCTGTTTTTCACTCTGTCTGGATAGCCTAAGAAATATTAGTGCACAGGATCTGTTATTCACAATATCTGGATAGCCAGAGAGAAACCATTGCATTGATAGCCTGAGAGAAACCAGTGGCTAGGATTCATTATTCATTGTCTCTGAATAGCCTGATAGAAACCAGGGCACAGGATCTGTTATTCACTCTACCCAGATAGCCTGAGAGAAACAAGTGCTCAGGATCTGTTATTCACACTGTCTTTATAACCTGAGAGAAACCAGTCCATGAAGTATTATAGAAACCAGTGGCCAAGATCCATTATTCACTCTATCTGGATAGCCCGAGAGAAACTATTGGACAGGATCTGTTTTACACTCTATCTGGAAAGCCTGAGAGAAAACAGTGGCTGGATAGCCTTTACGAAACCAGTACACAGGATCTGTTTTTCACTCTATCTGGATAGCTTGAGAGAAACCATTGACAGCATCCGTTATTCACTCTATCTTGATAGCCTGAGAGAGACTGGTGCACAGGATCTGTTTTTCACACTATCTGGATAGCCTTAGAGGAACTGGTGCCCAAAATCTGGTATTCACCCTATCTGGATAGCCTGAGCGAAACCATTGCTCAGGATCTGGTATTGAGTCTATCTGGATAGCCTAAGAGAAACCGGTGCACAGGATCTGTTATTCACTCTATTTGGATAGCCTGAGAAATGCCAGTGCACAGGATCTGTTCTTCACTCTATCTTCATAGCCTGAGAGAAACCAGTGCCTGGATAGCATGAGAGAAGCCAGTGGCCAGGATCCATCATTCACTCTATCTGGATAGCATGAGAGAAACCAGTACACATGATCTTTTTTTCACTCTATCTGGATAGCCTGAGAGAAACCAGTTTCTGGATATAGCCTGAGAGAAACCAGTGCACAGGATCTGTTTTTCACTCTATCTGGATAACCTGAAAGAAACCAGTGCACATGATATGTTATCCACACTATCTGGATAGCCTGAGAGTAACCAGTGCCTGGATAGCCTGTGAGAAACCAGTGGTCAAGATCCATTATTCCCTGTAACTGCATAGCCTGAAAGAAACAAGTGCACATGATCTGTTATCCACACCATCTGCATAGCCTGAGAATAACCAGTGCCTGGATAGCCTGAGAGAAACCAGTGGTCATGATCCATTATTCACCCTATCTGGATGGCCTGAGAGAAACCACTGCACAGGATCTATTAATCAGTCTACCTGGATAGCCTGAGAGAACCAGTGCCTGTATAGCATGAGAGAAACCAGTGCAGAGGATCTGTTATCCACTCTATCTTGATAGCCTGAGATAAACCAGTGACATCATCTGTTATTCACTCTATTTTCATAGCCTGAGAGGAACCAGTGCACAGGATCTGTTATTCAAACTATCTGGATAGCCAGAGAGAAACCAGTGCCTGGATAGCCTGAGAGAAGCCAATGCACATAATCTGTTATTCACTGTACCTGGAGTGCATGAGAGAAACCAGTGCACATGATCTGGTATTCACACTATCTTTATAGCCTGAGAAAACCAGTGCGCAGGATCTGTTATTCAATCTATCTGGATAGCCTGAAAAATGCCAGTGCACAGGATCTGTTCTTCACTCTATCTTGATAGCCTGAGAGAAACCAGTGACATCATCTGTTAGTCACTCTACCTTCATAGCCTGAGAGGAACCAGTGCACAGGATCTGGTATTCACACTATCTTTATAGCCTGAGAGAAACCAGTGGGTGGATAGCATGAGAGAAACCAGTGCACTGGATCTTTTTTTCACTCTATGTGGGTAGCCTGAGAGAAACCAGTGCCTGGATAGACTGTGAGAAACCATGCACAGCATCCGTTTTTCCTTCTACCTGGATACCCTGAAAGAAACCAAATGCACAGGATCTGTTATCCACACTACCTGGATAGCCTGAGAGAAACCAGTGCCTGGATAGCCTGAGAGAAACCAGTGGTCAGGATCCATTATTCACTCTATTTGGATAGCCTGAGAGAAACCAGTGCACAGAATCTGTTTTTCACTCTGTCTGGATAGCCTAAGAAATATTAGTGCACAGGATCTGTTATTCACAATATCTGCATAGCCAGAGAGAAACCATTGCATTGATAGCCTGAGAGAAACCAGTGGCTAGGATTCATTATTCATTGTCTCTGAATAGCCTGATAGAAACCAGGGCACAGGATCTGTTATTCACTCTACCCAGATAGCCTGAGAGAAACAAGTGCTCAGGATCTGTTATTCACACTGTCTTTATAACCTGAGAGAAACCAGTCCCTGGATAGTATTATAGAAACCAGTGGCCAAGATCCATTATTCACTCTATCTGGATAGCCCGAGAGAAACTATTGGACAGGATCTGTTTTACACTCTATCTGGAAAGCCTGAGAGAAAACAGTGGCTGGATAGCCTTTACGAAACCAGTACACAGGATCTGTTTTTCACTCTATCTGGATAGCTTGAGAGAAACCATTGACAGCATCCGTTATTCACTCTATCTTGATAGCCTGAGAGAAACCGGTGCAGAGGACCTGGTATTCACTCTATCTGGATACCCTGAGCGAAACCAGTGCTCAGGATCTGGTACTGACTCTATCTGGATGGCCTAAGAGAAACTGGTGCCCAAAATCTGGTATTCACCCTATATGGACAGCCTGAGCGAAACCATTGCTCAGGATCTGGTATTGACTCTATCTGGATAGCCTAAGAGAAACCGGTGCACAGGATCTGTTATTCACTCTATTTGGATAGCCTGAGAAATGCCAGTGCACAGGATCTGTTCTTCACTCTATCTTCATAGCCTGAAAGAAACCAGTGCCTGGATAGCAAGAGAGAATCCAGTGGCCAGGATCCATCATTCACTCTATCTGGATAGCATGAGAGAAACCAGTGCACATTATCTTTTTTTCACTCTATCTGGATAGCCTGAGAGAAACCAGTGTCTGGATATAGCCTGAGAGAAACCAGTGCACAGGATCTGTTTTTTCACTCTATCTGGATAGCCTGAAAGAAACCAGTGCACATGATCTGTTATCCACACTATCTGGATAGCCTGAGAGTAACCAGTGCCTGGATAGCCTGAGAGAAACCAGTGGTCAAGATCCATTATTCCCTGTAAATGCATAGCCTGAAAGAAACATGCGCACATGATCTGTTATCCACACCATCTGGATAGCCTGAGAATAACCGGTGCCTGGATAGCCTGAGAGAAACCAGTGGTCATGATCCATTATTCACCCTATCTGGATAGCCTGAGAGAAACCACTGCACAGGATCTATTATTCAGTCTACCTGGATAGCCTGAGAGAACCAGTGCCTGTATAGCATGAGAGAAACCAGTGCAGAGGATCTGTTTTCCACTCTATCTTGGTAGCCTGAGATAAACCAGTGACATCATCTGGTATTCACTCTATTTTCATAGCCTGAGAGGAACCAGTGCACAGGATCTGTTATTCAAACTATCTGGATAGCCAGAGAGAAACCAGTGCCTGGATAGCCTGAGAGAAGCCAATGCACATAATCTGTTATTCACTGTACCTGGAGTGCATGAGAGAAACCAGTGCACATGATCTGGTATTCACACTATCTTTATAGCCTGAGAAAACCAGTGCGCAGGATCTGTTATTCAATCTATCTGGATAGCCTGAAAAATGCCAGTGCACAGGATCTGTTCTTCACTCTATCTTGATAGCCTGAGAGAAACCAGTGACATCATCTGTTAGTCACTCTACCTTCATAGCCTGAGAGGAACCAGTGCACAGGATCTGGTATTCACACTATCTTTATAGCCTGAGAGAAACCAGTGGGTGGATAGCATGAGAGAAACCAGTGCACTGGATCTTTTTTTCACTCTATGTGGGTAGCCTGAGAGAAACCAGTGCCTGGATAGACTGAGAGAAACCATGCACAGCATCCGTTTTTCCTTCTACCTGGATACCCTGAAAGAAACCAAATGCACAGGATCTGTTATCCACACTACCTGGATAGCCTGAGAGAAACCAGTGCCTGGATAGCCTGAGAGAAACCAGTGGTCAGGATTCATTATTCACTCTATTTGGATAGCCTGAGAGAAACCAGTGCACAGAATCTGTTTTTCACTCTGTCTGGATAGCCTAAGAAATATTAGTGCACAGGATCTGTTATTCACAATATCTGGATAGCCAGAGAGAAACCATTGCATTGATAGCCTGAGAGAAACCAGTGGCTAGGATTCATTATTCATTGTCTCTGAATAGCCTGATAGAAACCAGGGCACAGGATCTGTTATTCACTCTACCCAGATAGCCTGAGCGAAACAAGTGCTCAGGATCTGTTATTCACACTGTCTTTATAACCTGAGAGAAACCAGTCCCTGGATAGTATTATAGAAACCAGTGGCCAAGATCCATTATTCACTCTATCTGGATAGCCCGAGAGAAACTATTGGACAGGATCTGTTTTACACTCTATCTGGAAAGCCTGAGAGAAAACAGTGGCTGGATAGCCTTTACGAAACCAGTACACAGGATCTGTTTTTCACTCTATCTGGATAGCTTGAGAGAAACCATTGACAGCATCCGTTATTCACTCTATCTTGATAGCCTGAGAGAAACCGGTGCAGAGGACCTGGTATTCACTCTATCTGGATACCCAGAGCGAAACCAGTGCTCAGGATCTGGTACTGACTCTATCTGGATGGCCTAATAGAAACTGGTGCCCAAAATCTGGTATTCACCCTATATGGATAGCCTGAGCGAAACCATTGCTCAGGATCTGGTATTGACTCTATCTGGATAGCCTAAGAGAAACCGGTGCACAGGTTCTGTTATTCACTCTATTTGGATAGCCTGAGAAATGCCAGTGCACAGGGTCTGTTCTTCACTCTATCTTCATAGCCTGAAAGAAACCAGTGCCTGGATAGCAAGAGAGAATCCAGTGGCCAGAATCCATCATTCACTCTATCTGGATAGCATGAGAGAAACCAGTGCACATTATCTTTTTTTCACTCTATCTGGATAGCCTGAGAGAAACCAGTGTCTGGATATAGCCTGAGAGAAACCAGTGCACAGGATCTGTTTTTTCACTCTATCTGGATAGCCTGAAAGAAACCAGTGCACATGATCTGTTATCCACACTATCTGGATAGCCTGAGAGTAACCAGTGCCTGGATAGCCTGAGAGAAACCAGTGGTCAAGATCCATTATTCCCTGTAAATGCATAGCCTGAAAGAAACATACGCACATGATCTGTTATCCACACCATCTGGATAGCCTGAGAATAACCGGTGCCTGGATAGCCTGAGAGAAACCAGTGGTCATGATCCATTATTCACCCTATCTGGATAGCCTGAGAGAAACCACTGCACAGGATCTATTATTCAGTCTACCTGGATAGCCTGAGAGAACCAGTGCCTGTATAGGATGAGAGAAACCAGTGCAGAGGATCTGTTTTCCACTCTATCTTGGTAGCCTGAGATAAACCAGTGACATCATCTGGTATTCACTCTATTTTCATAGCCTGAGAGGAACCAGTGCACAGGATCTGTTATTCAAACTATCTGGATAGCCAGAGAGAAACCAGTGCCTGGATAGCCTGAGAGAAGCCAATGCACATAATCTGTTATTCACTGTACCTGGAGTGCATGAGAGAAACCAGTGCACATGATCTGGTATTCACACTATCTTTATAGCCTGAGAAAACCAGTGCGCAGGATCTGTTATTCAATCTATCTGGATAGCCTGAAAAATGCCAGTGCACAGGATCTGTTCTTCACTCTATCTTGATAGCCTGAGAGAAACCAGTGACATCATCTGTTAGTCACTCTACCTTCATAGCCTGAGAGGAACCAGTGCACAGGATCTGGTATTCACACTATCTTTATAGCCTGAGAGAAACCAGTGGGTGGATAGCATGAGAGAAACCAGTGCACTGGATCTTTTTTTCACTCTATGTGGGTGGCCTGAGAGAAACCAGTGCCTGGATAGACTGAGAGAAACCATGCACAGCATCCGTTTTTCCTTCTACCTGGATACCCTGAAAGAAACCAAATGCACAGGATCTGTTATCCACACTACCTGGATAGCCTGAGAGAAACCAGTGCCTGGATAGCCTGAGAGAAACCAGTGGTCAGGATCCATTATTCACTCTATTTGGATAGCCTGAGAGAAACCAGTGCACAGAATCTGTTTTTCACTCTGTCTGGATAGCCTAAGAAATATTAGTGCACAGGATCTGTTATTCACAATATCTGGATAGCCAGAGAGAAACCATTGCATTGATAGCCTGAGAGAAACCAGTGGCTAGGATTCATTATTCATTGTCTCTGAATAGCCTGATAGAAACCAGGGCACAGGATCTGTTATTCACTCTACCCAGATAGCCTGAGCGAAACAAGTGCTCAGGATCTGTTATTCACACTGTCTTTATAACCTGAGAGAAACCAGTCCCTGGATAGTATTATAGAAACCAGTGGCCAAGATCCATTATTCACTCTATCTGGATAGCCCGAGAG
Source organism: Pleurodeles waltl (assembly GCF_031143425.1). NCBI lineage: Eukaryota > Metazoa > Chordata > Amphibia > Caudata > Salamandridae > Pleurodeles > Pleurodeles waltl. Next base: position 1,159,232,219 of record NC_090439.1, read on the forward strand.
AAACTATTGGACAGGATCTGTTTTACACTCTATCTGGAAAGCCTGAGAGAAAACAGTGGCTGGATAGCCTTTACGAAACCAGTACACAGGATCTGTTTTTCACTCTATCTGGATAGCTTGAGAGAAACCATTGACAGCATCCGTTATTCACTCTATCTTGATAGCCTGAGAGAAACCGGTGCAGAGGACCTGGTATTCACTCTATCTGGATACCCAGAGCGAAACCAGTGCTCAGGATCTGGTACTGACTCTATCTGGATGGCCTAATAGAAACTGGTGCCCAAAATCTGGTATTCACCCTATATGGATAGCCTGAGCGAAACCATTGCTCAGGATCTGGTATTGACTCTATCTGGATAGCCTAAGAGAAACCGGTGCACAGGTTCTGTTATTCACTCTATTTGGATAGCCTGAGAAATGCCAGTGCACAGGGTCTGTTCTTCACTCTATCTTCATAGCCTGAAAGAAACCAGTGCCTGGATAGCAAGAGAGAATCCAGTGGCCAGAATCCATCATTCACTCTATCTGGATAGCATGAGAGAAACCAGTGCACATTATCTTTTTTTCACTCTATCTGGATAGCCTGAGAGAAACCAGTGTCTGGATATAGCCTGAGAGAAACCAGTGCACAGGATCTGTTTTTTCACTCTATCTGGATAGCCTGAAAGAAACCAGTGCACATGATCTGTTATCCACACTATCTGGATAGCCTGAGAGTAACCAGTGCCTGGATAGCCTGAGAGAAACCAGTGGTCAAGATCCATTATTCCCTGTAAATGCATAGCCTGAAAGAAACATACGCACATGATCTGTTATCCACACCATCTGGATAGCCTGAGAATAACCGGTGCCTGGATAGCCTGAGAGAAACCAGTGGTCATGATCCATTATTCACCCTATCTGGATAGCCTGAGAGAAACCACTGCACAGGATCTATTATTCAGTCTACCTGGATAGCCTGAGAGAACCAGTGCCTGTATAGGATGAGAGAAACCAGTGCAGAGGATCTGTTTTCCACTCTATCTTGGTAGCCTGAGATAAACCAGTGACATCATCTGGTATTCACTCTATTTTCATAGCCTGAGAGGAACCAGTGCACAGGATCTGTTATTCAAACTATCTGGATAGCCAGAGAGAAACCAGTGCCTGGATAGCCTGAGAGAAGCCAATGCACATAATCTGTTATTCACTGTACCTGGAGTGCATGAGAGAAACCAGTGCACATGATCTGGTATTCACACTATCTTTATAGCCTGAGAAAACCAGTGCGCAGGATCTGTTATTCAATCTATCTGGATAGCCTGAAAAATGCCAGTGCACAGGATCTGTTCTTCACTCTATCTTGATAGCCTGAGAGAAACCAGTGACATCATCTGTTAGTCACTCTACCTTCATAGCCTGAGAGGAACCAGTGCACAGGATCTGGTATTCACACTATCTTTATAGCCTGAGAGAAACCAGTGGGTGGATAGCATGAGAGAAACCAGTGCACTGGATCTTTTTTTCACTCTATGTGGGTGGCCTGAGAGAAACCAGTGCCTGGATAGACTGAGAGAAACCATGCACAGCATCCGTTTTTCCTTCTACCTGGATACCCTGAAAGAAACCAAATGCACAGGATCTGTTATCCACACTACCTGGATAGCCTGAGAGAAACCAGTGCCTGGATAGCCTGAGAGAAACCAGTGGTCAGGATCCATTATTCACTCTATTTGGATAGCCTGAGAGAAACCAGTGCACAGAATCTGTTTTTCACTCTGTCTGGATAGCCTAAGAAATATTAGTGCACAGGATCTGTTATTCACAATATCTGGATAGCCAGAGAGAAACCATTGCATTGATAGCCTGAGAGAAACCAGTGGCTAGGATTCATTATTCATTGTCTCTGAATAGCCTGATAGAAACCAGGGCACAGGATCTGTTATTCACTCTACCCAGATAGCCTGAGCGAAACAAGTGCTCAGGATCTGTTATTCACACTGTCTTTTTAACCTGAGAGAAACCAGTCCCTGGATAGTATTATAGAAACCAGTGGCCAAGATCCATTATTTACTCTATCTGGATAGCCCGAGAGAAACTATTGGACAGGATCTGTTTTACACTCTATCTGGAAAGCCTGAGAGAAAACAGTGGCTGGATAGCCTTTACGAAACCAGTACACAGGATCTGTTTTTCACTCTATCTGGATAGCTTGAGAGAAACCATTGACAGCATCCGTTATTCACTCTATCTTGATAGCCTGAGAGAAACCGGTGCAGAGGACCTGGTATTCACTCTATCTGGATACCCTGAGCGAAACCAGTGCTCAGGATCTGGTACTGACTCTATCTGGATGGCCTAAGAGAAACTGGTGCCCAAAATCTGGTATTCACCCTATATGGATAGCCTGAGCGAAACCACTGCTCAGGATCTGGTATTGACTCTATCTGGATAGCCTAAGAGAAACCGGTGCACAGGATCTGTTATTCACTCTATTTGGATAGCCTGAGAAATGCCAGTGCACAGGGTCTGTTCTTCACTCTAGCTTCATAGCCTGAAAGAAACCAGTGCCTGGATAGCAAGAGAGAATCCAGTGGCCAGAATCCATCATTCACTCTATCTGGATAGCATGAGAGAAACCAGTGCACATGATCTTTTTTTCACTCTATCTGGATAGCCTGAGAGAAACCAGTGTCTGGATATAGCCTGAGAGAAACCAGTGCACAGGATCTGTTTTTCACTCTATCTGGATAGCCTGAAAGAAACCAGTGCACATGATCTGTTATCCACACTATCTGGATAGCCTGAGAGTAACCAGTGCCTGGATAGCCTGAGAGAAACCAGTGGTCAAGATCCATTATTCCCTGTAAATGCATAGCCTGAAAGAAACATGCGCACATGATCTGTTATCCACACCATCTGGATAGCCTGAGAATAACCGGTGCCTGGATAGCCTGAGAGAAACCAGTGGTCATGATCCATTATTCACCCTATCTGGATAGCCTGAGAGAAACCACTGCACAGGATCTATTATTCAGTCTACCTGGATAGCCTGAGAGAACCAGTGCCTGTATAGCATGAGAGAAACCAGTGCAGAGGATCTGTTTTCCACTCTATCTTGGTAGCCTGAGATAAACCAGTGACATCATCTGGTATTCACTCTATTTTCATAGCCTGAGAGGAACCAGTGCACAGGATCTGTTATTCAAACTATCTGGATAGCCAGAGAGAAACCAGTGCCTGGATAGCCTGAGAGAAGCCAATGCACATAATCTGTTATTCACTGTACCTGGAGTGCATGAGAGAAACCAGTGCACATGATCTGGTATTCACACTATCTTTATAGCCTGAGAAAACCAGTGCGCAGGATCTGTTATTCAATCTATCTGGATAGCCTGAAAAATGCCAGTGCACAGGATCTGTTCTTCACTCTATCTTGATAGCCTGAGAGAAACCAGTGACATCATCTGTTAGTCACTCTACCTTCATAGCCTGAGAGGAACCAGTGCACAGGATCTGGTATTCACACTATCTTTATAGCCTGAGAGAAACCAGTGGGTGGATAGCATGAGAGAAACCAGTGCACTGGATCTTTTTTTAACTCTATGTGGGTAGCCTGAGAGAAACCAGTGCCTGGATAGACTGAGAGAAACCATGCACAGCATCCGTTTTTCCTTCTACCTGGATACCCTGAAAGAAACCAAATGCACAGGATCTGTTATCCACACTACCTGGATAGCCTGAGAGAAACCAGTGCCTGGATAGCCTGAGAGAAACCAGTGGTCAGGATCCATTATTCACTCTATTTGGATAGCCTGAGAGAAACCAGTGCACAGAATCTGTTTTTCACTCTGTCTGGATAGCCTAAGAAATATTAGTGCACAGGATCTGTTATTCACAATATCTGGATAGCCAGAGAGAAACCATTGCATTGATAGCCTGAGAGAAACCAGTGGCTAGGATTCATTATTCATTGTCTCTGAATAGCCTGATAGAAACCAGGGCACAGGATCTGTTATTCACTCTACCCAGATAGCCTGAGCGAAACAAGTGCTCAGGATCTGTTATTCACACTGTCTTTATAACCTGAGAGAAACCAGTCCCTGGATAGTATTATAGAAACCAGTGGCCAAGATCCATTATTCACTCTATCTGGATAGCCCGAGAGAAACTATTGGACAGGATCTGTTTTACACTCTATCTGGAAAGCCTGAGAGAAAACAGTGGCTGGATAGCCTTTACGAAACCAGTACACAGGATCTGTTTTTCACTCTATCTGGATAGCTTGAGAGAAACCATTGACAGCATCCGTTATTCACTCTATCTTGATAGCCTGAGAGAAACCGGTGCAGAGGACCTGGTATTCACTCTATCTGGATACCCTGAGCGAAACCAGTGCTCAGGATCTGGTACTGACTCTATCTGGATGGCCTAAGAGAAACTGGTGCCCAAAATCTGGTATTCACCCTATATGGATAGCCTGAGCGAAACCATTGCTCAGGATCTGGTATTGACTCTATCTGGATAGCCTAAGAGAAACCGGTGCACAGGATCTGTTATTCACTCTATTTGGATAGCCTGAGAAATGCCAGTGCACAGGGTCTGTTCTTCACTCTATCTTCATAGCCTGAAAGAAACCAGTGCCTGGATAGCAAGAGAGAATCCAGTGGCCAGAATCCATCATTCACTCTATCTGGATAGCATGAGAGAAACCAGTGCACATGATCTTTTTTTCACTCTATCTGGATAGCCTGAGAGAAACCAGTGTCTGGATATAGCCTGAGAGAAATCAGTGCACAGGATCTGTTTTTCACTCTATCTGGATAGCCTGAAAGAAACCAGTGCACATGATCTGTTATCCACACTATCTGGATAGCCTGAGAGTAACCAGTGCCTGGATAGCCTGAGAGAAACCAGTGGTCAAGATCCATTATTCCCTGTAAATGCATAGCCTGAAAGAAACATGCGCACATGATCTGTTATCCACACCATCTGGATAGCCTGAGAATAACCGGTGCCTGGATAGCCTGAGAGAAACCAGTGGTCATGATCCATTATTCACCCTATCTGGATAGCCTGAGAGAAACCACTGCACAGGATCTATTATTCAGTCTACCTGGATAGCCTGAGAGAACCAGTGCCTGTATAGCATGAGAGAAACCAGTGCAGAGGATCTGTTTTCCACTCTATCTTGGTAGCCTGAGATAAACCAGTGACATCATCTGGTATTCACTCTATTTTCATAGCCTGAGAGGAACCAGTGCACAGGATCTGTTATTCAAACTATCTGGATAGCCAGAGAGAAACCAGTGCCTGGATAGCCTGAGAGAAGCCAATGCACATAATCTGTTATTCACTGTACCTGGAGTGCATGAGAGAAACCAGTGCACATGATCTGGTATTCACACTATCTTTATAACCTGAGAAAACCAGTGCGCAGGATCTGTTATTCAATCTATCTGGATAGCCTGAAAAATGCCAGTGCACAGGATCTGTTCTTCACTCTATCTTGATAGCCTGAGAGAAACCAGTGACATCATCTGTTAGTCACTCTACCTTCATAGCCTGAGAGGAACCAGTGCACAGGATCTGGTATTCACACTATCTTTATAGCCTGAGAGAAACCAGTGGGTGGATAGCATGAGAGAAACCAGTGCACTGGATCTTTTTTTCACTCTATGTGGGTAGCCTGAGAGAAACCAGTGCCTGGATAGACTGAGAGAAACCATGCACAGCATCCGTTTTTCCTTCTACCTGGATACCCTGAAAGAAACCAAATGCACAGGATCTGTTATCCACACTACCTGGATAGCCTGAGAGAAACCAGTGCCTGGATAGCCTGAGAGAAACCAGTGGTCAGGATCCATTATTCACTCTATTTGGATAGCCTGAGAGAAACCAGTGCACAGAATCTGTTTTTCACTCTGTCTGGATAGCCTAAGAAATATTAGTGCACAGGATCTGTTATTCACAATATCTGGATAGCCAGAGAGAAACCATTGCATTGATAGCCTGAGAGAAACCAGTGGCTAGGATTCATTATTCATTGTCTCTGAATAGCCTGATAGAAACCAGGGCACAGGATCTGTTATTCACTCTACCCAGATAGCCTGAGAGAAACAAGTGCTCAGGATCTGTTATTCACACTGCCTTTATAACCTGAGAGAAACCAGTCCCTGGATAGTATTATAGAAACCAGTGGCCAAGATCCATTATTCACTCTATCTGGATAGCCCGAGAGAAACTATTGGACAGGATCTGTTTTACACTCTATCTGGAAAGCCTGAGAGAAAACAGTGGCTGGATAGCCTTTACGAAACCAGTACACAGGATCTGTTTTTCACTCTATCTGGATAGCTTGAGAGAAACCATTGACACATCCGTTATTCACTCTATCTTGATAGCCTGAGAGAGACCGGTGCACAGGATTTGTTATTCACCGTATCTGGATAGCCTGAGAGAAACCAGTGTTTGGATATAGCCTGAGAGAAACCAGTGCACAGGATCTGTTTTTCACACTATCTGGATAGCCTTAGAGGAACTGGTGCCCAAAATCTGGTATTCACCCTATCTGGATAGCCTGAGCGAAACCATTGCTCAGGATCTGGTATTGAGTCTATCTGGATAGCCTAAGAGAAACCGGTGCACAGGATCTGTTATTCACTCTATTTGGATAGCCTGAGAAATGCCAGTGCACAGGATCTGTTCTTCACTCTATCTTCATAGCCTGAGAGAAACCAGTGCCTGGATAGCATGAGAGAAGCCAGTGGCCAGGATCCATCATTCACTCTATCTGGATAGCATGAGAGAAACCAGTACACATGATCTTTTTTTCACTCTATCTGGATAGCCTGAGAGAAACCAGTTTCTGGATATAGCCTGAGAGAAACCAGTGCACAGGATCTGTTTTTCACTCTATCTGGATAACCTGAAAGAAACCAGTGCACATGATATGTTATCCACACTATCTGGATAGCCTGAGAGTAACCAGTGCCTGGATAGCCTGAGAGAAACCAGTGGTCAAGATCCATTATTCCCTGTAACTGCATAGCCTGAAAGAAACAAGTGCACATGATCTGTTATCCACACCATCTGCATAGCCTGAGAATAACCAGTGCCTGGATAGCCTGAGAGAAACCAGTGGTCATGATCCATTATTCACCCTATCTGGATGGCCTGAGAGAAACCACTGCACAGGATCTATTAATCAGTCTACCTGGATAGCCTGAGAGAACCAGTGCCTGTATAGCATGAGAGAAACCAGTGCAGGGGATCTGTTATCCACTCTATCTTGATAGCCTGAGATAAACCAGTGACATCATCTGTTATTCACTCTATTTTCATAGCCTGAGAGGAACCAGTGCACAGGATCTGTTATTCAAACTATCTGGATAGCCAGAGAGAAACCAGTGCCTGGATAGCCTGAGAGAAGCCAATGCACATAATCTGTTATTCACTGTACCTGGAGTGCATGAGAGAAACCAGTGCACATGATCTGGTATTCACACTATCTTTATAGCCTGAGAAAACCAGTGCGCAGGATCTGTTATTCAATCTATCTGGATAGCCTGAAAAATGCCAGTGCACAGGATCTGTTCTTCACTCTATCTTCATAGCCTGAAAGAAACCAGTGCCTGGATAACAAGAGAGAATCCAGTGGCCAGGATCCATCATTCACTCTATCTGGATAGCATGAGAGAAACCAGTGCACATGATCTGGTAATCACACTATCTTTATAGCCTGAGAGAAACCAGTGGGTGGATAGCATGAGAGAAACCAGTGGCCATGATCCATTGTTCACTCTATCTGGATAGCATGAGAGAAACCAGTGCACTGGATCTTTTTTTCACTCTATGTGGGTAGCCTAAGAGAAACCAGTGCCTGGATAGACTGAGAGAAACCATGCACCGGATCCGTTTTTCCTTCTACCTGGATACCCTGAAAGAAACCAAGTGCACAGGATCTGTTATCCACACTACCTGCATAGCCTGAGAGAAACCAGTGCCTGGATAGCCTGAGAGAAACCAGTGGTCAGGATCCATTATTCACTCTATTTGGATAGCCTGAGAGAAACCAGTGCACAGAATCTGTTTTTCACTCTGTCTTGATAGCCTGAGAAATATTAGTGCACAGGATCTGTTATTCACAATATCTGGATAGCCAGAGAGAAACCATTGCATGGATAGCCTGAGAGAAACCAGTGGCTAGGATTCATTATTCATTGTCTCTGAATAGCCTGATAGAAACCAGGGCACAGGATCTGTTATTCACTCTTCCCAGATAGCCTGAGAGAAACAAGTGCTCAGGATCTGTTATTCACACTGTCTTTATAACCTGAGAGAAACCAGTCCCTGGATAGTATTATAGAAACCAGTGGCCAAGATCCATTATTCACTCTATCTGGATAGCCCGAGAGAAACTATTGGACAGGATCTGTTTTACACTCTATCTGGAAAGCCTGAGAGAAAACAGTGGCTGGATAGCCTTTACGAAACCAGTACACAGGATCTGTTTTTCACTCTATCTGGATAGCTTGAGAGAAACCATTGACAGCATCCGTTATTCACTCTATCTTGATAGCCTGAGAGAAACCGGTGCAGAGGACCTGGTATTCACTCTATCTGGATACCCTGAGCGAAACCAGTGCTCAGGATCTGGTACTGACTCTATCTGGATGGCCTAAGAGAAACTGGTGCCCAAAATCTGGTATTCACCCTATATGGATAGCCTGAGCGAAACCATTGCTCAGGATCTGGTATTGACTCTATCTGGATAGCCTAAGAGAAACCGGTGCACAGGATCTGTTATTCACTCTATTTGGATAGCCTGAGAAATGCCAGTGCACAGGGTCTGTTCTTCACTCTATCTTCATAGCCTGAAAGAAACCAGTGCCTGGATAGCAAGAGAGAATCCAGTGGCCAGAATCCATCATTCACTCTATCTGGATAGCATGAGAGAAACCAGTGCACATGATCTTTTTTTCACTCTATCTGGATAGCCTGAGAGAAACCAGTGTCTGGATATAGCCTGAGAGAAACCAGTGCACAGGATCTGTTTTTCACTCTATCTGGATAGCCTGAAAGAAACCAGTGCACATGATCTGTTATCCACACTATCTGGATAGCCTGAGAGTAACCAGTGCCTGGATAGCCTGAGAGAAACCAGTGGTCAAGATCCATTATTCCCTGTAAATGCATAGCCTGAAAGAAACATGCGCACATGATCTGTTATCCACACCATCTGGATAGCCTGAGAATAACCGGTGCCTGGATAGCCTGAGAGAAACCAGTGGTCATGATCCATTATTCACCCTATCTGGATAGCCTGAGAGAAACCACTGCACAGGATCTATTATTCAGTCTACCTGGATAGCCTGAGAGAACCAGTGCCTGTATAGCATGAGAGAAACCAGTGCAGAGGATCTGTTTTCCACTCTATCTTGGTAGCCTGAGATAAACCAGTGACATCATCTGGTATTCACTCTATTTTCATAGCCTGAGAGGAACCAGTGCACAGGATCTGTTATTCAAACTATCTGGATAGCCAGAGAGAAACCAGTGCCTGGATAGCCTGAGAGAAGCCAATGCACATAATCTGTTATTCACTGTACCTGGAGTGCATGAGAGAAACCAGTGCACATGATCTGGTATTCACACTATCTTTATAGCCTGAGAAAACCAGTGCGCAGGATCTGTTATTCAATCTATCTGGATAGCCTGAAAAATGCCAGTGCACAGGATCTGTTCTTCACTCTATCTTGATAGCCTGAGAGAAACCAGTGACATCATCTGTTAGTCACTCTACCTTCATAGCCTGAGAGGAACCAGTGCACAGGATCTGGTATTCACACTATCTTTATAGCCTGAGAGAAACCAGTGGGTGGATAGCATGAGAGAACCCAGTGCACTGGATCTTTTTTTCACTCTATGTGGGTAGCCTGAGAGAAACCAGTGCCTGGATAGACTGAGAGAAACCATGCACAGCATCCGTTTTTCCTTCTACCTGGATACCCTGAAAGAAACCAAATGCACAGGATCTGTTATCCACACTACCTGGATAGCCTGAGAGAAACCAGTGCCTGGATAGCCTGAGAGAAACCAGTGGTCAGGATCCATTATTCACTCTATTTGGATAGCCTGAGAGAAACCAGTGCACAGAATCTGTTTTTCACTCTGTCTGGATAGCCTAAGAAATATTAGTGCACAGGATCTGTTATTCACAATATCTGGATAGCCAGAGAGAAACCATTGCATTGATAGCCTGAGAGAAACCAGTGGCTAGGATTCATTATTCATTGTCTCTGAATAGCCTGATAGAAACCAGGGCACAGGATCTGTTATTCACTCTACCCAGATAGCCTGAGAGAAACAAGTGCTCAGGATCTGTTATTCACACTGTCTTTATAACCTGAGAGAAACCAGTCCCTGGATAGTATTATAGAAACCAGTGGCCAAGATCCATTATTCACTCTATCTGGATAGCCCGAGAGAAACTATTGGACAGGATCTGTTTTACACTCTATCTGGAAAGCCTGAGAGAAAACAGTGGCTGGATAGCCTTTACGAAACCAGTACACAGGATCTGTTTTTCACTCTATCTGGATAGCTTGAGAGAAACCATTGACACATCCGTTATTCACTCTATCTTGATAGCCTGAGAGAGACCGGTGCACAGGATTTGTTATTCACCGTATCTGGATAGCCTGAGAGAAACCAGTGTTTGGATATAGCCTGAGAGAAACCAGTGCACAGGATCTGTTTTTCACACTATCTGGATAGCCTTAGAGGAACTGGTGCCCAAAATCTGGTATTCACCCTATCTGGATAGCCTGAGCGAAACCATTGCTCAGGATCTGGTATTGAGTCTATCTGGATAGCCTAAGAGAAACCGGTGCACAGGATCTGTTATTCACTCTATTTGGATAGCCTGAGAAATGCCAGTGCACAGGATCTGTTCTTCACTCTATCTTCATAGCCTGAGAGAAACCAGTGCCTGGATAGCATGAGAGAAGCCAGTGGCCAGGATCCATCATTCACTCTATCTGGATAGCATGAGAGAAACCAGTACACATGATCTTTTTTTCACTCTATCTGGATAGCCTGAGAGAAACCAGTTTCTGGATATAGCCTGAGAGAAACCAGTGCACAGGATCTGTTTTTCACTCTATCTGGATAACCTGAAAGAAACCAGTGCACATGATCTGTTATCCACACTATCTGGATAGCCTGAGAGTAACCAGTGCCTGGATAGCCTGAGAGAAACCAGTGGTCAAGATCCATTATTCCCTGTAACTGCATAGCCTGAAAGAAACAAGTGCACATGATCTGTTATCCACACCATCTGCATAGCCTGAGAATAACCAGTGCCTGGATAGCCTGAGAGAAACCAGTGGTCATGATCCATTATTCACCCTATCTGGATGGCCTGAGAGAAACCACTGCACAGGATCTATTAATCAGTCTACCTGGATAGCCTGAGAGAACCAGTGCCTGTATAGCATGAGAGAAACCAGTGCAGGGGATCTGTTATCCACTCTATCTTGATAGCCTGAGATAAACCAGTGACATCATCTGTTATTCACTCTATTTTCATAGCCTGAGAGGAACCAGTGCACAGGATCTGTTATTCAAACTATCTGGATAGCCAGAGAGAAACCAGTGCCTGGATAGCCTGAGAGAAGCCAATGCACATAATCTGTTATTCACTGTACCTGGTGTGCATGAGAGAAACCAGTGCACATGATCTGGTATTCACACTATCTTTATAGCCTGAGAAAACCAGTGCGCAGGATCTGTTATTCAATCTATCTGGATAGCCTGAAAAATGCCAGTGCACAGGATCTGTTCTTCACTCTATCTTCATAGCCTGAAAGAAACCAGTGCCTGGATAACAAGAGAGAATCCAGTGGCCAGGATCCATCATTCACTCTATCTGGATAGCATGAGAGAAACCAGTGCACATGATCTGGTAATCACACTATCTTTATAGCCTGAGAGAAACCAGTGGGGGGATAGCATGAGAGAAACCAGTGGCCATGATCCATTGTTCACTCTATCTGAATAGCATGAGAGAAACCAGTGCACAGGATCTGGTATTCACACTATCTCTATAGCCTGAGAGAAACCAGTGGGTGGATAGCATGAGAGAAACCAGTGGCCATGATCCATTGTTCACTCTATCTGGATAGCATGAGAGAAACCAGTGCACTGGATCTTTTTTTCACTCTATGTGGGTAGCCTAAGAGAAACCAGTGCCTGGATAGACTGAGAGAAACCATGCACCGGATCCGTTTTTCCTTCTACCTGGATACCCTGAAAGAAACCAAGTGCACAGGATCTGTTATCCACACTACCTGCATAGCCTGAGAGAAACCAGTGCCTGGATAGCCTGAGAGAAACCAGTGGTCAGGATCCATTATTCACTCTATTTGGATAGCCTGAGAGAAACCAGTGCACAGAATCTGTTTTTCACTCTGTCTGGATAGCCTAAGAAATATTAGTGCACAGGATCTGTTATTCACAATATCTGGATAGCCAGAGAGAAACTATTGCATTGATAGCCTGAGAGAAACCAGTGGCTAGGATTCATTATTCATTGTCTCTGAATAGCCTGATAGAAACCAGGGCACAGGATCTGTTATTCACTCTACCCAGATAGCCTGAGAGAAACAAGTGCTCAGGATCTGTTATTCACACTGTCTTTATACCCTGAGAGAAACCAGTCCCTGGATAGTATTATAGAAACCAGTGGCCAAGATCCATTATTCACTCTATCTGGATAGCCCGAGAGAAACTATTGGACAGGATCTGTTTTACACTCTATCTGGAAAGCCTGAGAGAAAACAGTGGCTGGATAGCCTTTACGAAACCAGTACACAGGATCTGTTTTTCACTCTATCTGGATAGCTTGAGAGAAACCATTGACAGCATCCGTTATTCACTCTATCTTGATAGCCTGAGAGAAACCGGTGCAGAGGACCTGGTATTCACTCTATCTGGATACCCTGAGCGAAACCAGTGCTCAGGATCTGGTACTGACTCTATCTGGATGGCCTAAGAGAAACTGGTGCCCAAAATCTGGTATTCACCCTATATGGATAGCCTGAGCGAAACCATTGCTCAGGATCTGGTATTGACTCTATCTGGATAGCCTGAAAGAAACCAGTGCACATGATCTGTTATCCACACTATCTGGATAGCCTGAGAGTAACCAGTGCCTGGATAGCCTGAGAGAAACCAGTGGTCAAGATCCATTATTCCCTGTAAATGCATAGCCTGAAAGAAACATGCGCACATGATCTGTTATCCACACCATCTGGATAGCCTGAGAATAACCGGTGCCTGGATAGCCTGAGAGAAACCAGTGGTCATGATCCATTATTCACCCTATCTGGATAGCCTGAGAGAAACCACTGCACAGGATCTATTATTCAGTCTACCTGGATAGCCTGAGAGAACCAGTGCCTGTATAGCATGAGAGAAACCAGTGCAGAGGATCTGTTTTCCACTCTATCTTGGTAGCCTGAGATAAACCAGTGACATCATCTGGTATTCACTCTATTTTCATAGCCTGAGAGGAACCAGTGCACAGGATCTGTTATTCAAACTATCTGGATAGCCAGAGAGAAACCAGTGCCTGGATAGCCTGAGAGAAGCCAATGCACATAATCTGTTATTCACTGTACCTGGAGTGCATGAGAGAAACCAGTGCACATGATCTGGTATTCACACTATCTTTATAGCCTGAGAAAACCAGTGCGCAGGATCTGTTATTCAATCTATCTGGATAGCCTGAAAAATGCCAGTGCACAGGATCTGTTCTTCACTCTATCTTGATAGCCTGAGAGAAACCAGTGACATCATCTGTTAGTCACTCTACCTTCATAGCCTGAGAGGAACCAGTGCACAGGATCTGGTATTCACACTATCTTTATAGCCTGAGAGAAACCAGTGGGTGGATAGCATGAGAGAAACCAGTGCACTGGATCTTTTTTTAACTCTATGTGGGTAGCCTGAGAGAAACCAGTGCCTGGATAGACTGAGAGAAACCATGCACAGCATCCGTTTTTCCTTCTACCTGGATACCCTGAAAGAAACCAAATGCACAGGATCTGTTATCCACACTACCTGGATAGCCTGAGAGAAACCAGTGCCTGGATAGCCTGAGAGAAACCAGTGGTCAGGATCCATTATTCACTCTATTTGGATAGCCTGAGAGAAACCAGTGCACAGAATCTGTTTTTCACTCTGTCTGGATAGCCTAAGAAATATTAGTGCACAGGATCTGTTATTCACAATATCTGGATAGCCAGAGAGAAACCATTGCATTGATAGCCTGAGAGAAACCAGTGGCTAGGATTCATTATTCATTGTCTCTGAATAGCCTGATAGAAACCAGGGCACAGGATCTGTTATTCACTCTACCCAGATAGCCTGAGCGAAACAAGTGCTCAGGATCTGTTATTCACACTGTCTTTATAACCTGAGAGAAACCAGTCCCTGGATAGTATTATAGAAACCAGTGGCCAAGATCCATTATTCACTCTATCTGGATAGCCCGAGAGAAACTATTGGACAGGATCTGTTTTACACTCTATCTGGAAAGCCTGAGAGAAAACAGTGGCTGGATAGCCTTTACGAAACCAGTACACAGGATCTGTTTTTCACTCTATCTGGATAGCTTGAGAGAAACCATTGACAGCATCCGTTATTCACTCTATCTTGATAGCCTGAGAGAAACCGGTGCAGAGGACCTGGTATTCACTCTATCTGGATACCCTGAGCGAAACCAGTGCTCAGGATCTGGTACTGACTCTATCTGGATGGCCTAAGAGAAACTGGTGCCCAAAATCTGGTATTCACCCTATATGGATAGCCTGAGCGAAACCATTGCTCAGGATCTGGTATTGACTCTATCTGGATAGCCTAAGAGAAACCGGTGCACAGGATCTGTTATTCACTCTATTTGGATAGCCTGAGAAATGCCAGTGCACAGGGTCTGTTCTTCACTCTATCTTCATAGCCTGAAAGAAACCAGTGCCTGGATAGCAAGAGAGAATACAGTGGCCAGAATCCATCATTCACTCTATCTGGATAGCATGAGAGAAACCAGTGCACATGATCTTTTTTTCACTCTATCTGGATAGCCTGAGAGAAACCAGTGTCTGGATATAGCCTGAGAGAAATCAGTGCACAGGATCTGTTTTTCACTCTATCTGGATAGCCTGAAAGAAACCAGTGCACATGATCTGTTATCCACACTATCTGGATAGCCTGAGAGTAACCAGTGCCTGGATAGCCTGAGAGAAACCAGTGGTCAAGATCCATTATTCCCTGTAAATGCATAGCCTGAAAGAAACATGCGCACATGATCTGTTATCCACACCATCTGGATAGCCTGAGAATAACCGGTGCCTGGATAGCCTGAGAGAAACCAGTGGTCATGATCCATTATTCACCCTATCTGGATAGCCTGAGAGAAACCACTGCACAGGATCTATTATTCAGTCTACCTGGATAGCCTGAGAGAACCAGTGCCTGTATAGCATGAGAGAAACCAGTGCAGAGGATCTGTTTTCCACTCTATCTTGGTAGCCTGAGATAAACCAGTGACATCATCTGGTATTCACTCTATTTTCATAGCCTGAGAGGAACCAGTGCACAGGATCTGTTATTCAAACTATCTGGATAGCCAGAGAGAAACCAGTGCCTGGATAGCCTGAGAGAAGCCAATGCACATAATCTGTTATTCACTGTACCTGGAGTGCATGAGAGAAACCAGTGCACATGATCTGGTATTCACACTATCTTTATAGCCTGAGAAAACCAGTGCGCAGGATCTGTTATTCAATCTATCTGGATAGCCTGAAAAATGCCAGTGCACAGGATCTGTTCTTCACTCTATCTTGATAGCCTGAGAGAAACCAGTGACATCATCTGTTAGTCACTCTACCTTCATAGCCTGAGAGGAACCAGTGCACAGGATCTGGTATTCACACTATCTTTATAGCCTGAGAGAAA
Organism: Pleurodeles waltl; assembly: GCF_031143425.1. Classification (NCBI taxonomy): domain Eukaryota; kingdom Metazoa; phylum Chordata; class Amphibia; order Caudata; family Salamandridae; genus Pleurodeles; species Pleurodeles waltl. The sequence goes on from NC_090439.1 coordinate 1,159,248,218, forward strand.
CCAGTGGGTGGATAGCATGAGAGAAACCAGTGCACTGGATCTTTTTTTCACTCTATGTGGGTAGCCTGAGAGAAACCAGTGCCTGGATAGACTGAGAGAAACCATGCACAGCATCCGTTTTTCCTTCTACCTGGATACCCTGAAAGAAACCAAATGCACAGGATCTGTTATCCACACTACCTGGATAGCCTGAGAGAAACCAGTGCCTGGATAGCCTGAGAGAAACCAGTGGTCAGGATCCATTATTCACTCTATTTGGATAGCCTGAGAGAAACCAGTGCACAGAATCTGTTTTTCACTCTGTCTGGATAGCCTAAGAAATATTAGTGCACAGGATCTGTTATTCACAATATCTGGATAGCCAGAGAGAAACCATTGCATTGATAGCCTGAGAGAAACCAGTGGCTAGGATTCATTATTCATTGTCTCTGAATAGCCTGATAGAAACCAGGGCACAGGATCTGTTATTCACTCTACCCAGATAGCCTGAGAGAAACAAGTGCTCAGGATCTGTTATTCACACTGTCTTTATAACCTGAGAGAAACCAGTCCCTGGATAGTATTATAGAAACCAGTGGCCAAGATCCATTATTCACTCTATCTGGATAGCCCGAGAGAAACTATTGGACAGGATCTGTTTTACACTCTATCTGGAAAGCCTGAGAGAAAACAGTGGCTGGATAGCCTTTACGAAACCAGTACACAGGATCTGTTTTTCACTCTATCTGGATAGCTTGAGAGAAACCATTGACACATCCGTTATTCACTCTATCTTGATAGCCTGAGAGAGACCGGTGCACAGGATTTGTTATTCACCGTATCTGGATAGCCTGAGAGAAACCAGTGTTTGGATATAGCCTGAGAGAAACCAGTGCACAGGATCTGTTTTTCACACTATCTGGATAGCCTTAGAGGAACTGGTGCCCAAAATCTGGTATTCACCCTATCTGGATAGCCTGAGCGAAACCATTGCTCAGGATCTGGTATTGAGTCTATCTGGATAGCCTAAGAGAAACCGGTGCACAGGATCTGTTATTCACTCTATTTGGATAGCCTGAGAAATGCCAGTGCACAGGATCTGTTCTTCACTCTATCTTCATAGCCTGAGAGAAACCAGTGCCTGGATAGCATGAGAGAAGCCAGTGGCCAGGATCCATCATTCACTCTATCTGGATAGCATAAGAGAAACCAGTACACATGATCTTTTTTTCACTCTATCTGGATAGCCTGAGAGAAACCAGTTTCTGGATATAGCCTGAGAGAAACCAGTGCACAGGATCTGTTTTTCACTCTATCTGGATAACCTGAAAGAAACCAGTGCACATGATATGTTATCCACACTATCTGGATAGCCTGAGAGTAACCAGTGCCTGGATAGCCTGAGAGAAACCAGTGGTCAAGATCCATTATTCCCTGTAACTGCATAGCCTGAAAGAAACAAGTGCACATGATCTGTTATCCACACCATCTGCATAGCCTGAGAATAACCAGTGCCTGGATAGCCTGAGAGAAACCAGTGGTCATGATCCATTATTCACCCTATCTGGATGGCCTGAGAGAAACCACTGCACAGGATCTATTAATCAGTCTACCTGGATAGCCTGAGAGAACCAGTGCCTGTATAGCATGAGAGAAACCAGTGCAGGGGATCTGTTATCCACTCTATCTTGATAGCCTGAGATAAACCAGTGACATCATCTGTTATTCACTCTATTTTCATAGCCTGAGAGGAACCAGTGCACAGGATCTGTTATTCAAACTATCTGGATAGCCAGAGAGAAACCAGTGCCTGGATAGCCTGAGAGAAGCCAATGCACATAATCTGTTATTCACTGTACCTGGAGTGCATGAGAGAAACCAGTGCACATGATCTGGTATTCACACTATCTTTATAGCCTGAGAAAACCAGTGCGCAGGATCTGTTATTCAATCTATCTGGATAGCCTGAAAAATGCCAGTGCACAGGATCTGTTCTTCACTCTATCTTCATAGCCTGAAAGAAACCAGTGCCTGGATAACAAGAGAGAATCCAGTGGCCAGGATCCATCATTCACTCTATCTGGATAGCATGAGAGAAACCAGTGCACATGATCTGGTAATCACACTATCTTTATAGCCTGAGAGAAACCAGTGGGTGGATAGCATGAGAGAAACCAGTGGCCATGATCCATTGTTCACTCTATCTGGATAGCATGAGAGAAACCAGTGCACTGGATCTTTTTTTCACTCTATGTGGGTAGCCTAAGAGAAACCAGTGCCTGGATAGACTGAGAGAAACCATGCACCGGATCCGTTTTTCCTTCTACCTGGATACCCTGAAAGAAACCAAGTGCACAGGATCTGTTATCCACACTACCTGCATAGCCTGAGAGAAACCAGTGCCTGGATAGCCTGAGAGAAACCAGTGGTCAGGATCCATTATTCACTCTATTTGGATAGCCTGAGAGAAACCAGTGCACAGAATCTGTTTTTCACTCTGTCTGGATAGCCTGAGAAATATTAGTGCACAGGATCTGTTATTCACAATATCTGGATAGCCAGAGAGAAACCATTGCATGGATAGCCTGAGAGAAACCAGTGGCTAGGATTCATTATTCATTGTCTCTGAATAGCCTGATAGAAACCAGGGCACAGGATCTGTTATTCACTCTTCCCAGATAGCCTGAGAGAAACAAGTGCTCAGGATCTGTTATTCACACTGTCTTTATAACCTGAGAGAAACCAGTCCCTGGATAGTATTATAGAAACCAGTGGCCAAGATCCATTATTCACTCTATCTGGATAGCCCGAGAGAAACTATTGGACAGGATCTGTTTTACACTCTATCTGGAAAGCCTGAGAGAAAACAGTGGCTGGATAGCCTTTACGAAACCAGTACACAGGATCTGTTTTTCACTCTATCTGGATAGCTTGAGAGAAACCATTGACAGCATCCGTTATTCACTCTATCTTGATAGCCTGAGAGAAACCGGTGCAGAGGACCTGGTATTCACTCTATCTGGATACCCTGAGCGAAACCAGTGCTCAGGATCTGGTACTGACTCTATCTGGATGGCCTAAGAGAAACTGGTGCCCAAAATCTGGTATTCACCCTATATGGATAGCCTGAGCGAAACCATTGCTCAGGATCTGGTATTGACTCTATCTGGATAGCCTAAGAGAAACCGGTGCACAGGATCTGTTATTCACTCTATTTGGATAGCCTGAGAAATGCCAGTGCACAGGGTCTGTTCTTCACTCTATCTTCATAGCCTGAAAGAAACCAGTGCCTGGATAGCAAGAGAGAATCCAGTGGCCAGAATCCATCATTCACTCTATCTGGATAGCATGAGAGAAACCAGTGCACATGATCTTTTTTTCACTCTATCTGGATAGCCTGAGAGAAACCAGTGTCTGGATATAGCCTGAGAGAAACCAGTGCACAGGATCTGTTTTTCACTCTATCTGGATAGCCTGAAAGAAACCAGTGCACATGATCTGTTATCCACACTATCTGGATAGCCTGAGAGTAACCAGTGCCTGGATAGCCTGAGAGAAACCAGTGGTCAAGATCCATTATTCCCTGTAAATGCATAGCCTGAAAGAAACATGCGCACATGATCTGTTATCCACACCATCTGGATAGCCTGAGAATAACCGGTGCCTGGATAGCCTGAGAGAAACCAGTGGTCATGATCCATTATTCACCCTATCTGGATAGCCTGAGAGAAACCACTGCACAGGATCTATTATTCAGTCTACCTGGATAGCCTGAGAGAACCAGTGCCTGTATAGCATGAGAGAAACCAGTGCAGAGGATCTGTTTTCCACTCTATCTTGGTAGCCTGAGATAAACCAGTGACATCATCTGGTATTCACTCTATTTTCATAGCCTGAGAGGAACCAGTGCACAGGATCTGTTATTCAAACTATCTGGATAGCCAGAGAGAAACCAGTGCCTGGATAGCCTGAGAGAAGCCAATGCACATAATCTGTTATTCACTGTACCTGGAGTGCATGAGAGAAACCAGTGCACATGATCTGGTATTCACACTATCTTTATAGCCTGAGAAAACCAGTGCGCAGGATCTGTTATTCAATCTATCTGGATAGCCTGAAAAATGCCAGTGCACAGGATCTGTTCTTCACTCTATCTTGATAGCCTGAGAGAAACCAGTGACATCATCTGTTAGTCACTCTACCTTCATAGCCTGAGAGGAACCAGTGCACAGGATCTGGTATTCACACTATCTTTATAGCCTGAGAGAAACCAGTGGGTGGATAGCATGAGAGAACCCAGTGCACTGGATCTTTTTTTCACTCTATGTGGGTAGCCTGAGAGAAACCAGTGCCTGGATAGACTGAGAGAAACCATGCACAGCATCCGTTTTTCCTTCTACCTGGATACCCTGAAAGAAACCAAATGCACAGGATCTGTTATCCACACTACCTGGATAGCCTGAGAGAAACCAGTGCCTGGATAGCCTGAGAGAAACCAGTGGTCAGGATCCATTATTCACTCTATTTGGATAGCCTGAGAGAAACCAGTGCACAGAATCTGTTTTTCACTCTGTCTGGATAGCCTAAGAAATATTAGTGCACAGGATCTGTTATTCACAATATCTGGATAGCCAGAGAGAAACCATTGCATTGATAGCCTGAGAGAAACCAGTGGCTAGGATTCATTATTCATTGTCTCTGAATAGCCTGATAGAAACCAGGGCACAGGATCTGTTATTCACTCTACCCAGATAGCCTGAGAGAAACAAGTGCTCAGGATCTGTTATTCACACTGTCTTTATAACCTGAGAGAAACCAGTCCCTGGATAGTATTATAGAAACCAGTGGCCAAGATCCATTATTCACTCTATCTGGATAGCCCGAGAGAAACTATTGGACAGGATCTGTTTTACACTCTATCTGGAAAGCCTGAGAGAAAACAGTGGCTGGATAGCCTTTACGAAACCAGTACACAGGATCTGTTTTTCACTCTATCTGGATAGCTTGAGAGAAACCATTGACACATCCGTTATTCACTCTATCTTGATAGCCTGAGAGAGACCGGTGCACAGGATTTGTTATTCACCGTATCTGGATAGCCTGAGAGAAACCAGTGTTTGGATATAGCCTGAGAGAAACCAGTGCACAGGATCTGTTTTTCACACTATCTGGATAGCCTTAGAGGAACTGGTGCCCAAAATCTGGTATTCACCCTATCTGGATAGCCTGAGCGAAACCATTGCTCAGGATCTGGTATTGAGTCTATCTGGATAGCCTAAGAGAAACCGGTGCACAGGATCTGTTATTCACTCTATTTGGATAGCCTGAGAAATGCCAGTGCACAGGATCTGTTCTTCACTCTATCTTCATAGCCTGAGAGAAACCAGTGCCTGGATAGCATGAGAGAAGCCAGTGGCCAGGATCCATCATTCACTCTATCTGGATAGCATGAGAGAAACCAGTACACATGATCTTTTTTTCACTCTATCTGGATAGCCTGAGAGAAACCAGTTTCTGGATATAGCCTGAGAGAAACCAGTGCACAGGATCTGTTTTTCACTCTATCTGGATAACCTGAAAGAAACCAGTGCACATGATCTGTTATCCACACTATCTGGATAGCCTGAGAGTAACCAGTGCCTGGATAGCCTGAGAGAAACCAGTGGTCAAGATCCATTATTCCCTGTAACTGCATAGCCTGAAAGAAACAAGTGCACATGATCTGTTATCCACACCATCTGCATAGCCTGAGAATAACCAGTGCCTGGATAGCCTGAGAGAAACCAGTGGTCATGATCCATTATTCACCCTATCTGGATGGCCTGAGAGAAACCACTGCACAGGATCTATTAATCAGTCTACCTGGATAGCCTGAGAGAACCAGTGCCTGTATAGCATGAGAGAAACCAGTGCAGGGGATCTGTTATCCACTCTATCTTGATAGCCTGAGATAAACCAGTGACATCATCTGTTATTCACTCTATTTTCATAGCCTGAGAGGAACCAGTGCACAGGATCTGTTATTCAAACTATCTGGATAGCCAGAGAGAAACCAGTGCCTGGATAGCCTGAGAGAAGCCAATGCACATAATCTGTTATTCACTGTACCTGGTGTGCATGAGAGAAACCAGTGCACATGATCTGGTATTCACACTATCTTTATAGCCTGAGAAAACCAGTGCGCAGGATCTGTTATTCAATCTATCTGGATAGCCTGAAAAATGCCAGTGCACAGGATCTGTTCTTCACTCTATCTTCATAGCCTGAAAGAAACCAGTGCCTGGATAACAAGAGAGAATCCAGTGGCCAGGATCCATCATTCACTCTATCTGGATAGCATGAGAGAAACCAGTGCACATGATCTGGTAATCACACTATCTTTATAGCCTGAGAGAAACCAGTGGGTGGATAGCATGAGAGAAACCAGTGGCCATGATCCATTGTTCACTCTATCTGGATAGCATGAGAGAAACCAGTGCACTGGATCTTTTTTTCACTCTATGTGGGTAGCCTAAGAGAAACCAGTGCCTGGATAGACTGAGAGAAACCATGCACCGGATCCGTTTTTCCTTCTACCTGGATACCCTGAAAGAAACCAAGTGCACAGGATCTGTTATCCACACTACCTGCATAGCCTGAGAGAAACCAGTGCCTGGATAGCCTGAGAGAAACCAGTGGTCAGGATCCATTATTCACTCTATTTGGATAGCCTGAGAGAAACCAGTGCACAGAATCTGTTTTTCACTCTGTCTGGATAGCCTGAGAAATATTAGTGCACAGGATCTGTTATTCACAATATCTGGATAGCCAGAGAGAAACCATTGCATGGATAGCCTGAGAGAAACCAGTGGCTAGGATTCATTATTCATTGTCTCTGAATAGCCTGATAGAAACCAGGGCACAGGATCTGTTATTCACTCTACCCAGATAGCCTGAGAGAAACAAGTGCTCAGGATCTGTTATTCACACTGTCTTTATAACCTGAGAGAAACCAGTCCCTGGATAGTATTATAGAAACCAGTGGCCAAGATCCATTATTCACTCTATCTGGATAGCCCGAGAGAAACTATTGGACAGGATCTGTTTTACACTCTATCTGGAAAGTCTGAGAGAAAACAGTGGCTGGATAGCCTTTACGAAACCAGTACACAGGATCTGTTTTTCACTCTATCTGGATAGCTTGAGAGAAACCATTGACAGCATCCGTTATTCACTCTATCTTGATAGCCTGAGAGAAACCGGTGCAGAGGACCTGGTATTCACTCTATCTGGATACCCTGAGTGAAACCAGTGCTCAGGATCTGCTACTGACTCTATCTGGATGGCCTAAGAGAAACTGGTGCCCAAAATCTGGTATTCACCCTATATGGATAGCCTGAGCGAAACCATTGCTCAGGATCTGGTATTGACTCTATCTGGATAGCCTAAGAGAAACCGGTGCACAGGATCTGTTATTCACTCTATTTGGATAGCCTGAGAAATGCCAGTGCACAGGATCTGTTCTTCACTCTATCTTCATAGCCTGAAAGAAACCAGTGCCTGGATAGCAAGAGAGAATCCAGTGGCCAGGATCCATCATTCACTCTATCTGGATAGCATGAGAGAAACCAGTGCACATTATCTTTTTTTCACTCTATCTGGATAGCCTGAGAGAAACCAGTGTCTGGATATAGCCTGAGAGAAACCAGTGCACAGGATCTGTTTTTCACTCTATCTGGATAGCCTGAAAGAAACCAGTGCACATGATCTGTTATCCACACTATCTGGATAGCCTGAGAGTAACCAGTGCCTGGATAGCCTGAGAGAAACCAGTGGTCAAGATCCATTATTCCCTGTAAATGCATAGCCTGAAAGAAACATGCGCACATGATCTGTTATCCACACCATCTGGATAGCCTGAGAATAACCGGTGCCTGGATAGCCTGAGAGAAACCAGTGGTCATGATCCATTATTCACCCTATCTGGATAGCCTGAGAGAAACCACTGCACAGGATCTATTATTCAGTCTACCTGGATAGCCTGAGAGAACCAGTGCCTGTATAGCATGAGAGAAACCAGTGCAGAGGATCTGTTTTCCACTCCATCTTGGTAGCCTGAGATAAACCAGTGACATCATCTGGTATTCACTCTATTTTCATAGCCTGAGAGGAACCAGTGCACAGGATCTGTTATTCAAACTATCTGGATAGCCAGAGAGAAACCAGTGCCTGGATAGCCTGAGAGAAGCCAATGCACATAATCTGTTATTCACTGTACCTGGAGTGCATGAGAGAAACCAGTGCACATGATCTGGTATTCACACTATCTTTATAGCCTGAGAAAACCAGTGCGCAGGATCTGTTATTCAATCTATCTGGATAGCCTGAAAAATGCCAGTGCACAGGATCTGTTCTTCACTCTATCTTGATAGCCTGAGAGAAACCAGTGACATCATCTGTTAGTCACTCTACCTTCATAGCCTGAGAGGAACCAGTGCACAGGATCTGGTATTCACACTATCTTTATAGCCTGAGAGAAACCAGTGGGTGGATAGCATGAGAGAAACCAGTGCACTGGATCTTTTTTTCACTCTATGTGGGTAGCCTGAGAGAAACCAGTGCCTGGATAGACTGAGAGAAACCATGCACAGCATCCGTTTTTCCTTCTACCTGGATACCTTGAAAGAAACCAAATGCACAGGATCTGTTATCCACACTACCTGGATAGCCTGAGAGAAACCAGTGCCTGGATAGCCTGAGAGAAACCAGTGGTCAGGATCCATTATTCACTCTATTTGGATAGCCTGAGAGAAACCAGTGCACAGAATCTGTTTTTCACTCTGTCTGGATAGCCTAAGAAATATTAGTGCACAGGATCTGTTATTCACAATATCTGGATAGCCAGAGAGAAACTATTGCATTGATAGCCTGAGAGAAACCAGTGGCTAGGATTCATTATTCAGTGTCTCTGAATAGCCTGATAGAAACCAGGGCACAGGATCTGTTATTCACTCTACCCAGATAGCCTGAGAGAAACAAGTGCTCAGGATCTGTTATTCACACTGTCTTTATACCCTGAGAGAAACCAGTCCCTGGATAGTATTATAGAAACCAGTGGCCAAGATCCATTATTCACTCTATCTGGATAGCCCGAGAGAAACTATTGGACAGGATCTGTTTTACACTCTATCTGGAAAGCCTGAGAGAAAACAGTGGCTGGATAGCCTTTACGAAACCAGTACACAGGATCTGTTTTTCACTCTATCTGGATAGCTTGAGAGAAACCATTGACAGCATCCGTTATTCACTCTATCTTGATAGCCTGAGAGAAACCGGTGCAGAGGACCTGGTATTCACTCTATCTGGATACCCTGAGCGAAACCAGTGCTCAGGATCTGGTACTGACTCTATCTGGATGGCCTAAGAGAAACTGGTGCCCAAAATCTGGTATTCACCCTATATGGATAGCCTGAGCGAAACCATTGCTCAGGATCTGGTATTGACTCTATCTGGATAGCCTGAAAGAAACCAGTGCACATGATCTGTTATCCACACTATCTGGATAGCCTGAGAGTAACCAGTGCCTGGATAGCCTGAGAGAAACCAGTGGTCAAGATCCATTATTCCCTGTAAATGCATAGCCTGAAAGAAACATGCGCACATGATCTGTTATCCACACCATCTGGATAGCCTGAGAATAACCGGTGCCTGGATAGCCTGAGAGAAACCAGTGGTCATGATCCATTATTCACCCTATCTGGATAGCCTGAGAGAAACCACTGCACAGGATCTATTATTCAGTCTACCTGGATAGCCTGAGAGAACCAGTGCCTGTATAGCATGAGAGAAACCAGTGCAGAGGATCTGTTTTCCACTCTATCTTGGTAGCCTGAGATAAACCAGTGACATCATCTGGTATTCACTCTATTTTCATAGCCTGAGAGGAACCAGTGCACAGGATCTGTTATTCAAACTATCTGGATAGCCAGAGAGAAACCAGTGCCTGGATAGCCTGAGAGAAGCCAATGCACATAATCTGTTATTCACTGTACCTGGAGTGCATGAGAGAAACCAGTGCACATGATCTGGTATTCACACTATCTTTATAGCCTGAGAAAACCAGTGCGCAGGATCTGTTATTCAATCTATCTGGATAGCCTGAAAAATGCCAGTGCACAGGATCTGTTCTTCACTCTATCTTGATAGCCTGAGAGAAACCAGTGACATCATCTGTTAGTCACTCTACCTTCATAGCCTGAGAGGAACCAGTGCACAGGATCTGGTATTCACACTATCTTTATAGCCTGAGAGAAACCAGTGGGTGGATAGCATGAGAGAAACCAGTGCACTGGATCTTTTTTTCACTCTATGTGGGTAGCCTGAGAGAAACCAGTGCCTGGATAGACTGAGAGAAACCATGCACAGCATCCGTTTTTCCTTCTACCTGGATACCTTGAAAGAAACCAAATGCACAGGATCTGTTATCCACACTACCTGGATAGCCTGAGAGAAACCAGTGCCTGGATAGCCTGAGAGAAACCAGTGGTCAGGATCCATTATTCACTCTATTTGGATAGCCTGAGAGAAACCAGTGCACAGAATCTGTTTTTCACTCTGTCTGGATAGCCTAAGAAATATTAGTGCACAGGATCTGTTATTCACAATATCTGGATAGCCAGAGAGAAACTATTGCATTGATAGCCTGAGAGAAACCAGTGGCTAGGATTCATTATTCATTGTCTCTGAATAGCCTGATAGAAACCAGGGCACAGGATCTGTTATTCACTCTACCCAGATAGCCTGAGAGAAACAAGTGCTCAGGATCTGTTATTCACACTGTCTTTATACCCTGAGAGAAACCAGTCCCTGGATAGTATTATAGAAACCAGTGGCCAAGATCCATTATTCACTCTATCTGGATAGCCCGAGAGAAACTATTGGACAGGATCTGTTTTACACTCTATCTGGAAAGCCTGAGAGAAAACAGTGGCTGGATAGCCTTTACGAAACCAGTACACAGGATCTGTTTTTCACTCTATCTGGATAGCTTGAGAGAAACCATTGACAGCATCCGTTATTCACTCTATCTTGATAGCCTGAGAGAAACCGGTGCAGAGGACCTGGTATTCACTCTATCTGGATACCCTGAGCGAAACCAGTGCTCAGGATCTGGTACTGACTCTATCTGGATGGCCTAAGAGAAACTGGTGCCCAAAATCTGGTATTCACCCTATATGGATAGCCTGAGCGAAACCATTGCTCAGGATCTGGTATTGACTCTATCTGGATAGCCTGAAAGAAACCAGTGCACATGATCTGTTATCCACACTATCTGGATAGCCTGAGAGTAACCAGTGCCTGGATAGCCTGAGAGAAACCAGTGGTCAAGATCCATTATTCCCTGTAAATGCATAGCCTGAAAGAAACATGCGCACATGATCTGTTATCCACACCATCTGGATAGCCTGAGAATAACCGGTGCCTGGATAGCCTGAGAGAAACCAGTGGTCATGATCCATTATTCACCCTATCTGGATAGCCTGAGAGAAACCACTGCACAGGATCTATTATTCAGTCTACCTGGATAGCCTGAGAGAACCAGTGCCTGTATAGCATGAGAGAAACCAGTGCAGAGGATCTGTTTTCCACTCTATCTTGGTAGCCTGAGATAAACCAGTGACATCATCTGGTATTCACTCTATTTTCATAGCCTGAGAGGAACCAGTGCACAGGATCTGTTATTCAAACTATCTGGATAGCCAGAGAGAAACCAGTGCCTGGATAGCCTGAGAGAAGCCAATGCACATAATCTGTTATTCACTGTACCTGGAGTGCATGAGAGAAACCAGTGCACATGATCTGGTATTCACACTATCTTTATAGCCTGAGAAAACCAGTGCGCAGGATCTGTTATTCAATCTATCTGGATAGCCTGAAAAATGCCAGTGCACAGGATCTGTTCTTCACTCTATCTTGATAGCCTGAGAGAAACCAGTGACATCATCTGTTAGTCACTCTACCTTCATAGCCTGAGAGGAACCAGTGCACAGGATCTGGTATTCACACTATCTTTATAGCCTGAGAGAAACCAGTGGGTGGATAGCATGAGAGAAACCAGTGCACTGGATCTTTTTTTCACTCTATGTGGGTAGCCTGAGAGAAACCAGTGCCTGGATAGACTGAGAGAAACCATGCACAGCATCCGTTTTTCCTTCTACCTGGATACCCTGAAAGAAACCAAATGCACAGGATCTGTTATCCACACTACCTGGATAGCCTGAGAGAAACCAGTGCCTGGATAGCCTGAGAGAAACCAGTGGTCAGGATCCATTATTCACTCTATTTGGATAGCCTGAGAGAAACCAGTGCACAGAATCTGTTTTTCACTCTGTCTGGATAGCCTAAGAAATATTAGTGCACAGGATCTGTTATTCACAATATCTGGATAGCCAGAGAGAAACCATTGCATTGATAGCCTGAGAGAAACCAGTGGCTAGGATTCATTATTCATTGTCTCTGAATAGCCTGATAGAAACCAGGGCACAGGATCTGTTATTCACTCTACCCAGATAGCCTGAGAGAAACAAGTGCTCAGGATCTGTTATTCACACTGTCTTTATAACCTGAGAGAAACCAGTCCCTGGATAGTATTATAGAAACCAGTGGCCAAGATCCATTATTCACTCTATCTGGATAGCCCGAGAGAAACTATTGGACAGGATCTGTTTTACACTCTATCTGGAAAGCCTGAGAGAAAACAGTGGCTGGATAGCCTTTACGAAACCAGTACACAGGATCTGTTTTTCACTCTATCTGGATAGCTTGAGAGAAACCATTGACAGCATCCGTTATTCACTCTATCTTGATAGCCTGAGAGAGACCGGTGCACAGGATTTGTTATTCACCGTATCTGGATAGCCTGAGAGAAACCAGTGTTTGGATATAGCCTGAGAGAAACCAGTGCACAGGATCTGTTTTTCACACTATCTGGATAGCCTTAGAGGAACTGGTGCCCAAAAGCTGGTATTCACCCTATCTGGATAGCCTGAGCGAAACCATTGCTCAGGATCTGGTATTGAGTCTATCTGGATAGCCTAAGAGAAACCGGTGCACAGGATCTGTTATTCACTCTATTTGGATAGCCTGAGAAATGCCAGTGCACAGGATCTGTTCTTCACTCTATCTTCATAGCCTGAGAGAAACCAGTGCCTGGATAGCATGAGAGAAGCCAGTGGCCAGGATCCATCATTCACTCTATCTGGATAGCATGAGAGAAACCAGTACACATGATCTTTTTTTCACTCTATCTGGATAGCCTGAGAGAAACCAGTTTCTGGATATAGCCTGAGAGAAACCAGTGCACAGGATCTGTTTTTCACTCTATCTGGATAACCTGAAAGAAACCAGTGCACATGATATGTTATCCACACTATCTGGATAGCCTGAGAGTAACCAGTGCCTGGATAGCCTGAGAGAAACCAGTGATCAAGATCCATTATTCCCTGTAACTGCATAGCCTGAAAGAAACAAGTGCACATGATCTGTTATCCACACCATCTGCATAGCCTGAGAATAACCATTGCCTGGATAGCCTGAGAGAAACCAGTGGTCATGATCCATTATTCACCCTATCTGGATGGCCTGAGAGAAACCACTGCACAGGATCTATTAATCAGTCTACCTGGATAGCCTGAGAGAACCAGTGCCTGTATAGCATGAGAGAAACCAGTGCAGAGGATCTGTTATCCACTCTATCTTGATAGCCTGAGATAAACCAGTGACATCATCTGTTATTCACTCTATTTTCATAGCCTGAGAGGAACCAGTGCACAGGATCTGTTATTCAAACTATCTGGATAGCCAGAGAGAAACCAGTGCCTGGATAGCCTGAGAGAAGCCAATGCACATAATCTGTTATTCACTGTACCTGGAGTGCATGAGAGAAACCAGTGCACATGATCTGGTATTCACACTATCTTTATAGCCTGAGAAAACCAGTGCGCAGGATCTGTTATTCAATCTATCTGGATAGCCTGAAAAATGCCAGTGCACAGGATCTGTTCTTCACTCTATCTTGATAGCCTGAGAGAAACCAGTGACATCATCTGTTAGTCACTCTACCTTCATAGCCTGAGAGGAACCAGTGCACAGGATCTGGTATTCACACTATCTTTATAGCCTGAGAGAAACCAGTGGGTGGATAGCATGAGAGAAACCAGTGCACTGGATCTTTTTTTCACTCTATGTGGGTAGCCTGAGAGAAACCAGTGCCTGGATAGACTGAGAGAAACCATGCACAGCATCCGTTTTTCCTTCTACCTGGATACCTTGAAAGAAACCAAATGCACAGGATCTGTTATCCACACTACCTGGATAGCCTGAGAGAAACCAGTGCCTGGATAGCCTGAGAGAAACCAGTGGTCAGGATCCATTATTCACTCTATTTGGATAGCCTGAGAGAAACCAGTGCACAGAATCTGTTTTTCACTCTGTCTGGATAGCCTAAGAAATATTAGTGCACAGGATCTGTTATTCACAATATCTGGATAGCCAGAGAGAAACTATTGCATTGATAGCCTGAGAGAAACCAGTGGCTAGGATTCATTATTCATTGTCTCTGAATAGCCTGATAGAAACCAGGGCACAGGATCTGTTATTCACTCTACCCAGATAGCCTGAGAGAAACAAGTGCTCAGGATCTGTTATTCACACTGTCTTTATACCCTGAGAGAAACCAGTCCCTGGATAGTATTATAGAAACCAGTGGCCAAGATCCATTATTCACTCTATCTGGATAGCCCGAGAGAAACTATTGGACAGGATCTGTTTTACACTCTATCTGGAAAGCCTGAGAGAAAACAGTGGCTGGATAGCCTTTACGAAACCAGTACACAGGATCTGTTTTTCACTCTATCTGGATAGCTTGAGAGAAACCATTGACAGCATCCGTTATTCACTCTATCTTGATAGCCTGAGAGAAACCGGTGCAGAGGACCTGGTATTCACTCTATCTGGATACCCTGAGCGAAACCAGTGCTCAGGATCTGGTACTGACTCTATCTGGATGGCCTAAGAGAAACTGGTGCCCAAAATCTGGTATTCACCCTATATGGATAGCCTGAGCGAAACCATTGCTCAGGATCTGGTATTGACTCTATCTGGATAGCCTGAAAGAAACCAGTGCACATGATCTGTTATCCACACTATCTGGATAGCCTGAGAGTAACCAGTGCCTGGATAGCCTGAGAGAAACCAGTGGTCAAGATCCATTATTCCCTGTAAATGCATAGCCTGAAAGAAACATGCGCACATGATCTGTTATCCACACCATCTGGATAGCCTGAGAATAACCGGTGCCTGGATAGCCTGAGAGAAACCAGTGGTCATGATCCATTATTCACCCTATCTGGATAGCCTGAGAGAAACCACTGCACAGGATCTATTATTCAGTCTACCTGGATAGCCTGAGAGAACCAGTGCCTGTATAGCATGAGAGAAACCAGTGCAGAGGATCTGTTTTCCACTCTATCTTGGTAGCCTGAGATAAACCAGTGACATCATCTGGTATTCACTTTATTTTCATAGCCTGAGAGGAACCAGTGCACAGGATCTGTTATTCAAACTATCTGGATAGCCAGAGAGAAACCAGTGCCTGGATAGCCTGAGAGAAGCCAATGCACATAATCTGTTATTCACTGTACCTGGAGTGCATGAGAGAAACCAGTGCACATGATCTGGTATTCACACTATCTTTATAGCCTGAGAAAACCAGTGCGCAGGATCTGTTATTCAATCTATCTGGATAGCCTGAAAAATGCCAGTGCACAGGATCTGTTCTTCACTCTATCTTGATAGCCTGAGAGAAACCAGTGACATCATCTGTTAGTCACTCTACCTTCATAGCCTGAGAGGAACCAGTGCACAGGATCTGGTATTCACACTATCTTTATAGCCTGAGAGAAACCAGTGGGTGGATAGCATGAGAGAAACCAGTGCACTGGATCTTTTTTTCACTCTATGTGGGTAGCCTGAGAGAAACCAGTGCCTGGATAGACTGAGAGAAACCATGCACAGCATCCGTTTTTCCTTCTACCTGGATACCCTGAAAGAAACCAAATGCACAGGATCTGTTATCCACACTACCTGGATAGCCTGAGAGAAACCAGTGCCTGGATAGCCTGAGAGAAACCAGTGGTCAGGATCCATTATTCACTCTATTTGGATAGCCTGAGAGAAACCAGTGCACAGAATCTGTTTTTCACTCTGTCTGGATAGCCTAAGAAATATTAGTGCACAGGATCTGTTATTCACAATATCTGGATAGCCAGAGAGAAACCATTGCATTGATAGCCTGAGAGAAACCAGTGGCTAGGATTCATTATTCATTGTCTCTGAATAGCCTGATAGAAACCAGGGCACAGGATCTGTTATTCACTCTACCCAGATAGCCTGAGAGAAACAAGTGCTCAGGATCTGTTATTCACACTGTCTTTATAACCTGAGAGAAACCAGTCCCTGGATAGTATTATAGAAACCAGTGGCCAAGATCCATTATTCACTCTATCTGGATAGCCCGAGAGAAACTATTGGACAGGATCTGTTTTACACTCTATCTGGAAAGCCTGAGAGAAAACAGTGGCTGGATAGCCTTTACGAAACCAGTACACAGGATCTGTTTTTCACTCTATCTGGATAGCTTGAGAGAAACCATTGACAGCATCCGTTATTCACTCTATCTTGATAGCCTGAGAGAGACCGGTGCACAGGATTTGTTATTCACCGTATCTGGATAGCCTGAGAGAAACCAGTGTTTGGATATAGCCTGAGAGAAACCAGTGCACAGGATCTGTTTTTCACACTATCTGGATAGCCTTAGAGGAACTGGTGCCCAAAAGCTGGTATTCACCCTATCTGGATAGCCTGAGCGAAACCATTGCTCAGGATCTGGTATTGAGTCTATCTGGATAGCCTAAGAGAAACCGGTGCACAGGATCTGTTATTCACTCTATTTGGATAGCCTGAGAAATGCCAGTGCACAGGATCTGTTCTTCACTCTATCTTCATAGCCTGAGAGAAACCAGTGCCTGGATAGCATGAGAGAAGCCAGTGGCCAGGATCCATCATTCACTCTATCTGGATAGCATGAGAGAAACCAGTACACATGATCTTTTTTTCACTCTATCTGGATAGCCTGAGAGAAACCAGTTTCTGGATATAGCCTGAGAGAAACCAGTGCACAGGATCTGTTTTTCACTCTATCTGGATAACCTGAAAGAAACCAGTGCACATGATATGTTATCCACACTATCTGGATAGCCTGAGAGTAACCAGTGCCTGGATAGCCTGAGAGAAACCAGTGATCAAGATCCATTATTCCCTGTAACTGCATAGCCTGAAAGAAACAAGTGCACATGATCTGTTATCCACACCATCTGCATAGCCTGAGAATAACCATTGCCTGGATAGCCTGAGAGAAACCAGTGGTCATGATCCATTATTCACCCTATCTGGATGGCCTGAGAGAAACCACTGCACAGGATCTATTAATCAGTCTACCTGGATAGCCTGAGAGAACCAGTGCCTGTATAGCATGAGAGAAACCAGTGCAGAGGATCTGTTATCCACTCTATCTTGATAGCCTGAGATAAACCAGTGACATCATCTGTTATTCACTCTATTTTCATAGCCTGAGAGGAACCAGTGCACAGGATCTGTTATTCAAACTATCTGGATAGCCAGAGAGAAACCAGTGCCTGGATAGCCTGAGAGAAGCCAATGCACATAATCTGTTATTCACTGTACCTGGAGTGCATGAGAGAAACCAGTGCACATGATCTGGTATTCACACTATCTTTATAGCCTGAGAAAACCAGTGCGCAGGATCTGTTATTCAATCTACCTGGATAGCCTGAAAAATGCCAGTGCACAGGATCTGTTCTTCACTCTATCTTGATAGCCTGAGAGAAACCAGTGACATCATCTGTTAGTCACTCTACCTTCATAGCCTGAGAGGAACCCGTGCACAGGATCTGGTATTCACACTATCTTTATAGCCTGAGAGAAACCAGTGGGTGGATAGCATGAGAGAAACCAGTGCACTGGATCTTTTTTTCACTCTATGTGGGTAGCCTGAGAGAAACCAGTGCCTGGATAGACTGAGAGAAACCATGCACAGCATCCGTTTTTCCTTCTACCTGGATACCCTGAAAGAAACCAAATGCACAGGATCTGTTATCCACACTACCTGGATAGCCTGAGAGAAACCAGTGCCTGGATAGCCTGAGAGAAACCAGTGGTCAGGATCCATTATTCACTCTATTTGGATAGCCTGAGAGAAACCAGTGCACAGAATCTGTTTTTCACTCTGTCTGGATAGCCTAAGAAATATTAGTGCACAGGATCTGTTATTCACAATATCTGGATAGCCAGAGAGAAACCATTGCATTGATAGCCTGAGAGAAACCAGTGGCTAGGATTCATTATTCATTGTCTCTGAATAGCCTGATAGAAACCAGGGCACAGGATCTGTTATTCACTCTACCCAGATAGCCTGAGAGAAACAAGTGCTCAGGATCTGTTATTCACACTGTCTTTATAACCTGAGAGAAACCAGTCCCTGGATAGTATTATAGAAACCAGTGGCCAAGATCCATTATTCACTCTATCTGGATAGCCCGAGAGAAACTATTGGACAGGATCTGTTTTACACTCTATCTGGAAAGCCTGAGAGAAAACAGTGGCTGGATAGCCTTTACGAAACCAGTACACAGGATCTGTTTTTCACTCTATCTGGATAGCTTGAGAGAAACCATTGACAGCATCTGTTATTCACTCTATCTTGATAGCCTGAGAGAAACCGGTGCAGAGGACCTGGTATTCACTCTATCTGGATACCCTGAGCGAAACCAGTGCTCAGGATCTGGTACTGACTCTATCTGGATGGCCTAAGAGAAACTGGTGCCCAAAATCTGGTATTCACCCTATATGGATAGCCTGAGCGAAACCATTGCTCAGGATCTGGTATTGACTCTATCTGGATAGCCTAAGAGAAACCGGTGCACAGGATCTGTTATTCACTCTATTTGGATAGCCTGAGAAATGCCAGTGCACAGGGTCTGTTCTTCACTCTATCTTCATAGCCTGAAAGAAACCAGTGCCTGGATAGCAAGAGAGAATCCAGTGGCCAGAATCCATCATTCACTCTATCTGGATAGCATGAGAGAAACCAGTGCACATGATCTTTTTTTCACTCTATCTGGATAGCCTGAGAGAAACCAGTGTCTGGATATAGCCTGAGAGAAACCAGTGCACAGGATCTGTTTTTCACTCTATCTGGATAGCCTGAAAGAAACCAGTGCACATGATCTGTTATCCACACTATCTGGATAGCCTGAGAGTAACCAGTGCCTGGATAGCCTGAGAGAAACCAGTGGTCAAGATCCATTATTCCCTGTAAATGCATAGCCTGAAAGAAACATGCGCACATAATCTGTTATCCACACCATCTGGATAGCCTGAGAATAACCGGTGCCTGAATAGCCTGAGAGAAACCAGTGGTCATGATCCATTATTCACCCTATCTGGATAGCCTGAGAGAAACCACTGCACAGGATCTATTATTCAGTCTACCTGGATAGCCTGAGAGAACCAGTGCCTGTATAGCATGAGAGAAACCAGTGCAGAGGATCTGTTTTCCACTCTATCTTGGTAGCCTGAGATAAACCAGTGACATCATCTGGTATTCACTCTATTTTCATAGCCTGAGAGGAACCAGTGCACAGGATCTGTTATTCAAACTATCTGGATAGCCAGAGAGAAACCAGTGCCTGGATAGCCTGAGAGAAGCCAATGCACATAATCTGTTATTCACTGTACCTGGAGTGCATGAGAGAAACCAGTGCACATGATCTGGTATTCACACTATCTTTATAGCCTGAGAAAACCAGTGCGCAGGATCTGTTATTCAATCTATCTGGATAGCCTGAAAAATGCCAGTGCACAGGATCTGTTCTTCACTCTATCTTCATAGCCTGAGAGAAACCAGTGGGTGGATAGCATGAGAGAAACCAGTGGCCATGATCCATTGTTCACTCTATCTGGATAGCATGAGAGAAACCAGTGCACTGGATCTTTTTTTCACTCTATGTGGGTAGCCTAAGAGAAACCAGTGCCTGGATAGACTGAGAGAAACCATGCACCGGATCCGTTTTTCCTTCTACCTGGATACCCTGAAAGAAACCAAGTGCACAGGATCTGTTATCCACACTACCTGCATAGCCTGAGAGAAACCAGTGCCTGGATAGCCTGAGAGAAACCAGTGGTCAGGATCCATTATTCACTCTATTTGGATAGCCTGAGAGAAACCAGTGCACAGAATCTGTTTTTCACTCTGTCTGGATAGCCTGAGAAATATTAGTGCACAGGATCTGTTATTCACAATATCTGGATAGCCAGAGAGAAACCATTGCATGGATAGCCTGAGAGAAACCAGTGGCTAGGATTCATTATTCATTGTCTCTGAATAGCCTGATAGAAACCAGGGCACAGGATCTGTTATTCACTCTACCCAGATAGCCTGAGAGAAACAAGTGCTCAGGATCTGTTATTCACACTGTCTTTATAACCTGAGAGAAACCAGTCCCTGGATAGTATTATAGAAACCAGTGGCCAAGATCCATTATTCACTCTATCTGGATAGCCCGAGAGAAACTATTGGACAGGATCTGTTTTACACTCTATCTGGAAAGTCTGAGAGAAAACAGTGGCTGGATAGCCTTTACGAAACCAGTACACAGGATCTGTTTTTCACTCTATCTGGATAGCTTGAGAGAAACCATTGACAGCATCCGTTATTCACTCTATCTTGATAGCCTGAGAGAAACCGGTGCAGAGGACCTGGTATTCACTCTATCTGGATACCCTGAGTGAAACCAGTGCTCAGGATCTGCTACTGACTCTATCTGGATGGCCTAAGAGAAACTGGTGCCCAAAATCTGGTATTCACCCTATATGGATAGCCTGAGCGAAACCATTGCTCAGGATCTGGTATTGACTCTATCTGGATAGCCTAAGAGAAACCGGTGCACAGGATCTGTTATTCACTCTATTTGGATAGCCTGAGAAATGCCAGTGCACAGGATCTGTTCTTCACTCTATCTTCATAGCCTGAAAGAAACCAGTGCCTGGATAGCAAGAGAGAATCCAGTGGCCAGGATCCATCATTCACTCTATCTGGATAGCATGAGAGAAACCAGTGCACATTATCTTTTTTTCACTCTATCTGGATAGCCTGAGAGAAACCAGTGTCTGGATATAGCCTGAGAGAAACCAGTGCACAGGATCTGTTTTTCACTCTATCTGGATAGCCTGAAAGAAACCAGTGCACATGATCTGTTATCCACACTATCTGGATAGCCTGAGAGTAACCAGTGCCTGGATAGCCTGAGAGAAACCAGTGGTCAAGATCCATTATTCCCTGTAAATGCATAGCCTGAAAGAAACATGCGCACATGATCTGTTATCCACACCATCTGGATAGCCTGAGAATAACCGGTGCCTGGATAGCCTGAGAGAAACCAGTGGTCATGATCCATTATTCACCCTATCTGGATAGCCTGAGAGAAACCACTGCACAGGATCTATTATTCAGTCTACCTGGATAGCCTGAGAGAACCAGTGCCTGTATAGCATGAGAGAAACCAGTGCAGAGGATCTGTTTTCCACTCCATCTTGGTAGCCTGAGATAAACCAGTGACATCATCTGGTATTCACTCTATTTTCATAGCCTGAGAGGAACCAGTGCACAGGATCTGTTATTCAAACTATCTGGATAGCCAGAGAGAAACCAGTGCCTGGATAGCCTGAGAGAAGCCAATGCACATAATCTGTTATTCACTGTACCTGGAGTGCATGAGAGAAACCAGTGCACATGATCTGGTATTCACACTATCTTTATAGCCTGAGAAAACCAGTGCGCAGGATCTGTTATTCAATCTATCTGGATAGCCTGAAAAATGCCAGTGCACAGGATCTGTTCTTCACTCTATCTTGATAGCCTGAGAGAAACCAGTGACATCATCTGTTAGTCACTCTACCTTCATAGCCTGAGAGGAACCAGTGCACAGGATCTGGTATTCACACTATCTTTATAGCCTGAGAGAAACCAGTGGGTGGATAGCATGAGAGAAACCAGTGCACTGGATCTTTTTTTCACTCTATGTGGGTAGCCTGAGAGAAACCAGTGCCTGGATAGACTGAGAGAAACCATGCACAGCATCCGTTTTTCCTTCTACCTGGATACCTTGAAAGAAACCAAATGCACAGGATCTGTTATCCACACTACCTGGATAGCCTGAGAGAAACCAGTGCCTGGATAGCCTGAGAGAAACCAGTGGTCAGGATCCATTATTCACTCTATTTGGATAGCCTGAGAGAAACCAGTGCACAGAATCTGTTTTTCACTCTGTCTGGATAGCCTAAGAAATATTAGTGCACAGGATCTGTTATTCACAATATCTGGATAGCCAGAGAGAAACTATTGCATTGATAGCCTGAGAGAAACCAGTGGCTAGGATTCATTATTCAGTGTCTCTGAATAGCCTGATAGAAACCAGGGCACAGGATCTGTTATTCACTCTACCCAGATAGCCTGAGAGAAACAAGTGCTCAGGATCTGTTATTCACACTGTCTTTATACCCTGAGAGAAACCAGTCCCTGGATAGTATTATAGAAACCAGTGGCCAAGATCCATTATTCACTCTATCTGGATAGCCCGAGAGAAACTATTGGACAGGATCTGTTTTACACTCTATCTGGAAAGCCTGAGAGAAAACAGTGGCTGGATAGCCTTTACGAAACCAGTACACAGGATCTGTTTTTCACTCTATCTGGATAGCTTGAGAGAAACCATTGACAGCATCCGTTATTCACTCTATCTTGATAGCCTGAGAGAAACCGGTGCAGAGGACCTGGTATTCACTCTATCTGGATACCCTGAGCGAAACCAGTGCTCAGGATCTGGTACTGACTCTATCTGGATGGCCTAAGAGAAACTGGTGCCCAAAATCTGGTATTCACCCTATATGGATAGCCTGAGCGAAACCATTGCTCAGGATCTGGTATTGACTCTATCTGGATAGCCTGAAAGAAACCAGTGCACATGATCTGTTATCCACACTATCTGGATAGCCTGAGAGTAACCAGTGCCTGGATAGCCTGAGAGAAACCAGTGGTCAAGATCCATTATTCCCTGTAAATGCATAGCCTGAAAGAAACATGCGCACATGATCTGTTATCCACACCATCTGGATAGCCTGAGAATAACCGGTGCCTGGATAGCCTGAGAGAAACCAGTGGTCATGATCCATTATTCACCCTATCTGGATAGCCTGAGAGAAACCACTGCACAGGATCTATTATTCAGTCTACCTGGATAGCCTGAGAGAACCAGTGCCTGTATAGCATGAGAGAAACCAGTGCAGAGGATCTGTTTTCCACTCTATCTTGGTAGCCTGAGATAAACCAGTGACATCATCTGGTATTCACTCTATTTTCATAGCCTGAGAGGAACCAGTGCACAGGATCTGTTATTCAAACTATCTGGATAGCCAGAGAGAAACCAGTGCCTGGATAGCCTGAGAGAAGCCAATGCACATAATCTGTTATTCACTGTACCTGGAGTGCATGAGAGAAACCAGTGCACATGATCTGGTATTCACACTATCTTTATAGCCTGAGAAAACCAGTGCGCAGGATCTGTTATTCAATCTATCTGGATAGCCTGAAAAATGCCAGTGCACAGGATCTGTTCTTCACTCTATCTTGATAGCCTGAGAGAAACCAGTGACATCATCTGTTAGTCACTCTACCTTCATAGCCTGAGAGGAACCAGTGCACAGGATCTGGTATTCACACTATCTTTATAGCCTGAGAGAAACCAGTGGGTGGATAGCATGAGAGAAACCAGTGCACTGGATCTTTTTTTCACTCTATGTGGGTAGCCTGAGAGAAACCAGTGCCTGGATAGACTGAGAGAAACCATGCACAGCATCCGTTTTTCCTTCTACCTGGATACCTTGAAAGAAACCAAATGCACAGGATCTGTTATCCACACTACCTGGATAGCCTGAGAGAAACCAGTGCCTGGATAGCCTGAGAGAAACCAGTGGTCAGGATCCATTATTCACTCTATTTGGATAGCCTGAGAGAAACCAGTGCACAGAATCTGTTTTTCACTCTGTCTGGATAGCCTAAGAAATATTAGTGCACAGGATCTGTTATTCACAATATCTGGATAGCCAGAGAGAAACTATTGCATTGATAGCCTGAGAGAAACCAGTGGCTAGGATTCATTATTCATTGTCTCTGAATAGCCTGATAGAAACCAGGGCACAGGATCTGTTATTCACTCTACCCAGATAGCCTGAGAGAAACAAGTGCTCAGGATCTGTTATTCACACTGTCTTTATACCCTGAGAGAAACCAGTCCCTGGATAGTATTATAGAAACCAGTGGCCAAGATCCATTATTCACTCTATCTGGATAGCCCGAGAGAAACTATTGGACAGGATCTGTTTTACACTCTATCTGGAAAGCCTGAGAGAAAACAGTGGCTGGATAGCCTTTACGAAACCAGTACACAGGATCTGTTTTTCACTCTATCTGGATAGCTTGAGAGAAACCATTGACAGCATCCGTTATTCACTCTATCTTGATAGCCTGAGAGAAACCGGTGCAGAGGACCTGGTATTCACTCTATCTGGATACCCTGAGCGAAACCAGTGCTCAGGATCTGGTACTGACTCTATCTGGATGGCCTAAGAGAAACTGGTGCCCAAAATCTGGTATTCACCCTATATGGATAGCCTGAGCGAAACCATTGCTCAGGATCTGGTATTGACTCTATCTGGATAGCCTGAAAGAAACCAGTGCACATGATCTGTTATCCACACTATCTGGATAGCCTGAGAGTAACCAGTGCCTGGATAGCCTGAGAGAAACCAGTGGTCAAGATCCATTATTCCCTGTAAATGCATAGCCTGAAAGAAACATGCGCACATGATCTGTTATCCACACCATCTGGATAGCCTGAGAATAACCGGTGCCTGGATAGCCTGAGAGAAACCAGTGGTCATGATCCATTATTCACCCTATCTGGATAGCCTGAGAGAAACCACTGCACAGGATCTATTATTCAGTCTACCTGGATAGCCTGAGAGAACCAGTGCCTGTATAGCATGAGAGAAACCAGTGCAGAGGATCTGTTTTCCACTCTATCTTGGTAGCCTGAGATAAACCAGTGACATCATCTGGTATTCACTCTATTTTCATAGCCTGAGAGGAACCAGTGCACAGGATCTGTTATTCAAACTATCTGGATAGCCAGAGAGAAACCAGTGCCTGGATAGCCTGAGAGAAGCCAATGCACATAATCTGTTATTCACTGTACCTGGAGTGCATGAGAGAAACCAGTGCACATGATCTGGTATTCACACTATCTTTATAGCCTGAGAAAACCAGTGCGCAGGATCTGTTATTCAATCTATCTGGATAGCCTGAAAAATGCCAGTGCACAGGATCTGTTCTTCACTCTATCTTGATAGCCTGAGAGAAACCAGTGACATCATCTGTTAGTCACTCTACCTTCATAGCCTGAGAGGAACCAGTGCACAGGATCTGGTATTCACACTATCTTTATAGCCTGAGAGAAACCAGTGGGTGGATAGCATGAGAGAAACCAGTGCACTGGATCTTTTTTTCACTCTATGTGGGTAGCCTGAGAGAAACCAGTGCCTGGATAGACTGAGAGAAACCATGCACAGCATCCGTTTTTCCTTCTACCTGGATACCCTGAAAGAAACCAAATGCACAGGATCTGTTATCCACACTACCTGGATAGCCTGAGAGAAACCAGTGCCTGGATAGCCTGAGAGAAACCAGTGGTCAGGATCCATTATTCACTCTATTTGGATAGCCTGAGAGAAACCAGTGCACAGAATCTGTTTTTCACTCTGTCTGGATAGCCTAAGAAATATTAGTGCACAGGATCTGTTATTCACAATATCTGGATAGCCAGAGAGAAACCATTGCATTGATAGCCTGAGAGAAACCAGTGGCTAGGATTCATTATTCATTGTCTCTGAATAGCCTGATAGAAACCAGGGCACAGGATCTGTTATTCACTCTACCCAGATAGCCTGAGAGAAACAAGTGCTCAGGATCTGTTATTCACACTGTCTTTATAACCTGAGAGAAACCAGTCCCTGGATAGTATTATAGAAACCAGTGGCCAAGATCCATTATTCACTCTATCTGGATAGCCCGAGAGAAACTATTGGACAGGATCTGTTTTACACTCTATCTGGAAAGCCTGAGAGAAAACAGTGGCTGGATAGCCTTTACGAAACCAGTACACAGGATCTGTTTTTCACTCTATCTGGATAGCTTGAGAGAAACCATTGACAGCATCCGTTATTCACTCTATCTTGATAGCCTGAGAGAGACCGGTGCACAGGATTTGTTATTCACCGTATCTGGATAGCCTGAGAGAAACCAGTGTTTGGATATAGCCTGAGAGAAACCAGTGCACAGGATCTGTTTTTCACACTATCTGGATAGCCTTAGAGGAACTGGTGCCCAAAAGCTGGTATTCACCCTATCTGGATAGCCTGAGCGAAACCATTGCTCAGGATCTGGTATTGAGTCTATCTGGATAGCCTAAGAGAAACCGGTGCACAGGATCTGTTATTCACTCTATTTGGATAGCCTGAGAAATGCCAGTGCACAGGATCTGTTCTTCACTCTATCTTCATAGCCTGAGAGAAACCAGTGCCTGGATAGCATGAGAGAAGCCAGTGGCCAGGATCCATCATTCACTCTATCTGGATAGCATGAGAGAAACCAGTACACATGATCTTTTTTTCACTCTATCTGGATAGCCTGAGAGAAACCAGTTTCTGGATATAGCCTGAGAGAAACCAGTGCACAGGATCTGTTTTTCACTCTATCTGGATAACCTGAAAGAAACCAGTGCACATGATATGTTATCCACACTATCTGGATAGCCTGAGAGTAACCAGTGCCTGGATAGCCTGAGAGAAACCAGTGATCAAGATCCATTATTCCCTGTAACTGCATAGCCTGAAAGAAACAAGTGCACATGATCTGTTATCCACACCATCTGCATAGCCTGAGAATAACCATTGCCTGGATAGCCTGAGAGAAACCAGTGGTCATGATCCATTATTCACCCTATCTGGATGGCCTGAGAGAAACCACTGCACAGGATCTATTAATCAGTCTACCTGGATAGCCTGAGAGAACCAGTGCCTGTATAGCATGAGAGAAACCAGTGCAGAGGATCTGTTATCCACTCTATCTTGATAGCCTGAGATAAACCAGTGACATCATCTGTTATTCACTCTATTTTCATAGCCTGAGAGGAACCAGTGCACAGGATCTGTTATTCAAACTATCTGGATAGCCAGAGAGAAACCAGTGCCTGGATAGCCTGAGAGAAGCCAATGCACATAATCTGTTATTCACTGTACCTGGAGTGCATGAGAGAAACCAGTGCACATGATCTGGTATTCACACTATCTTTATAGCCTGAGAAAACCAGTGCGCAGGATCTGTTATTCAATCTATCTGGATAGCCTGAAAAATGCCAGTGCACAGGATCTGTTCTTCACTCTATCTTGATAGCCTGAGAGAAACCAGTGACATCATCTGTTAGTCACTCTACCTTCATAGCCTGAGAGGAACCAGTGCACAGGATCTGGTATTCACACTATCTTTATAGCCTGAGAGAAACCAGTGGGTGGATAGCATGAGAGAAACCAGTGCACTGGATCTTTTTTTCACTCTATGTGGGTAGCCTGAGAGAAACCAGTGCCTGGATAGACTGAGAGAAACCATGCACAGCATCCGTTTTTCCTTCTACCTGGATACCTTGAAAGAAACCAAATGCACAGGATCTGTTATCCACACTACCTGGATAGCCTGAGAGAAACCAGTGCCTGGATAGCCTGAGAGAAACCAGTGGTCAGGATCCATTATTCACTCTATTTGGATAGCCTGAGAGAAACCAGTGCACAGAATCTGTTTTTCACTCTGTCTGGATAGCCTAAGAAATATTAGTGCACAGGATCTGTTATTCACAATATCTGGATAGCCAGAGAGAAACTATTGCATTGATAGCCTGAGAGAAACCAGTGGCTAGGATTCATTATTCATTGTCTCTGAATAGCCTGATAGAAACCAGGGCACAGGATCTGTTATTCACTCTACCCAGATAGCCTGAGAGAAACAAGTGCTCAGGATCTGTTATTCACACTGTCTTTATACCCTGAGAGAAACCAGTCCCTGGATAGTATTATAGAAACCAGTGGCCAAGATCCATTATTCACTCTATCTGGATAGCCCGAGAGAAACTATTGGACAGGATCTGTTTTACACTCTATCTGGAAAGCCTGAGAGAAAACAGTGGCTGGATAGCCTTTACGAAACCAGTACACAGGATCTGTTTTTCACTCTATCTGGATAGCTTGAGAGAAACCATTGACAGCATCCGTTATTCACTCTATCTTGATAGCCTGAGAGAAACCGGTGCAGAGGACCTGGTATTCACTCTATCTGGATACCCTGAGCGAAACCAGTGCTCAGGATCTGGTACTGACTCTATCTGGATGGCCTAAGAGAAACTGGTGCCCAAAATCTGGTATTCACCCTATATGGATAGCCTGAGCGAAACCATTGCTCAGGATCTGGTATTGACTCTATCTGGATAGCCTGAAAGAAACCAGTGCACATGATCTGTTATCCACACTATCTGGATAGCCTGAGAGTAACCAGTGCCTGGATAGCCTGAGAGAAACCAGTGGTCAAGATCCATTATTCCCTGTAAATGCATAGCCTGAAAGAAACATGCGCACATGATCTGTTATCCACACCATCTGGATAGCCTGAGAATAACCGGTGCCTGGATAGCCTGAGAGAAACCAGTGGTCATGATCCATTATTCACCCTATCTGGATAGCCTGAGAGAAACCACTGCACAGGATCTATTATTCAGTCTACCTGGATAGCCTGAGAGAACCAGTGCCTGTATAGCATGAGAGAAACCAGTGCAGAGGATCTGTTTTCCACTCTATCTTGGTAGCCTGAGATAAACCAGTGACATCATCTGGTATTCACTTTATTTTCATAGCCTGAGAGGAACCAGTGCACAGGATCTGTTATTCAAACTATCTGGATAGCCAGAGAGAAACCAGTGCCTGGATAGCCTGAGAGAAGCCAATGCACATAATCTGTTATTCACTGTACCTGGAGTGCATGAGAGAAACCAGTGCACATGATCTGGTATTCACACTATCTTTATAGCCTGAGAAAACCAGTGCGCAGGATCTGTTATTCAATCTATCTGGATAGCCTGAAAAATGCCAGTGCACAGGATCTGTTCTTCACTCTATCTTGATAGCCTGAGAGAAACCAGTGACATCATCTGTTAGTCACTCTACCTTCATAGCCTGAGAGGAACCAGTGCACAGGATCTGGTATTCACACTATCTTTATAGCCTGAGAGAAACCAGTGGGTGGATAGCATGAGAGAAACCAGTGCACTGGATCTTTTTTTCACTCTATGTGGGTAGCCTGAGAGAAACCAGTGCCTGGATAGACTGAGAGAAACCATGCACAGCATCCGTTTTTCCTTCTACCTGGATACCCTGAAAGAAACCAAATGCACAGGATCTGTTATCCACACTACCTGGATAGCCTGAGAGAAACCAGTGCCTGGATAGCCTGAGAGAAACCAGTGGTCAGGATCCATTATTCACTCTATTTGGATAGCCTGAGAGAAACCAGTGCACAGAATCTGTTTTTCACTCTGTCTGGATAGCCTAAGAAATATTAGTGCACAGGATCTGTTATTCACAATATCTGGATAGCCAGAGAGAAACCATTGCATTGATAGCCTGAGAGAAACCAGTGGCTAGGATTCATTATTCATTGTCTCTGAATAGCCTGATAGAAACCAGGGCACAGGATCTGTTATTCACTCTACCCAGATAGCCTGAGAGAAACAAGTGCTCAGGATCTGTTATTCACACTGTCTTTATAACCTGAGAGAAACCAGTCCCTGGATAGTATTATAGAAACCAGTGGCCAAGATCCATTATTCACTCTATCTGGATAGCCCGAGAGAAACTATTGGACAGGATCTGTTTTACACTCTATCTGGAAAGCCTGAGAGAAAACAGTGGCTGGATAGCCTTTACGAAACCAGTACACAGGATCTGTTTTTCACTCTATCTGGATAGCTTGAGAGAAACCATTGACAGCATCCGTTATTCACTCTATCTTGATAGCCTGAGAGAGACCGGTGCACAGGATTTGTTATTCACCGTATCTGGATAGCCTGAGAGAAACCAGTGTTTGGATATAGCCTGAGAGAAACCAGTGCACAGGATCTGTTTTTCACACTATCTGGATAGCCTTAGAGGAACTGGTGCCCAAAAGCTGGTATTCACCCTATCTGGATAGCCTGAGCGAAACCATTGCTCAGGATCTGGTATTGAGTCTATCTGGATAGCCTAAGAGAAACCGGTGCACAGGATCTGTTATTCACTCTATTTGGATAGCCTGAGAAATGCCAGTGCACAGGATCTGTTCTTCACTCTATCTTCATAGCCTGAGAGAAACCAGTGCCTGGATAGCATGAGAGAAGCCAGTGGCCAGGATCCATCATTCACTCTATCTGGATAGCATGAGAGAAACCAGTACACATGATCTTTTTTTCACTCTATCTGGATAGCCTGAGAGAAACCAGTTTCTGGATATAGCCTGAGAGAAACCAGTGCACAGGATCTGTTTTTCACTCTATCTGGATAACCTGAAAGAAACCAGTGCACATGATATGTTATCCACACTATCTGGATAGCCTGAGAGTAACCAGTGCCTGGATAGCCTGAGAGAAACCAGTGATCAAGATCCATTATTCCCTGTAACTGCATAGCCTGAAAGAAACAAGTGCACATGATCTGTTATCCACACCATCTGCATAGCCTGAGAATAACCATTGCCTGGATAGCCTGAGAGAAACCAGTGGTCATGATCCATTATTCACCCTATCTGGATGGCCTGAGAGAAACCACTGCACAGGATCTATTAATCAGTCTACCTGGATAGCCTGAGAGAACCAGTGCCTGTATAGCATGAGAGAAACCAGTGCAGAGGATCTGTTATCCACTCTATCTTGATAGCCTGAGATAAACCAGTGACATCATCTGTTATTCACTCTATTTTCATAGCCTGAGAGGAACCAGTGCACAGGATCTGTTATTCAAACTATCTGGATAGCCAGAGAGAAACCAGTGCCTGGATAGCCTGAGAGAAGCCAATGCACATAATCTGTTATTCACTGTACCTGGAGTGCATGAGAGAAACCAGTGCACATGATCTGGTATTCACACTATCTTTATAGCCTGAGAAAACCAGTGCGCAGGATCTGTTATTCAATCTACCTGGATAGCCTGAAAAATGCCAGTGCACAGGATCTGTTCTTCACTCTATCTTGATAGCCTGAGAGAAACCAGTGACATCATCTGTTAGTCACTCTACCTTCATAGCCTGAGAGGAACCCGTGCACAGGATCTGGTATTCACACTATCTTTATAGCCTGAGAGAAACCAGTGGGTGGATAGCATGAGAGAAACCAGTGCACTGGATCTTTTTTTCACTCTATGTGGGTAGCCTGAGAGAAACCAGTGCCTGGATAGACTGAGAGAAACCATGCACAGCATCCGTTTTTCCTTCTACCTGGATACCCTGAAAGAAACCAAATGCACAGGATCTGTTATCCACACTACCTGGATAGCCTGAGAGAAACCAGTGCCTGGATAGCCTGAGAGAAACCAGTGGTCAGGATCCATTATTCACTCTATTTGGATAGCCTGAGAGAAACCAGTGCACAGAATCTGTTTTTCACTCTGTCTGGATAGCCTAAGAAATATTAGTGCACAGGATCTGTTATTCACAATATCTGGATAGCCAGAGAGAAACCATTGCATTGATAGCCTGAGAGAAACCAGTGGCTAGGATTCATTATTCATTGTCTCTGAATAGCCTGATAGAAACCAGGGCACAGGATCTGTTATTCACTCTACCCAGATAGCCTGAGAGAAACAAGTGCTCAGGATCTGTTATTCACACTGTCTTTATAACCTGAGAGAAACCAGTCCCTGGATAGTATTATAGAAACCAGTGGCCAAGATCCATTATTCACTCTATCTGGATAGCCCGAGAGAAACTATTGGACAGGATCTGTTTTACACTCTATCTGGAAAGCCTGAGAGAAAACAGTGGCTGGATAGCCTTTACGAAACCAGTACACAGGATCTGTTTTTCACTCTATCTGGATAGCTTGAGAGAAACCATTGACAGCATCTGTTATTCACTCTATCTTGATAGCCTGAGAGAAACCGGTGCAGAGGACCTGGTATTCACTCTATCTGGATACCCTGAGCGAAACCAGTGCTCAGGATCTGGTACTGACTCTATCTGGATGGCCTAAGAGAAACTGGTGCCCAAAATCTGGTATTCACCCTATATGGATAGCCTGAGCGAAACCATTGCTCAGGATCTGGTATTGACTCTATCTGGATAGCCTAAGAGAAACCGGTGCACAGGATCTGTTATTCACTCTATTTGGATAGCCTGAGAAATGCCAGTGCACAGGGTCTGTTCTTCACTCTATCTTCATAGCCTGAAAGAAACCAGTGCCTGGATAGCAAGAGAGAATCCAGTGGCCAGAATCCATCATTCACTCTATCTGGATAGCATGAGAGAAACCAGTGCACATGATCTTTTTTTCACTCTATCTGGATAGCCTGAGAGAAACCAGTGTCTGGATATAGCCTGAGAGAAACCAGTGCACAGGATCTGTTTTTCACTCTATCTGGATAGCCTGAAAGAAACCAGTGCACATGATCTGTTATCCACACTATCTGGATAGCCTGAGAGTAACCAGTGCCTGGATAGCCTGAGAGAAACCAGTGGTCAAGATCCATTATTCCCTGTAAATGCATAGCCTGAAAGAAACATGCGCACATAATCTGTTATCCACACCATCTGGATAGCCTGAGAATAACCGGTGCCTGAATAGCCTGAGAGAAACCAGTGGTCATGATCCATTATTCACCCTATCTGGATAGCCTGAGAGAAACCACTGCACAGGATCTATTATTCAGTCTACCTGGATAGCCTGAGAGAACCAGTGCCTGTATAGCATGAGAGAAACCAGTGCAGAGGATCTGTTTTCCACTCTATCTTGGTAGCCTGAGATAAACCAGTGACATCATCTGGTATTCACTCTATTTTCATAGCCTGAGAGGAACCAGTGCACAGGATCTGTTATTCAAACTATCTGGATAGCCAGAGAGAAACCAGTGCCTGGATAGCCTGAGAGAAGCCAATGCACATAATCTGTTATTCACTGTACCTGGAGTGCATGAGACAAACCAGTGCACATGATCTGGTATTCACACTATCTTTATAGCCTGAGAAAACCAGTGCGCAGGATCTGTTATTCAATCTATCTGGATAGCCTGAAAAATGCCAGTGCACAGGATCTGTTCTTCACTCTATCTTGATAGCCTGAGAGAAACCAGTGACATCATCTGTTAGTCACTCTACCTTCATAGCCTAAGAGGAACCAGTGCACAGGATCTGGTATTCACACTATCTTTATAGCCTGAGAGAAACCAGTGGGTGGATAGCATGAGAGAAACCAGTGCACTGGATCTTTTTTTCACTCTATGTGGGTAGCCTGAGAGAAACCAGTGCCTGGATAGACTGAGAGAAACCATGCACAGCATCCGTTTTTCCTTCTACCTGGATACCCTGAAAGAAACCAAATGCACAGGATCTGTTATCCACACTACCTGGATAGCCTGAGAGAAACCAGTGCCTGGATAGCCTGAGAGAAACCAGTGGTCAGGATCTGTTTTTCACTCTGTCTGGATAGCCTAAGAAATATTAGTGCACAGGATCTGTTATTCACAATATCTGGATAGCCAGAGAGAAACCATTGCATTGATAGCCTGAGAGAAACCAGTGGCTAGGATTCATTATTCATTGTCTCTGAATAGCCTGATAGAAACCAGGGCACAGGATCTGTTATTCACTCTACCCAGATAGCCTGAGAGAAACAAGTGCTCAGGATCTGTTATTCACACTTTCTTTATAACCTGAGAGAAACCAGTCCCCGGATAGTATTATAGAAACCAGTGGCCAAGATCCATTATTCACTCTATCTGGATAGCCCGAGAGAAACTATTGGACAGGATCTGTTTTACACTCTATCTGGAAAGCCTGAGAGAAAACAGTGGCTGGATAGCCTTTACGAAACCAGTACACAGGATCTGTTTTTCACTCTATCTGGATAGCTTGAGAGAAACCATTGACAGCATCCATTATTCACTCTATCTTGATAGCCTGAGAGAGACCGGTGCACAGGATTTGTTATTCACCGTATCTGGATAGCCTGAGAGAAACCAGTGTTTGGATATAGCCTGAGAGAAACCAGTGCACAGGATCTGTTTTTCACACTATCTGGATAGCCTTAGAGGAACTGGTGCCCAAAATCTGGTATTCACCCTATCTGGATAGCCTGAGCAAAACCATTGCTCAGGATCTGGTATTGAGTCTATCTGGATAGCCTAAGAGAAACCGGTGCACAGGATCTGTTATTCACTCTATTTGGATAGCCTGAGAAATGCCAGTGCACAGGATCTGTTCTTCACTCTATCTTCATAGCCTGAGAGAAACCAGTGCCTGGATAGCATGAGAGAAGCCAGTGGCCAGGATCCATCATTCACTCTATCTGGATAGCATGAGAGAAACCAGTACACATGATCTTTTTTTCACTCTATCTGGATAGCCTGAGAGAAACCAGTTTCTGGATATAGCCTGAGAGAAACCAGTGCACAGGATCTGTTTTTCACTCTATCTGGATAACCTGAAAGAAACCAGTGCACATGATATGTTATCCACACTATCTGGATAGCCTGAGAGTAACCAGTGCCTGGATAGCCTGAGAGAAACCAGTGGTCAAGATCCATTATTCCCTGTAACTGCATAGCCTGAAAGAAACAAGTGCACATGATCTGTTATCCACACCATCTGCATAGCCTGAGAATAACCAGTGCCTGGATAGCCTGAGAGAAACCAGTGGTCATGATCCATTATTCACCCTATCTGGATGGCCTGAGAGAAACCACTGCACAGGATCTATTAATCAGTCTACCTGGATAGCCTGAGAGAACCAGTGCCTGTATAGCATGAGAGAAACCAGTGCAGGGGATCTGTTATCCACTCTATCTTGATAGCCTGAGATAAACCAGTGACATCATCTGTTATTCACTCTATTTTCATAGCCTGAGAGGAACCAGTGCACAGGATCTGTTATTCAAACTATCTGGATAGCCAGAGAGAAACCAGTGCCTGGATAGCCTGAGAGAAGCCAATGCACATAATCTGTTATTCACTGTACCTGGAGTGCATGAGAGAAACCAGTGCACATGATCTGGTATTCACACTATCTTTATAGCCTGAGAAAACCAGTGCGCAGGATCTGTTATTCAATCTATCTGGATAGCCTGAAAAATGCCAGTGCACAGGATCTGTTCTTCACTCTATCTTGATAGCCTGAGAGAAACCAGTGACATCATCTGTTAGTCACTCTACCTTCATAGCCTGAGAGGAACCAGTGCACAGGATCTGGTATTCACACTATCTTTATAGCCTGAGAGAAACCAGTGGGTGGATAGCATGAGAGAAACCAGTGCACTGGATCTTTTTTTCACTCTATGTGGGTAGCCTGAGAGAAACCAGTGCCTGGATAGACTGAGAGAAACCATGCACAGCATCCGTTTTTCCTTCTACCTGGATACCCTGAAAGAAACCAAATGCACAGGATCTGTTATCCACACTACCTGGATAGCCTGAGAGAAACCAGTGCCTGGATAGCCTGAGAGAAACCAGTGGTCAGGATCCATTATTCACTCTATTTGGATAGCCTGAGAGAAACCAGTGCACAGAATCTGTTTTTCACTCTGTCTGGATAGCCTAAGAAATATTAGTGCACAGGATCTGTTATTCACAATATCTGGATAGCCAGAGAGAAACCATTGCATTGATAGCCTGAGAGAAACCAGTGGCTAGGATTCATTATTCATTGTCTCTGAATAGCCTGATAGAAACCAGGGCACAGGATCTGTTATTCACTCTACCCAGATAGCCTGAGAGAAACAAGTGCTCAGGATCTGTTATTCACACTGTCTTTATAACCTGAGAGAAACCAGTCCCTGGATAGTATTATAGAAACCAGTGGCCAAGATCCATTATTCACTATATCTGGATAGCCCGAGAGAAACTATTGGACAGGATCTGTTTTACACTCTATCTGGAAAGCCTGAGAGAAAACAGTGGCTGGATAGCCTTTACGAAACCAGTACACAGGATCTGTTTTTCACTCTATCTGGATAGCTTGAGAGAAACCATTGACAGCATCCGTTATTCACTCTATCTTGATAGCCTGAGAGAAACCGGTGCAGAGGACCTGGTATTCACTCTATCTGGATACCCTGAGCGAAACCAGTGCTCAGGATCTGGTACTGACTCTATCTGGATGGCCTAAGAGAAACTGGTGCCCAAAATCTGGTATTCACCCTATATGGACAGCCTGAGCGAAACCATTGCTCAGGATCTGGTATTGACTCTATCTGGATAGCCTAAGAGAAACCGGTGCACAGGATCTGTTATTCACTCTATTTGGATAGCCTGAGAAATGCCAGTGCACAGGATCTGTTCTTCACTCTATCTTCATAGCCTGAAAGAAACCAGTGCCTGGATAGCAAGAGAGAATCCAGTGGCCAGGATCCATCATTCACTCTATCTGGATAGCATGAGAGAAACCAGTGCACATTATCTTTTTTTCACTCTATCTGGATAGCCTGAGAGAAACCAGTGTCTGGATATAGCCTGAGAGAAACCAGTGCACAGGATCTGTTTTTTCACTCTATCTGGATAGCCTGAAAGAAACCAGTGCACATGATCTGTTATCCACACTATCTGGATAGCCTGAGAGTAACCAGTGCCTGGATAGCCTGAGAGAAACCAGTGGTCAAGATCCATTATTCCCTGTAAATGCATAGCCTGAAAGAAACATGCGC
This sequence comes from Pleurodeles waltl, assembly GCF_031143425.1. NCBI lineage: Eukaryota > Metazoa > Chordata > Amphibia > Caudata > Salamandridae > Pleurodeles > Pleurodeles waltl. The sequence goes on from NC_090439.1 coordinate 1,159,285,406, forward strand.
ACATGATCTGTTATCCACACCATCTGGATAGCCTGAGAATAACCGGTGCCTGGATAGCCTGAGAGAAACCAGTGGTCATGATCCATTATTCACCCTATCTGGATAGCCTGAGAGAAACCACTGCACAGGATCTATTATTCAGTCTACCTGGATAGCCTGAGAGAACCAGTGCCTGTATAGCATGAGAGAAACCAGTGCAGAGGATCTGTTTTCCACTCTATCTTGGTAGCCTGAGATAAACCAGTGACATCATCTGGTATTCACTCTATTTTCATAGCCTGAGAGGAACCAGTGCACAGGATCTGTTATTCAAACTATCTGGATAGCCAGAGAGAAACCAGTGCCTGGATAGCCTGAGAGAAGCCAATGCACATAATCTGTTATTCACTGTACCTGGAGTGCATGAGAGAAACCAGTGCACATGATCTGGTATTCACACTATCTTTATAGCCTGAGAAAACCAGTGCGCAGGATCTGTTATTCAATCTATCTGGATAGCCTGAAAAATGCCAGTGCACAGGATCTGTTCTTCACTCTATCTTGATAGCCTGAGAGAAACCAGTGACATCATCTGTTAGTCACTCTACCTTCATAGCCTGAGAGGAACCAGTGCACAGGATCTGGTATTCACACTATCTTTATAGCCTGAGAGAAACCAGTGGGTGGATAGCATGAGAGAAACCAGTGCACTGGATCTTTTTTTCACTCTATGTGGGTAGCCTGAGAGAAACCAGTGCCTGGATAGACTGAGAGAAACCATGCACAGCATCCGTTTTTCCTTCTACCTGGATACCCTGAAAGAAACCAAATGCACAGGATCTGTTATCCACACTAGCTGGATAGCCTGAGAGAAACCAGTGCCTGGATAGCCTGAGAGAAACCAGTGGTCAGGATTCATTATTCACTCTATTTGGATAGCCTGAGAGAAACCAGTGCACAGAATCTGTTTTTCACTCTGTCTGGATAGCCTAAGAAATATTAGTGCACAGGATCTGTTATTCACAATATCTGGATAGCCAGAGAGAAACCATTGCATTGATAGCCTGAGAGAAACCAGTGGCTAGGATTCATTATTCATTGTCTCTGAATAGCCTGATAGAAACCAGGGCACAGGATCTGTTATTCACTCTACCCAGATAGCCTGAGCGAAACAAGTGCTCAGGATCTGTTATTCACACTGTCTTTATAACCTGAGAGAAACCAGTCCCTGGATAGTATTATAGAAACCAGTGGCCAAGATCCATTATTCACTCTATCTGGATAGCCCGAGAGAAACTATTGGACAGGATCTGTTTTACACTCTATCTGGAAAGCCTGAGAGAAAACAGTGGCTGGATAGCCTTTACGAAACCAGTACACAGGATCTGTTTTTCACTCTATCTGGATAGCTTGAGAGAAACCATTGACAGCATCCGTTATTCACTCTATCTTGATAGCCTGAGAGAAACCGGTGCAGAGGACCTGGTATTCACTCTATCTGGATACCCTGAGCGAAACCAGTGCTCAGGATCTGGTACTGACTCTATCTGGATGGCCTAATAGAAACTGGTGCCCAAAATCTGGTATTCACCCTATATGGATAGCCTGAGCGAAACCATTGCTCAGGATCTGGTATTGACTCTATCTGGATAGCCTAAGAGAAACCGGTGCACAGGTTCTGTTATTCACTCTATTTGGATAGCCTGAGAAATGCCAGTGCACAGGGTCTGTTCTTCACTCTATCTTCATAGCCTGAAAGAAACCAGTGCCTGGATAGCAAGAGAGAATCCAGTGGCCAGAATCCATCATTCACTCTATCTGGATAGCATGAGAGAAACCAGTGCACATTATCTTTTTTTCACTCTATCTGGATAGCCTGAGAGAAACCAGTGTCTGGATATAGCCTGAGAGAAACCAGTGCACAGGATCTGTTTTTTCACTCTATCTGGATAGCCTGAAAGAAACCAGTGCACATGATCTGTTATCCACACTATCTGGATAGCCTGAGAGTAACCAGTGCCTGGATAGCCTGAGAGAAACCAGTGGTCAAGATCCATTATTCCCTGTAAATGCATAGCCTGAAAGAAACATACGCACATGATCTGTTATCCACACCATCTGGATAGCCTGAGAATAACCGGTGCCTGGATAGCCTGAGAGAAACCAGTGGTCATGATCCATTATTCACCCTATCTGGATAGCCTGAGAGAAACCACTGCACAGGATCTATTATTCAGTCTACCTGGATAGCCTGAGAGAACCAGTGCCTGTATAGGATGAGAGAAACCAGTGCAGAGGATCTGTTTTCCACTCTATCTTGGTAGCCTGAGATAAACCAGTGACATCATCTGGTATTCACTCTATTTTCATAGCCTGAGAGGAACCAGTGCACAGGATCTGTTATTCAAACTATCTGGATAGCCAGAGAGAAACCAGTGCCTGGATAGCCTGAGAGAAGCCAATGCACATAATCTGTTATTCACTGTACCTGGAGTGCATGAGAGAAACCAGTGCACATGATCTGGTATTCACACTATCTTTATAGCCTGAGAAAACCAGTGCGCAGGATCTGTTATTCAATCTATCTGGATAGCCTGAAAAATGCCAGTGCACAGGATCTGTTCTTCACTCTATCTTGATAGCCTGAGAGAAACCAGTGACATCATCTGTTAGTCACTCTACCTTCATAGCCTGAGAGGAACCAGTGCACAGGATCTGGTATTCACACTATCTTTATAGCCTGAGAGAAACCAGTGGGTGGATAGCATGAGAGAAACCAGTGCACTGGATCTTTTTTTCACTCTATGTGGGTGGCCTGAGAGAAACCAGTGCCTGGATAGACTGAGAGAAACCATGCACAGCATCCGTTTTTCCTTCTACCTGGATACCCTGAAAGAAACCAAATGCACAGGATCTGTTATCCACACTACCTGGATAGCCTGAGAGAAACCAGTGCCTGGATAGCCTGAGAGAAACCAGTGGTCTGGATCCATTATTCACTCTATTTGGATAGCCTGAGAGAAACCAGTGCACAGAATCTGTTTTTCACTCTGTCTGGATAGCCTAAGAAATATTAGTGCACAGGATCTGTTATTCACAATATCTGGATAGCCAGAGAGAAACCATTGCATTGATAGCCTGAGAGAAACCAGTGGCTAGGATTCATTATTCATTGTCTCTGAATAGCCTGATAGAAACCAGGGCACAGGATCTGTTATTCACTCTACCCAGATAGCCTGAGCGAAACAAGTGCTCAGGATCTGTTATTCACACTGTCTTTATAACCTGAGAGAAACCAGTCCCTGGATAGTATTATAGAAACCAGTGGCCAAGATCCATTATTTACTCTATCTGGATAGCCCGAGAGAAACTATTGGACAGGATCTGTTTTACACTCTATCTGGAAAGCCTGAGAGAAAACAGTGGCTGGATAGCCTTTACGAAACCAGTACACAGGATCTGTTTTTCACTCTATCTGGATAGCTTGAGAGAAACCATTGACAGCATCCGTTATTCACTCTATCTTGATAGCCTGAGAGAAACCGGTGCAGAGGACCTGGTATTCACTCTATCTGGATACCCTGAGCGAAACCAGTGCTCAGGATCTGGTACTGACTCTATCTGGATGGCCTAAGAGAAACTGGTGCCCAAAATCTGGTATTCACCCTATATGGATAGCCTGAGCGAAACCACTGCTCAGGATCTGGTATTGACTCTATCTGGATAGCCTAAGAGAAACCGGTGCACAGGATCTGTTATTCACTCTATTTGGATAGCCTGAGAAATGCCAGTGCACAGGGTCTGTTCTTCACTCTAGCTTCATAGCCTGAAAGAAACCAGTGCCTGGATAGCAAGAGAGAATCCAGTGGCCAGAATCCATCATTCACTCTATCTGGATAGCATGAGAGAAACCAGTGCACATGATCTTTTTTTCACTCTATCTGGATAGCCTGAGAGAAACCAGTGTCTGGATATAGCCTGAGAGAAACCAGTGCACAGGATATGTTTTTCACTCTATCTGGATAGCCTGAAAGAAACCAGTGCACATGATCTGTTATCCACACTATCTGGATAGCCTGAGAGTAACCAGTGCCTGGATAGCCTGAGAGAAACCAGTGGTCAAGATCCATTATTCCCTGTAAATGCATAGCCTGAAAGAAACATGCGCACATGATCTGTTATCCACACCATCTGGATAGCCTGAGAATAACCGGTGCCTGGATAGCCTGAGAGAAACCAGTGGTCATGATCCATTATTCACCCTATCTGGATAGCCTGAGAGAAACCACTGCACAGGATCTATTATTCAGTCTACCTGGATAGCCTGAGAGAACCAGTGCCTGTATAGCATGAGAGAAACCAGTGCAGAGGATCTGTTTTCCACTCTATCTTGGTAGCCTGAGATAAACCAGTGACATCATCTGGTATTCACTCTATTTTCATAGCCTGAGAGGAACCAGTGCACAGGATCTGTTATTCAAACTATCTGGATAGCCAGAGAGAAACCAGTGCCTGGATAGCCTGAGAGAAGCCAATGCACATAATCTGTTATTCACTGTACCTGGAGTGCATGAGAGAAACCAGTGCACATGATCTGGTATTCACACTATCTTTATAGCCTGAGAAAACCAGTGCGCAGGATCTGTTATTCAATCTATCTGGATAGCCTGAAAAATGCCAGTGCACAGGATCTGTTCTTCACTCTATCTTGATAGCCTGAGAGAAACCAGTGACATCATCTGTTAGTCACTCTACCTTCATAGCCTGAGAGGAACCAGTGCACAGGATCTGGTATTCACACTATCTTTATAGCCTGAGAGAAACCAGTGGGTGGATAGCATGAGAGAAACCAGTGCACTGGATCTTTTTTTAACTCTATGTGGGTAGCCTGAGAGAAACCAGTGCCTGGATAGACTGAGAGAAACCATGCACAGCATCCGTTTTTCCTTCTACCTGGATACCCTGAAAGAAACCAAATGCACAGGATCTGTTATCCACACTACCTGGATAGCCTGAGAGAAACCAGTGCCTGGATAGCCTGAGAGAAACCAGTGGTCAGGATCCATTATTCACTCTATTTGGATAGCCTGAGAGAAACCAGTGCACAGAATCTGTTTTTCACTCTGTCTGGATAGCCTAAGAAATATTAGTGCACAGGATCTGTTATTCACAATATCTGGATAGCCAGAGAGAAACCATTGCATTGATAGCCTGAGAGAAACCAGTGGCTAGGATTCATTATTCATTGTCTCTGAATAGCCTGATAGAAACCAGGGCACAGGATCTGTTATTCACTCTACCCAGATAGCCTGAGCGAAACAAGTGCTCAGGATCTGTTATTCACACTGTCTTTATAACCTGAGAGAAACCAGTCCCTGGATAGTATTATAGAAACCAGTGGCCAAGATCCATTATTCACTCTATCTGGATAGCCCGAGAGAAACTATTGGACAGGATCTGTTTTACACTCTATCTGGAAAGCCTGAGAGAAAACAGTGGCTGGATAGCCTTTACGAAACCAGTACACAGGATCTGTTTTTCACTCTATCTGGATAGCTTGAGAGAAACCATTGACAGCATCCGTTATTCACTCTATCTTGATAGCCTGAGAGAAACCGGTGCAGAGGACCTGGTATTCACTCTATCTGGATACCCTGAGCGAAACCAGTGCTCAGGATCTGGTACTGACTCTATCTGGATGGCCTAAGAGAAACTGGTGCCCAAAATCTGGTATTCACCCTATATGGATAGCCTGAGCGAAACCATTGCTCAGGATCTGGTATTGACTCTATCTGGATAGCCTAAGAGAAACCGGTGCACAGGATCTGTTATTCACTCTATTTGGATAGCCTGAGAAATGCCAGTGCACAGGGTCTGTTCTTCACTCTATCTTCATAGCCTGAAAGAAACCAGTGCCTGGATAGCAAGAGAGAATCCAGTGGCCAGAATCCATCATTCACTCTATCTGGATAGCATGAGAGAAACCAGTGCACATGATCTTTTTTTCACTCTATCTGGATAGCCTGAGAGAAACCAGTGTCTGGATATAGCCTGAGAGAAATCAGTGCACAGGATCTGTTTTTCACTCTATCTGGATAGCCTGAAAGAAACCAGTGCACATGATCTGTTATCCACACTATCTGGATAGCCTGAGAGTAACCAGTGCCTGGATAGCCTGAGAGAAACCAGTGGTCAAGATCCATTATTCCCTGTAAATGCATAGCCTGAAAGAAACATGCGCACATGATCTGTTATCCACACCATCTGGATAGCCTGAGAATAACCGGTGCCTGGATAGCCTGAGAGAAACCAGTGGTCATGATCCATTATTCACCCTATCTGGATAGCCTGAGAGAAACCACTGCACAGGATCTATTATTCAGTCTACCTGGATAGCCTGAGAGAACCAGTGCCTGTATAGCATGAGAGAAACCAGTGCAGAGGATCTGTTTTCCACTCTATCTTGGTAGCCTGAGATAAACCAGTGACATCATCTGGTATTCACTCTATTTTCATAGCCTGAGAGGAACCAGTGCACAGGATCTGTTATTCAAACTATCTGGATAGCCAGAGAGAAACCAGTGCCTGGATAGCCTGAGAGAAGCCAATGCACATAATCTGTTATTCACTGTACCTGGAGTGCATGAGAGAAACCAGTGCACATGATCTGGTATTCACACTATCTTTATAGCCTGAGAAAACCAGTGCGCAGGATCTGTTATTCAATCTATCTGGATAGCCTGAAAAATGCCAGTGCACAGGATCTGTTCTTCACTCTATCTTGATAGCCTGAGAGAAACCAGTGACATCATCTGTTAGTCACTCTACCTTCATAGCCTGAGAGGAACCAGTGCACAGGATCTGGTATTCACACTATCTTTATAGCCTGAGAGAAACCAGTGGGTGGATAGCATGAGAGAAACCAGTGCACTGGATCTTTTTTTCACTCTATGTGGGTAGCCTGAGAGAAACCAGTGCCTGGATAGACTGAGAGAAACCATGCACAGCATCCGTTTTTCCTTCTACCTGGATACCCTGAAAGAAACCAAATGCACAGGATCTGTTATCCACACTACCTGGATAGCCTGAGAGAAACCAGTGCCTGGATAGCCTGAGAGAAACCAGTGGTCAGGATCTGTTTTTCACTCTGTCTGGATAGCCTAAGAAATATTAGTGCACAGGATCTGTTATTCACAATATCTGGATAGCCAGAGAGAAACCATTGCATTGATAGCCTGAGAGAAACCAGTGGCTAGGATTCATTATTCATTGTCTCTGAATAGCCTGATAGAAACCAGGGCACAGGATCTGTTATTCACTCTACCCAGATAGCCTGAGAGAAACAAGTGCTCAGGATCTGTTATTCACACTTTCTTTATAACCTGAGAGAAACCAGTCCCCGGATAGTATTATAGAAACCAGTGGCCAAGATCCATTATTCACTCTATCTGGATAGCCCGAGAGAAACTATTGGACAGGATCTGTTTTACACTCTATCTGGAAAGCCTGAGAGAAAACAGTGGCTGGATAGCCTTTACGAAACCAGTACACAGGATCTGTTTTTCACTCTATCTGGATAGCTTGAGAGAAACCATTGACAGCATCCATTATTCACTCTATCTTGATAGCCTGAGAGAGACCGGTGCACAGGATTTGTTATTCACCGTATCTGGATAGCCTGAGAGAAACCAGTGTTTGGATATAGCCTGAGAGAAACCAGTGCACAGGATCTGTTTTTCACACTATCTGGATAGCCTTAGAGGAACTGGTGCCCAAAATCTGGTATTCACCCTATCTGGATAGCCTGAGCGAAACCATTGCTCAGGATCTGGTATTGAGTCTATCTGGATAGCCTAAGAGAAACCGGTGCACAGGATCTGTTATTCACTCTATTTGGATAGCCTGAGAAATGCCAGTGCACAGGATCTGTTCTTCACTCTATCTTCATAGCCTGAGAGAAACCAGTGCCTGGATAGCATGAGAGAAGCCAGTGGCCAGGATCCATCATTCACTCTATCTGGATAGCATGAGAGAAACCAGTACACATGATCTTTTTTTCACTCTATCTGGATAGCCTGAGAGAAACCAGTTTCTGGATATAGCCTGAGAGAAACCAGTGCACAGGATCTGTTTTTCACTCTATCTGGATAACCTGAAAGAAACCAGTGCATATGATATGTTATCCACACTATCTGGATAGCCTGAGAGTAACCAGTGCCTGGATAGCCTGAGAGAAACCAGTGGTCAAGATCCATTATTCCCTGTAACTGCATAGCCTGAAAGAAACAAGTGCACATGATCTGTTATCCACACCATCTGCATAGCCTGAGAATAACCAGTGCCTGGATAGCCTGAGAGAAACCAGTGGTCATGATCCATTATTCACCCTATCTGGATGGCCTGAGAGAAACCACTGCACAGGATCTATTAATCAGTCTACCTGGATAGCCTGAGAGAACCAGTGCCTGTATAGCATGAGAGAAACCAGTGCAGGGGATCTGTTATCCACTCTATCTTGATAGCCTGAGATAAACCAGTGACATCATCTGTTATTCACTCTATTTTCATAGCCTGAGAGGAACCAGTGCACAGGATCTGTTATTCAAACTATCTGGATAGCCAGAGAGAAACCAGTGCCTGGATAGCCTGAGAGAAGCCAATGCACATAATCTGTTATTCACTGTACCTGGAGTGCATGAGAGAAACCAGTGCACATGATCTGGTATTCACACTATCTTTATAGCCTGAGAAAACCAGTGCGCAGGATCTGTTATTCAATCTATCTGGATAGCCTGAAAAATGCCAGTGCACAGGATCTGTTCTTCACTCTATCTTCATAGCCTGAAAGAAACCAGTGCCTGGATAACAAGAGAGAATCCAGTGGCCAGGATCCATCATTCACTCTATCTGGATAGCATGAGAGAAACCAGTGCACATGATCTGGTAATCACACTATCTTTATAGCCTGAGAGAAACCAGTGGGTGGATAGCATGAGAGAAACCAGTGGCCATGATCCATTGTTCACTCTATCTGGATAGCATGAGAGAAACCAGTGCACTGGATCTTTTTTTCACTCTATGTGGGTAGCCTAAGAGAAACCAGTGCCTGGATAGACTGAGAGAAACCATGCACCGGATCCGTTTTTCCTTCTACCTGGATACCCTGAAAGAAACCAAGTGCACAGGATCTGTTATCCACACTACCTGCATAGCCTGAGAGAAACCAGTGCCTGGATAGCCTGAGAGAAACCAGTGGTCAGGATCCATTATTCACTCTATTTGGATAGCCTGAGAGAAACCAGTGCACAGAATCTGTTTTTCACTCTGTCTGGATAGCCTGAGAAATATTAGTGCACAGGATCTGTTATTCACAATATCTGGATAGCCAGAGAGAAACCATTGCATGGATAGCCTGAGAGAAACCAGTGGCTAGGATTCATTATTCATTGTCTCTGAATAGCCTGATAGAAACCAGGGCACAGGATCTGTTATTCACTCTTCCCAGATAGCCTGAGAGAAACAAGTGCTCAGGATCTGTTATTCACACTGTCTTTATAACCTGAGAGAAACCAGTCCCTGGATAGTATTATAGAAACCAGTGGCCAAGATCCATTATTCACTCTATCTGGATAGCCCGAGAGAAACTATTGGACAGGATCTGTTTTACACTCTATCTGGAAAGCCTGAGAGAAAACAGTGGCTGGATAGCCTTTACGAAACCAGTACACAGGATCTGTTTTTCACTCTATCTGGATAGCTTGAGAGAAACCATTGACAGCATCCGTTATTCACTCTATCTTGATAGCCTGAGAGAAACCGGTGCAGAGGACCTGGTATTCACTCTATCTGGATACCCTGAGCGAAACCAGTGCTCAGGATCTGGTACTGACTCTATCTGGATGGCCTAAGAGAAACTGGTGCCCAAAATCTGGTATTCACCCTATATGGATAGCCTGAGCGAAACCATTGCTCAGGATCTGGTATTGACTCTATCTGGATAGCCTAAGAGAAACCGGTGCACAGGATCTGTTATTCACTCTATTTGGATAGCCTGAGAAATGCCAGTGCACAGGGTCTGTTCTTCACTCTATCTTCATAGCCTGAAAGAAACCAGTGCCTGGATAGCAAGAGAGAATCCAGTGGCCAGAATCCATCATTCACTCTATCTGGATAGCATGAGAGAAACCAGTGCACATGATCTTTTTTTCACTCTATCTGGATAGCCTGAGAGAAACCAGTGTCTGGATATAGCCTGAGAGAAACCAGTGCACAGGATCTGTTTTTCACTCTATCTGGATAGCCTGAAAGAAACCAGTGCACATGATCTGTTATCCACACTATCTGGATAGCCTGAGAGTAACCAGTGCCTGGATAGCCTGAGAGAAACCAGTGGTCAAGATCCATTATTCCCTGTAAATGCATAGCCTGAAAGAAACATGCGCACATGATCTGTTATCCACACCATCTGGATAGCCTGAGAATAACCGGTGCCTGGATAGCCTGAGAGAAACCAGTGGTCATGATCCATTATTCACCCTATCTGGATAGCCTGAGAGAAACCACTGCACAGGATCTATTATTCAGTCTACCTGGATAGCCTGAGAGAACCAGTGCCTGTATAGCATGAGAGAAACCAGTGCAGAGGATCTGTTTTCCACTCTATCTTGGTAGCCTGAGATAAACCAGTGACATCATCTGGTATTCACTCTATTTTCATAGCCTGAGAGGAACCAGTGCACAGGATCTGTTATTCAAACTATCTGGATAGCCAGAGAGAAACCAGTGCCTGGATAGCCTGAGAGAAGCCAATGCACATAATCTGTTATTCACTGTACCTGGAGTGCATGAGAGAAACCAGTGCACATGATCTGGTATTCACACTATCTTTATAGCCTGAGAAAACCAGTGCGCAGGATCTGTTATTCAATCTATCTGGATAGCCTGAAAAATGCCAGTGCACAGGATCTGTTCTTCACTCTATCTTGATAGCCTGAGAGAAACCAGTGACATCATCTGTTAGTCACTCTACCTTCATAGCCTGAGAGGAACCAGTGCACAGGATCTGGTATTCACACTATCTTTATAGCCTGAGAGAAACCAGTGGGTGGATAGCATGAGAGAAACCAGTGCACTGGATCTTTTTTTCACTCTATGTGGGTAGCCTGAGAGAAACCAGTGCCTGGATAGACTGAGAGAAACCATGCACAGCATCCGTTTTTCCTTCTACCTGGATACCCTGAAAGAAACCAAATGCACAGGATCTGTTATCCACACTACCTGGATAGCCTGAGAGAAACCAGTGCCTGGATAGCCTGAGAGAAACCAGTGGTCAGGATTCATTATTCACTCTATTTGGATAGCCTGAGAGAAACCAGTGCACAGAATCTGTTTTTCACTCTGTCTGGATAGCCTAAGAAATATTAGTGCACAGGATCTGTTATTCACAATATCTGGATAGCCAGAGAGAAACCATTGCATTGATAGCCTGAGAGAAACCAGTGGCTAGGATTCATTATTCATTGTCTCTGAATAGCCTGATAGAAACCAGGGCACAGGATCTGTTATTCACTCTACCCAGATAGCCTGAGCGAAACAAGTGCTCAGGATCTGTTATTCACACTGTCTTTATAACCTGAGAGAAACCAGTCCCTGGATAGTATTATAGAAACCAGTGGCCAAGATCCATTATTCACTCTATCTGGATAGCCCGAGAGAAACTATTGGACAGGATCTGTTTTACACTCTATCTGGAAAGCCTGAGAGAAAACAGTGGCTGGATAGCCTTTACGAAACCAGTACACAGGATCTGTTTTTCACTCTATCTGGATAGCTTGAGAGAAACCATTGACAGCATCCGTTATTCACTCTATCTTGATAGCCTGAGAGAAACCGGTGCAGAGGACCTGGTATTCACTCTATCTGGATACCCTGAGCGAAACCAGTGCTCAGGATCTGGTACTGACTCTATCTGGATGGCCTAATAGAAACTGGTGCCCAAAATCTGGTATTCACCCTATATGGATAGCCTGAGCGAAACCATTGCTCAGGATCTGGTATTGACTCTATCTGGATAGCCTAAGAGAAACCGGTGCACAGGTTCTGTTATTCACTCTATTTGGATAGCCTGAGAAATGCCAGTGCACAGGGTCTGTTCTTCACTCTATCTTCATAGCCTGAAAGAAACCAGTGCCTGGATAGCAAGAGAGAATCCAGTGGCCAGAATCCATCATTCACTCTATCTGGATAGCATGAGAGAAACCAGTGCACATTATCTTTTTTTCACTCTATCTGGATAGCCTGAGAGAAACCAGTGTCTGGATATAGCCTGAGAGAAACCAGTGCACAGGATCTGTTTTTTCACTCTATCTGGATAGCCTGAAAGAAACCAGTGCACATGATCTGTTATCCACACTATCTGGATAGCCTGAGAGTAACCAGTGCCTGGATAGCCTGAGAGAAACCAGTGGTCAAGATCCATTATTCCCTGTAAATGCATAGCCTGAAAGAAACATACGCACATGATCTGTTATCCACACCATCTGGATAGCCTGAGAATAACCGGTGCCTGGATAGCCTGAGAGAAACCAGTGGTCATGATCCATTATTCACCCTATCTGGATAGCCTGAGAGAAACCACTGCACAGGATCTATTATTCAGTCTACCTGGATAGCCTGAGAGAACCAGTGCCTGTATAGGATGAGAGAAACCAGTGCAGAGGATCTGTTTTCCACTCTATCTTGGTAGCCTGAGATAAACCAGTGACATCATCTGGTATTCACTCTATTTTCATAGCCTGAGAGGAACCAGTGCACAGGATCTGTTATTCAAACTATCTGGATAGCCAGAGAGAAACCAGTGCCTGGATAGCCTGAGAGAAGCCAATGCACATAATCTGTTATTCACTGTACCTGGAGTGCATGAGAGAAACCAGTGCACATGATCTGGTATTCACACTATCTTTATAGCCTGAGAAAACCAGTGCGCAGGATCTGTTATTCAATCTATCTGGATAGCCTGAAAAATGCCAGTGCACAGGATCTGTTCTTCACTCTATCTTGATAGCCTGAGAGAAACCAGTGACATCATCTGTTAGTCACTCTACCTTCATAGCCTGAGAGGAACCAGTGCACAGGATCTGGTATTCACACTATCTTTATAGCCTGAGAGAAACCAGTGGGTGGATAGCATGAGAGAAACCAGTGCACTGGATCTTTTTTTCACTCTATGTGGGTGGCCTGAGAGAAACCAGTGCCTGGATAGACTGAGAGAAACCATGCACAGCATCCGTTTTTCCTTCTACCTGGATACCCTGAAAGAAACCAAATGCACAGGATCTGTTATCCACACTACCTGGATAGCCTGAGAGAAACCAGTGCCTGGATAGCCTGAGAGAAACCAGTGGTCTGGATCCATTATTCACTCTATTTGGATAGCCTGAGAGAAACCAGTGCACAGAATCTGTTTTTCACTCTGTCTGGATAGCCTAAGAAATATTAGTGCACAGGATCTGTTATTCACAATATCTGGATAGCCAGAGAGAAACCATTGCATTGATAGCCTGAGAGAAACCAGTGGCTAGGATTCATTATTCATTGTCTCTGAATAGCCTGATAGAAACCAGGGCACAGGATCTGTTATTCACTCTACCCAGATAGCCTGAGCGAAACAAGTGCTCAGGATCTGTTATTCACACTGTCTTTATAACCTGAGAGAAACCAGTCCCTGGATAGTATTATAGAAACCAGTGGCCAAGATCCATTATTTACTCTATCTGGATAGCCCGAGAGAAACTATTGGACAGGATCTGTTTTACACTCTATCTGGAAAGCCTGAGAGAAAACAGTGGCTGGATAGCCTTTACGAAACCAGTACACAGGATCTGTTTTTCACTCTATCTGGATAGCTTGAGAGAAACCATTGACAGCATCCGTTATTCACTCTATCTTGATAGCCTGAGAGAAACCGGTGCAGAGGACCTGGTATTCACTCTATCTGGATACCCTGAGCGAAACCAGTGCTCAGGATCTGGTACTGACTCTATCTGGATGGCCTAAGAGAAACTGGTGCCCAAAATCTGGTATTCACCCTATATGGATAGCCTGAGCGAAACCACTGCTCAGGATCTGGTATTGACTCTATCTGGATAGCCTAAGAGAAACCGGTGCACAGGATCTGTTATTCACTCTATTTGGATAGCCTGAGAAATGCCAGTGCACAGGGTCTGTTCTTCACTCTAGCTTCATAGCCTGAAAGAAACCAGTGCCTGGATAGCAAGAGAGAATCCAGTGGCCAGAATCCATCATTCACTCTATCTGGATAGCATGAGAGAAACCAGTGCACATGATCTTTTTTTCACTCTATCTGGATAGCCTGAGAGAAACCAGTGTCTGGATATAGCCTGAGAGAAACCAGTGCACAGGATCTGTTTTTCACTCTATCTGGATAGCCTGAAAGAAACCAGTGCACATGATCTGTTATCCACACTATCTGGATAGCCTGAGAGTAACCAGTGCCTGGATAGCCTGAGAGAAACCAGTGGTCAAGATCCATTATTCCCTGTAAATGCATAGCCTGAAAGAAACATGCGCACATGATCTGTTATCCACACCATCTGGATAGCCTGAGAATAACCGGTGCCTGGATAGCCTGAGAGAAACCAGTGGTCATGATCCATTATTCACCCTATCTGGATAGCCTGAGAGAAACCACTGCACAGGATCTATTATTCAGTCTACCTGGATAGCCTGAGAGAACCAGTGCCTGTATAGCATGAGAGAAACCAGTGCAGAGGATCTGTTTTCCACTCTATCTTGGTAGCCTGACATAAACCAGTGACATCATCTGGTATTCACTCTATTTTCATAGCCTGAGAGGAACCAGTGCACAGGATCTGTTATTCAAACTATCTGGATAGCCAGAGAGAAACCAGTGCCTGGATAGCCTGAGAGAAGCCAATGCACATAATCTGTTATTCACTGTACCTGGAGTGCATGAGAGAAACCAGTGCACATGATCTGGTATTCACACTATCTTTATAGCCTGAGAAAACCAGTGCGCAGGATCTGTTATTCAATCTATCTGGATAGCCTGAAAAATGCCAGTGCACAGGATCTGTTCTTCACTCTATCTTGATAGCCTGAGAGAAACCAGTGACATCATCTGTTAGTCACTCTACCTTCATAGCCTGAGAGGAACCAGTGCACAGGATCTGGTATTCACACTATCTTTATAGCCTGAGAGAAACCAGTGGGTGGATAGCATGAGAGAAACCAGTGCACTGGATCTTTTTTTAACTCTATGTGGGTAGCCTGAGAGAAACCAGTGCCTGGATAGACTGAGAGAAACCATGCACAGCATCCGTTTTTCCTTCTACCTGGATACCCTGAAAGAAACCAAATGCACAGGATCTGTTATCCACACTACCTGGATAGCCTGAGAGAAACCAGTGCCTGGATAGCCTGAGAGAAACCAGTGGTCAGGATCCATTATTCACTCTATTTGGATAGCCTGAGAGAAACCAGTGCACAGAATCTGTTTTTCACTCTGTCTGGATAGCCTAAGAAATATTAGTGCACAGGATCTGTTATTCACAATATCTGGATAGCCAGAGAGAAACCATTGCATTGATAGCCTGAGAGAAACCAGTGGCTAGGATTCATTATTCATTGTCTCTGAATAGCCTGATAGAAACCAGGGCACAGGATCTGTTATTCACTCTACCCAGATAGCCTGAGCGAAACAAGTGCTCAGGATCTGTTATTCACACTGTCTTTATAACCTGAGAGAAACCAGTCCCTGGATAGTATTATAGAAACCAGTGGCCAAGATCCATTATTCACTCTATCTGGATAGCCCGAGAGAAACTATTGGACAGGATCTGTTTTACACTCTATCTGGAAAGCCTGAGAGAAAACAGTGGCTGGATAGCCTTTACGAAACCAGTACACAGGATCTGTTTTTCACTCTATCTGGATAGCTTGAGAGAAACCATTGACAGCATCCGTTATTCACTCTATCTTGATAGCCTGAGAGAAACCGGTGCAGAGGACCTGGTATTCACTCTATCTGGATACCCTGAGCGAAACCAGTGCTCAGGATCTGGTACTGACTCTATCTGGATGGCCTAAGAGAAACTGGTGCCCAAAATCTGGTATTCACCCTATATGGATAGCCTGAGCGAAACCATTGCTCAGGATCTGGTATTGACTCTATCTGGATAGCCTAAGAGAAACCGGTGCACAGGATCTGTTATTCACTCTATTTGGATAGCCTGAGAAATGCCAGTGCACAGGGTCTGTTCTTCACTCTATCTTCATAGCCTGAAAGAAACCAGTGCCTGGATAGCAAGAGAGAATCCAGTGGCCAGAATCCATCATTCACTCTATCTGGATAGCATGAGAGAAACCAGTGCACATGATCTTTTTTTCACTCTATCTGGATAGCCTGAGAGAAACCAGTGTCTGGATATAGCCTGAGAGAAATCAGTGCACAGGATCTGTTTTTCACTCTATCTGGATAGCCTGAAAGAAACCAGTGCACATGATCTGTTATCCACACTATCTGGATAGCCTGAGAGTAACCAGTGCCTGGATAGCCTGAGAGAAACCAGTGGTCAAGATCCATTATTCCCTGTAAATGCATAGCCTGAAAGAAACATGCGCACATGATCTGTTATCCACACCATCTGGATAGCCTGAGAATAACCGGTGCCTGGATAGCCTGAGAGAAACCAGTGGTCATGATCCATTATTCACCCTATCTGGATAGCCTGAGAGAAACCACTGCACAGGATCTATTATTCAGTCTACCTGGATAGCCTGAGAGAACCAGTGCCTGTATAGCATGAGAGAAACCAGTGCAGAGGATCTGTTTTCCACTCTATCTTGGTAGCCTGAGATAAACCAGTGACATCATCTGGTATTCACTCTATTTTCATAGCCTGAGAGGAACCAGTGCACAGGATCTGTTATTCAAACTATCTGGATAGCCAGAGAGAAACCAGTGCCTGGATAGCCTGAGAGAAGCCAATGCACATAATCTGTTATTCACTGTACCTGGAGTGCATGAGAGAAACCAGTGCACATGATCTGGTATTCACACTATCTTTATAGCCTGAGAAAACCAGTGCGCAGGATCTGTTATTCAATCTATCTGGATAGCCTGAAAAATGCCAGTGCACAGGATCTGTTCTTCACTCTATCTTGATAGCCTGAGAGAAACCAGTGACATCATCTGTTAGTCACTCTACCTTCATAGCCTGAGAGGAACCAGTGCACAGGATCTGGTATTCACACTATCTTTATAGCCTGAGAGAAACCAGTGGGTGGATAGCATGAGAGAAACCAGTGCACTGGATCTTTTTTTCACTCTATGTGGGTAGCCTGAGAGAAACCAGTGCCTGGATAGACTGAGAGAAACCATGCACAGCATCCGTTTTTCCTTCTACCTGGATACCCTGAAAGAAACCAAATGCACAGGATCTGTTATCCACACTACCTGGATAGCCTGAGAGAAACCAGTGCCTGGATAGCCTGAGAGAAACCAGTGGTCAGGATCCATTATTCACTCTATTTGGATAGCCTGAGAGAAACCAGTGCACAGAATCTGTTTTTCACTCTGTCTGGATAGCCTAAGAAATATTAGTGCACAGGATCTGTTATTCACAATATCTGGATAGCCAGAGAGAAACCATTGCATTGATAGCCTGAGAGAAACCAGTGGCTAGGATTCATTATTCATTGTCTCTGAATAGCCTGATAGAAACCAGGGCACAGGATCTGTTATTCACTCTACCCAGATAGCCTGAGAGAAACAAGTGCTCAGGATCTGTTATTCACACTGTCTTTATAACCTGAGAGAAACCAGTCCCTGGATAGTATTATAGAAACCAGTGGCCAAGATCCATTATTCACTCTATCTGGATAGCCCGAGAGAAACTATTGGACAGGATCTGTTTTACACTCTATCTGGAAAGCCTGAGAGAAAACAGTGGCTGGATAGCCTTTACGAAACCAGTACACAGGATCTGTTTTTCACTCTATCTGGATAGCTTGAGAGAAACCATTGACACATCCGTTATTCACTCTATCTTGATAGCCTGAGAGAGACCGGTGCACAGGATTTGTTATTCACCGTATCTGGATAGCCTGAGAGAAACCAGTGTTTGGATATAGCCTGAGAGAAACCAGTGCACAGGATCTGTTTTTCACACTATCTGGATAGCCTTAGAGGAACTGGTGCCCAAAATCTGGTATTCACCCTATCTGGATAGCCTGAGCGAAACCATTGCTCAGGATCTGGTATTGAGTCTATCTGGATAGCCTAAGAGAAACCGGTGCACAGGATCTGTTATTCACTCTATTTGGATAGCCTGAGAAATGCCAGTGCACAGGATCTGTTCTTCACTCTATCTTCATAGCCTGAGAGAAACCAGTGCCTGGATAGCATGAGAGAAGCCAGTGGCCAGGATCCATCATTCACTCTATCTGGATAGCATGAGAGAAACCAGTACACATGATCTTTTTTTCACTCTATCTGGATAGCCTGAGAGAAACCAGTTTCTGGATATAGCCTGAGAGAAACCAGTGCACAGGATCTGTTTTTCACTCTATCTGGATAACCTGAAAGAAACCAGTGCACATGATATGTTATCCACACTATCTGGATAGCCTGAGAGTAACCAGTGCCTGGATAGCCTGAGAGAAACCAGTGGTCAAGATCCATTATTCCCTGTAACTGCATAGCCTGAAAGAAACAAGTGCACATGATCTGTTATCCACACCATCTGCATAGCCTGAGAATAACCAGTGCCTGGATAGCCTGAGAGAAACCAGTGGTCATGATCCATTATTCACCCTATCTGGATGGCCTGAGAGAAACCACTGCACAGGATCTATTAATCAGTCTACCTGGATAGCCTGAGAGAACCAGTGCCTGTATAGCATGAGAGAAACCAGTGCAGGGGATCTGTTATCCACTCTATCTTGATAGCCTGAGATAAACCAGTGACATCATCTGTTATTCACTCTATTTTCATAGCCTGAGAGGAACCAGTGCACAGGATCTGTTATTCAAACTATCTGGATAGCCAGAGAGAAACCAGTGCCTGGATAGCCTGAGAGAAGCCAATGCACATAATCTGTTATTCACTGTACCTGGAGTGCATGAGAGAAACCAGTGCACATGATCTGGTATTCACACTATCTTTATAGCCTGAGAAAACCAGTGCGCAGGATCTGTTATTCAATCTATCTGGATAGCCTGAAAAATGCCAGTGCACAGGATCTGTTCTTCACTCTATCTTCATAGCCTGAAAGAAACCAGTGCCTGGATAACAAGAGAGAATCCAGTGGCCAGGATCCATCATTCACTCTATCTGGATAGCATGAGAGAAACCAGTGCACATGATCTGGTAATCACACTATCTTTATAGCCTGAGAGAAACCAGTGGGTGGATAGCATGAGAGAAACCAGTGGCCATGATCCATTGTTCACTCTATCTGGATAGCATGAGAGAAACCAGTGCACTGGATCTTTTTTTCACTCTATGTGGGTAGCCTAAGAGAAACCAGTGCCTGGATAGACTGAGAGAAACCATGCACCGGATCCGTTTTTCCTTCTACCTGGATACCCTGAAAGAAACCAAGTGCACAGGATCTGTTATCCACACTACCTGCATAGCCTGAGAGAAACCAGTGCCTGGATAGCCTGAGAGAAACCAGTGGTCAGGATCCATTATTCACTCTATTTGGATAGCCTGAGAGAAACCAGTGCACAGAATCTGTTTTTCACTCTGTCTGGATAGCCTGAGAAATATTAGTGCACAGGATCTGTTATTCACAATATCTGGATAGCCAGAGAGAAACCATTGCATGGATAGCCTGAGAGAAACCAGTGGCTAGGATTCATTATTCATTGTCTCTGAATAGCCTGATAGAAACCAGGGCACAGGATCTGTTATTCACTCTTCCCAGATAGCCTGAGAGAAACAAGTGCTCAGGATCTGTTATTCACACTGTCTTTATAACCTGAGAGAAACCAGTCCCTGGATAGTATTATAGAAACCAGTGGCCAAGATCCATTATTCACTCTATCTGGATAGCCCGAGAGAAACTATTGGACAGGATCTGTTTTACACTCTATCTGGAAAGCCTGAGAGAAAACAGTGGCTGGATAGCCTTTACGAAACCAGTACACAGGATCTGTTTTTCACTCTATCTGGATAGCTTGAGAGAAACCATTGACAGCATCCGTTATTCACTCTATCTTGATAGCCTGAGAGAAACCGGTGCAGAGGACCTGGTATTCACTCTATCTGGATACCCTGAGCGAAACCAGTGCTCAGGATCTGGTACTGACTCTATCTGGATGGCCTAAGAGAAACTGGTGCCCAAAATCTGGTATTCACCCTATATGGATAGCCTGAGCGAAACCATTGCTCAGGATCTGGTATTGACTCTATCTGGATAGCCTAAGAGAAACCGGTGCACAGGATCTGTTATTCACTCTATTTGGATAGCCTGAGAAATGCCAGTGCACAGGGTCTGTTCTTCACTCTATCTTCATAGCCTGAAAGAAACCAGTGCCTGGATAGCAAGAGAGAATCCAGTGGCCAGAATCCATCATTCACTCTATCTGGATAGCATGAGAGAAACCAGTGCACATGATCTTTTTTTCACTCTATCTGGATAGCCTGAGAGAAACCAGTGTCTGGATATAGCCTGAGAGAAACCAGTGCACAGGATCTGTTTTTCACTCTATCTGGATAGCCTGAAAGAAACCAGTGCACATGATCTGTTATCCACACTATCTGGATAGCCTGAGAGTAACCAGTGCCTGGATAGCCTGAGAGAAACCAGTGGTCAAGATCCATTATTCCCTGTAAATGCATAGCCTGAAAGAAACATGCGCACATGATCTGTTATCCACACCATCTGGATAGCCTGAGAATAACCGGTGCCTGGATAGCCTGAGAGAAACCAGTGGTCATGATCCATTATTCACCCTATCTGGATAGCCTGAGAGAAACCACTGCACAGGATCTATTATTCAGTCTACCTGGATAGCCTGAGAGAACCAGTGCCTGTATAGCATGAGAGAAACCAGTGCAGAGGATCTGTTTTCCACTCTATCTTGGTAGCCTGAGATAAACCAGTGACATCATCTGGTATTCACTCTATTTTCATAGCCTGAGAGGAACCAGTGCACAGGATCTGTTATTCAAACTATCTGGATAGCCAGAGAGAAACCAGTGCCTGGATAGCCTGAGAGAAGCCAATGCACATAATCTGTTATTCACTGTACCTGGAGTGCATGAGAGAAACCAGTGCACATGATCTGGTATTCACACTATCTTTATAGCCTGAGAAAACCAGTGCGCAGGATCTGTTATTCAATCTATCTGGATAGCCTGAAAAATGCCAGTGCACAGGATCTGTTCTTCACTCTATCTTGATAGCCTGAGAGAAACCAGTGACATCATCTGTTAGTCACTCTACCTTCATAGCCTGAGAGGAACCAGTGCACAGGATCTGGTATTCACACTATCTTTATAGCCTGAGAGAAACCAGTGGGTGGATAGCATGAGAGAAACCAGTGCACTGGATCTTTTTTTCACTCTATGTGGGTAGCCTGAGAGAAACCAGTGCCTGGATAGACTGAGAGAAACCATGCACAGCATCCGTTTTTCCTTCTACCTGGATACCTTGAAAGAAACCAAATGCACAGGATCTGTTATCCACACTACCTGGATAGCCTGAGAGAAACCAGTGCCTGGATAGCCTGAGAGAAACCAGTGGTCAGGATCCATTATTCACTCTATTTGGATAGCCTGAGAGAAACCAGTGCACAGAATCTGTTTTTCACTCTGTCTGGATAGCCTAAGAAATATTAGTGCACAGGATCTGTTATTCACAATATCTGGATAGCCAGAGAGAAACTATTGCATTGATAGCCTGAGAGAAACCAGTGGCTAGGATTCATTATTCATTGTCTCTGAATAGCCTGATAGAAACCAGGGCACAGGATCTGTTATTCACTCTACCCAGATAGCCTGAGAGAAACAAGTGCTCAGGATCTGTTATTCACACTGTCTTTATACCCTGAGAGAATCCAGTCCCTGGATAGTATTATAGAAACCAGTGGCCAAGATCCATTATTCACTCTATCTGGATAGCCCGAGAGAAACTATTGGACAGGATCTGTTTTACACTCTATCTGGAAAGCCTGAGAGAAAACAGTGGCTGGATAGCCTTTACGAAACCAGTACACAGGATCTGTTTTTCACTCTATCTGGATAGCTTGAGAGAAACCATTGACAGCATCCGTTATTCACTCTATCTTGATAGCCTGAGAGAAACCGGTGCAGAGGACCTGGTATTCACTCTATCTGGATACCCTGAGCGAAACCAGTGCTCAGGATCTGGTACTGACTCTATCTGGATGGCCTAAGAGAAACTGGTGCCCAAAATCTGGTATTCACCCTATATGGATAGCCTGAGCGAAACCATTGCTCAGGATCTGGTATTGACTCTATCTGGATAGCCTGAAAGAAACCAGTGCACATGATCTGTTATCCACACTATCTGGATAGCCTGAGAGTGACCAGTGCCTGGATAGCCTGAGAGAAACCAGTGGTCAAGATCCATTATTCCCTGTAAATGCATAGCCTGAAAGAAACATGCGCACATGATCTGTTATCCACACCATCTGGATAGCCTGAGAATAACCGGTGCCTGGATAGCCTGAGAGAAACCAGTGGTCATGATCCATTATTCACCCTATCTGGATAGCCTGAGAGAAACCACTGCACAGGATCTATTATTCAGTCTACCTGGATAGCCTGAGAGAACCAGTGCCTGTATAGCATGAGAGAAACCAGTGCAGAGGATCTGTTTTCCACTCTATCTTGGTAGCCTGAGATAAACCAGTGACATCATCTGGTATTCACTCTATTTTCATAGCCTGAGAGGAACCAGTGCACAGGATCTGTTATTCAAACTATCTGGATAGCCAGAGAGAAACCAGTGCCTGGATAGCCTGAGAGAAGCCAATGCACATAATCTGTTATTCACTGTACCTGGAGTGCATGAGAGAAACCAGTGCACATGATCTGGTATTCACACTATCTTTATAGCCTGAGAAAACCAGTGCGCAGGATCTGTTATTCAATCTATCTGGATAGCCTGAAAAATGCCAGTGCACAGGATCTGTTCTTCACTCTATCTTGATAGCCTGAGAGAAACCAGTGACATCATCTGTTAGTCACTCTACCTTCATAGCCTGAGAGGAACCAGTGCACAGGATCTGGTATTCACACTATCTTTATAGCCTGAGAGAAACCAGTGGGTGGATAGCATGAGAGAAACCAGTGCACTGGATCTTTTTTTCACTCTATGTGGGTAGCCTGAGAGAAACCAGTGCCTGGATAGACTGAGAGAAACCATGCACAGCATCCGTTTTTCCTTCTACCTGGATACCCTGAAAGAAACCAAATGCACAGGATCTGTTATCCACACTACCTGGATAGCCTGAGAGAAACCAGTGCCTGGATAGCCTGAGAGAAACCAGTGGTCAGGATCCATTATTCACTCTATTTGGATAGCCTGAGAGAAACCAGTGCACAGAATCTGTTTTTCACTCTGTCTGGATAGCCTAAGAAATATTAGTGCACAGGATCTGTTATTCACAATATCTGGATAGCCAGAGAGAAACCATTGCATTGATAGCCTGAGAGAAACCAGTGGCTAGGATTCATTATTCATTGTCTCTGAATAGCCTGATAGAAACCAGGGCACAGGATCTGTTATTCACTCTACCCAGATAGCCTGAGAGAAACAAGTGCTCAGGATCTGTTATTCACACTGTCTTTATAACCTGAGAGAAACCAGTCCCTGGATAGTATTATAGAAACCAGTGGCCAAGATCCATTATTCACTCTATCTGGATAGCCCGAGAGAAACTATTGGACAGGATCTGTTTTACACTCTATCTGGAAAGCCTGAGAGAAAACAGTGGCTGGATAGCCTTTACGAAACCAGTACACAGGATCTGTTTTTCACTCTATCTGGATAGCTTGAGAGAAACCATTGACAGCATCCGTTATTCACTCTATCTTGATAGCCTGAGAGAGACCGGTGCACAGGATTTGTTATTCACCGTATCTGGATAGCCTGAGAGAAACCAGTGTTTGGATATAGCCTGAGAGAAACCAGTGCACAGGATCTGTTTTTCACACTATCTGGATAGCCTTAGAGGAACTGGTGCCCAAAAGCTGGTATTCACCCTATCTGGATAGCCTGAGCGAAACCATTGCTCAGGATCTGGTATTGAGTCTATCTGGATAGCCTAAGAGAAACCGGTGCACAGGATCTGTTATTCACTCTATTTGGATAGCCTGAGAAATGCCAGTGCACAGGATCTGTTCTTCACTCTATCTTCATAGCCTGAGAGAAACCAGTGCCTGGATAGCATGAGAGAAGCCAGTGGCCAGGATCCATCATTCACTCTATCTGGATAGCATGAGAGAAACCAGTACACATGATCTTTTTTTCACTCTATCTGGATAGCCTGAGAGAAACCAGTTTCTGGATATAGCCTGAGAGAAACCAGTGCACAGGATCTGTTTTTCACTCTATCTGGATAACCTGAAAGAAACCAGTGCACATGATATGTTATCCACACTATCTGGATAGCCTGAGAGTAACCAGTGCCTGGATAGCCTGAGAGAAACCAGTGATCAAGATCCATTATTCCCTGTAACTGCATAGCCTGAAAGAAACAAGTGCACATGATCTGTTATCCACACCATCTGCATAGCCTGAGAATAACCATTGCCTGGATAGCCTGAGAGAAACCAGTGGTCATGATCCATTATTCACCCTATCTGGATGGCCTGAGAGAAACCACTGCACAGGATCTATTAATCAGTCTACCTGGATAGCCTGAGAGAACCAGTGCCTGTATAGCATGAGAGAAACCAGTGCAGAGGATCTGTTATCCACTCTATCTTGATAGCCTGAGATAAACCAGTGACATCATCTGTTATTCACTCTATTTTCATAGCCTGAGAGGAACCAGTGCACAGGATCTGTTATTCAAACTATCTGGATAGCCAGAGAGAAACCAGTGCCTGGATAGCCTGAGAGAAGCCAATGCACATAATCTGTTATTCACTGTACCTGGAGTGCATGAGAGAAACCAGTGCACATGATCTGGTATTCACACTATCTTTATAGCCTGAGAAAACCAGTGCGCAGGATCTGTTATTCAATCTATCTGGATAGCCTGAAAAATGCCAGTGCACAGGATCTGTTCTTCACTCTATCTTGATAGCCTGAGAGAAACCAGTGACATCATCTGTTAGTCACTCTACCTTCATAGCCTGAGAGGAACCAGTGCACAGGATCTGGTATTCACACTATCTTTATAGCCTGAGAGAAACGAGTGGGTGGATAGCATGAGAGAAACCAGTGCACTGGATCTTTTTTTCACTCTATGTGGGTGGCCTGAGAGAAACCAGTGCCTGGATAGACTGAGAGAAACCATGCACAGCATCCGTTTTTCCTTCTACCTGGATACCCTGAAAGAAACCAAATGCACAGGATCTGTTATCCACACTACCTGGATAGCCTGAGAGAAACCAGTGCCTGGATAGCCTGAGAGAAACCAGTGGTCAGGATCCATTATTCACTCTATTTGGATAGCCTGAGAGAAACCAGTGCACAGAATCTGTTTTTCACTCTGTCTGGATAGCCTAAGAAATATTAGTGCACAGGATCTGTTATTCACAATATCTGGATAGCCAGAGAGAAACCATTGCATTGATAGCCTGAGAGAAACCAGTGGCTAGGATTCATTATTCATTGTCTCTGAATAGCCTGATAGAAACCAGGGCACAGGATCTGTTATTCACTCTACCCAGATAGCCTGAGAGAAACAAGTGCTCAGGATCTGTTATTCACACTGTCTTTATAACCTGAGAGAAACCAGTCCCTGGATAGTATTATAGAAACCAGTGGCCAAGATCCATTATTCACTCTATCTGGATAGCCCGAGAGAAACTATTGGACAGGATCTGTTTTACACTCTATCTGGAAAGCCTGAGAGAAAACAGTGGCTGGATAGCCTTTACGAAACCAGTACACAGGATCTGTTTTTCACTCTATCTGGATAGCTTGAGAGAAACCATTGACAGCATCCGTTATTCACTCTATCTTGATAGCCTGAGAGAAACCGGTGCAGAGGACCTGGTATTCACTCTATCTGGATACCCTGAGCGAAACCAGTGCTCAGGATCTGGTACTGACTCTATCTGGATGGCCTAAGAGAAACTGGTGCCCAAAATCTGGTATTCACCCTATATGGATAGCCTGAGCGAAACCATTGCTCAGGATCTGGTATTGACTCTATCTGGATAGCCTAAGAGAAACCGGTGCACAGGATCTGTTATTCACTCTATTTGGATAGCCTGAGAAATGCCAGTGCACAGGATCTGTTCATCACTCTATCTTCATAGCCTGAAAGAAACCAGTGCCTGGATAGCAAGAGAGAATCCAGTGGCCAGGATCCATCATTCACTCTATCTGGATAGCATGAGAGAAACCAGTGCACATGATCTTTTTTTCACTCTATCTGGATAGCCTGAGAGAAACCAGTGTCTGGATATAGCCTGAGAGAAACCAGTGCACAGGATCTGTTTTTCACTCTATCTGGATAGCCTGAAAGAAACCAGTGCACATGATCTGTTATCCACACTATCTGGATAGCCTGAGAGTAACCAGTGCCTGGATAGCCTGAGAGAAACCAGTGGTCAAGATCCATTATTCCCTATAAATGCATAGCCTGAAAGAAACATGCGCACATGATCTGTTATCCGCACCATCTGGATAGCCTGAGAATAACCGGTGCCTGGATAGCCTGAGAGAAACCAGTGGTCATGATCCATTATTCACCCTATCTGGATAGCCTGAGAGAAACCACTGCACATGATCTATTATTCAGTCTACCTGGATAGCCTGAGAGAACCAGTGCCTGTATAGCATGAGAGAAACCAGTGCAGAGGATCTGTTTTCCACTCTATCTTGGTAGCCTGAGATAAACCAGTGACATCATCTGGTATTCACTCTATTTTCATAGCCTGAGAGGAACCAGTGCACAGGATCTGTTATTCAAACTATCTGGATAGCCAGAGAGAAACCAGTGCCTGGATAGCCTGAGAGAAGCCAATGCACATAATCTGTTATTCACTGTACCTGGAGTGCATGAGAGAAACCAGTGCACATGATCTGGTATTCACACTATCTTTATAGCCTGAGAAAACCAGTGCGCAGGATCTGTTATTCAATCTATCTGGATAGCCTGAAAAATGCCAGTGCACAGGATCTGTTCTTCACTCTATCTTGATAGCCTGAGAGAAACCAGTGACATCATCTGTTAGTCACTCTACCTTCATAGCCTGAGAGGAACCAGTGCACAGGATCTGGTATTCACACTATCTTTATAGCCTGAGAGAAACCAGTGGGTGGATAGCATGAGAGAACCCAGAGCACTGGTTCTTTTTTTCGCTCTATGTGGGTAGCCTGAGAGAAACCAGTGACTGGATAGACTGAGAGAAACCATGCACCGGATCCGTTTTTCCTTCTACCTGGATACCCTGAAAGAAACCAAATGCACAGGATCTGTTATCCACACTACCTGGATAGCCTGAGAGAAACCAGTGCCTGGATAGCCTGAGAGAAACCAGTGGTCAGGATCTATTATTCACTCTATTTGGATAGCCTGAGAGAAACCAGTGCACAGGATCTGTTTTTCACTCTGTCTGGATAGCCTAAGAAATATTAGTGCACAGGATCTGTTATTCACAATATCTGGATAGCCAGAGAGAAACCATTGCATTGATAGCCTGAGAGAAACCAGTGGCTAGGATTCATTATTCATTGTCTCTGAATAGCCTGATAGAAACCAGGGCACAGGATCTGTTATTCACTCTACCCAGATAGCCTGAGAGAAACAAGTGCTCAGGATCTGTTATTCACACTGTCTTTATAACCTGAGAGAAACCAGTCCCTGGATAGTATTATAGAAACCAGTGGCCAAGATCCATTATTCACTCTATCTGGATAGCCCGAGAGAAACTATTGGACAGGATCTGTTTTACACTCTATCTGGAAAGCCTGAGAGAAAACAGTGGCTGGATAGCCTTTACGAAACCAGTACACAGGATCTGTTTTTCACTCTATCTGGATAGCTTGAGAGAAACCATTGACACATCCGTTATTCACTCTATCTTGATAGCCTGAGAGAGACCGGTGCACAGGATTTGTTATTCACCGTATCTGGATAGCCTGAGAGAAACCAGTGTTTGGATATAGCCTGAGAGAAACCAGTGCACAGGATCTGTTTTTCACACTATCTGGATAGCCTTAGAGGAACTGGTGCCCAAAATCTGGTATTCACCCTATCTGGATAGCCTGAGCGAAACCATTGCTCAGGATCTGGTATTGAGTCTATCTGGATAGCCTAAGAGAAACCGGTGCACAGGATCTGTTATTCACTCTATTTGGATAGCCTGAGAAATGCCAGTGCACAGGATCTGTTCTTCACTCTATCTTCATAGCCTGAGAGAAACCAGTGCCTGGATAGCATGAGAGAAGCCAGTGGCCAGGATCCATCATTCACTCTATCTGGATAGCATGAGAGAAACCAGTACACATGATCTTTTTTTCACTCTATCTGGATAGCCTGAGAGAAACCAGTTTCTGGATATAGCCTGAGAGAAACCAGTGCACAGGATCTGTTTTTCATTCTATCTGGATAACCTGAAAGAAACCAGTGCACATGATATGTTATCCACACTATCTGGATAGCCTGAGAGTAACCAGTGCCTGGATAGCCTGAGAGAAACCAGTGGTCAAGATCCATTATTCCCTGTAACTGCATAGCCTGAAAGAAACAAGTGCACATGATCTGTTATCCACACCATCTGCATAGCCTGAGAATAACCAGTGCCTGGATAGCCTGAGAGAAACCAGTGGTCATGATCCATTATTCACCCTATCTGGATGGCCTGAGAGAAACCACTGCACAGGATCTATTAATCAGTCTACCTGGATAGCCTGAGAGAACCAGTGCCTGTATAGCATGAGAGAAACCAGTGCAGAGGATCTGTTATCCACTCTATCTTGATAGCCTGAGATAAACCAGTGACATCATCTGTTATTCACTCTATTTTCATAGCCTGAGAGGAACCAGTGCACAGGATCTGTTATTCAAACTATCTGGATAGCCAGAGAGAAACCAGTGCCTCGATAGCCTGAGAGAAGCCAATGCACATAATCTGTTATTCACTGTACCTGGAGTGCATGAGAGAAACCAGTGCACATGATCTGGTATTCACACTATCTTTATAGCCTGAGAAAACCAGTGCGCAGGATCTGTTATTCAATCTATCTGGATAGCCTGAAAAATGCCAGTGCACAGGATCTGTTCTTCACTCTATCTTCATAGCCTGAAAGAAACCAGTGCCTGGATAACAAGAGAGAATCCAGTGGCCAGGATCCATCATTCACTCTATCTGGATAGCATGAGAGAAACCAGTGCACATGATCTGGTAATCACACTATCTTTATAGCCTGAGAGAAACCAGTGGGTGGATAGCATGAGAGAAACCAGTGGCCATGATCCATTGTTCACTCTATCTGGATAGCATGAGAGAAACCAGTGCACTGGATCTTTTTTTCACTCTATGTGGGTAGCCTAAGAGAAACCAGTGCCTGGATAGACTGAGAGAAACCATGCACCGGATCCGTTTTTCCTTCTACCTGGATACCCTGAAAGAAACCAAGTGCACAGGATCTGTTATCCACACTACCTGCATAGCCTGAGAGAAACTAGTGCCTGGATAGCCTGAGAGAAACCAGTGGCCAGGATCCATTATTCACTCTATTTGGATAGCCTGAGAGAAACTAGTGCACAGAATCTGTTTTTCACTCTGTCTGGACAGCCTGAGAAATATTAGTGCACAGGATCTGTTATTCACAATATCTGGATAGCCAGAGAGAAACCATTGCATGGATAGCCTGAGAGAAACCAGTGGCTAGGATTCATTATTCATTGTCTCTGAATAGCCTGATAGAAACCAGGGCACAGGATCTGTTATTCACTCTACCCAGATAGCCTGAGAGAAACAAGTGCTCAGGATCTGTTATTGACACTGTCTTTATAACCTGAGAGAAACCAGTCCCTGGATAGTATTATAGAAACCAGTGGCCAAGATCCATTATTCACTCTATCTGGATAGCCCGAGAGAAAACAGTGCCTGGATAGCCTTTACGAAACCAGTACACAGGATCTGTTTTTCACTCTATCTGGATAGCTTGAGAGAAACCATTGACAGCATCCGTTATTCACTCCATCTTGATAGCCTGAGAGAGACCGGTGCACAGGATTTGTTATTCACCGTATCTGGATAGCCTGAGAGAAACCAGTGTCTGGATATAGCCTGAGAGAAACCAGTGCACAGGATCTGTTTTTCACTCTATCTGGATAGCCTGAAAGAAACCAGTGCACATGATCTGTTATCCGCACTATCTGGATAGCCTGAGAGTAACCAGTTCCTGGATACCCTGAGAGAAACCAGTGGTCAGGATCCATTATTCACTCTATCTGGATAGCCTGAGAAACCAGTGCACAGGATCTATTATTCAGTCTACCTGGATAGCCTGAGAGAAACAAGTGCCTGTATAGCATGAAAGAAACCAGTGCAGAGGATCTGTTTTCCACTCTATCTTGACAGCCTGAGATAAACCAGTGACATCATCTGTTATTCACTCTATCTTCATAGCCTGAGAGGAACCAGTGCACAGAATCTGTTATTCACACTATCTGGATAGCCAGAGAGAAACCAGTGCCTGGATAGCCTGAGAGAAGCTAATGCACAGGATCTGTTATTCACTGTACCTGGAGTGCATGAGAGAAGCCAGTGCACTGGCTCTGGTATTCACTATCTTTATAGCCTGAAAGAAACCAGTGCACATGATCTGTTATCCACACTATCTGGATAGCCTGAGAGTAATCGGTGCCTGGATTGCCTGAGAGAAACCAGTGGTCAAGATCCATTTTTCACTGTAACTGCATAGCCTGACAGAAACCAGCGCACATGATCTGTTATCCACACCATCTGGATAGCCTGAGAATAACCAGTGCCTGGATAGCCTGAGAGAAACCAGTGGTCATGATCCATTATTCACCCTATCTGGATAGCCTGAGAGAAACCACTGCACAGGATCTATTATTCAGTCTACCTGGATAGCCTGAGAGAACCAGTGCCTGTATAGCATGAGAGAAACCAATGCAGAGGATATGTTTTCCACTCTATCTTGGTAGCCTGAGATAAACCAGTGACATCATCTGTTATTCACTCTATTTTCATAGCCTGAGAGGAACCAGTGCGCAGGATCTGTTATTCAATCTATCTGGATAGCCTGAAAAATGCCAGTGCACAGGATCTGTTCTTCACTCTATCTTGATAGCCTGAGAGAAACCAGTGACATCATCTGTTAGTCACTCTACCTTCATAGCCTGAGAGGAACCAGTGCACAGGATCTGGTATTCACACTATCTTTATAGCCTGAGAGAAACCAGTGGGTGGATAGCATGAGAGAAACTAGTGCACTGGATCTTTTTTTCACTCTATGTGGGTAGCCTGAGAGAAACCAGTGCCTGGATAGACTGAGAGAAACCATGCACAGCATCCGTTTTTCATTCTACCTGGATACCCTGAAAGAAACCAAGTGCACAGGATCTGTTATCCACACTACCTGGATAGCCTGAGAGAAACCAGTGCCTGGATAGCCTGAGAGAAACCAGTGGTCAGGATCCATTATTCACTCTATTTGGATAGCCTGAGAGAAACCAG
Source organism: Pleurodeles waltl (assembly GCF_031143425.1). NCBI lineage: Eukaryota > Metazoa > Chordata > Amphibia > Caudata > Salamandridae > Pleurodeles > Pleurodeles waltl. The sequence goes on from NC_090439.1 coordinate 1,159,317,301, forward strand.
TGCACAGAATCTGTTTTTTACTCTGTCTGGATAGCCTAAGAAATATTAGTGCACAGGATCTGTTATTCACAATATCTGGATAGCCAGAGAGAAACCATTGCATTGATAGCCTGAGAGAAACCAGTGGCTAGGATTCATTATTCATTGTCTCTGAATAGCCTGATAGAAACCAGGGCACAGGATCTGTTATTCACTCTACCCAGATAGCCTGAGAGAAAGAAGTGCTCAGGATCTGTTATTCACACTGTTTTTATACCCTGAGAGAAACCAGTCCCTGGATAGTATTATAGAAACCAGTGGCCAAGATCCATTATTCACTCTATCTGGATAGCCCGAGAGAAACTATTGGACAGGATCTGTTTTACACTCTATCTGGAAAGCCTGAGAGAAAACAGTGGCTGGATAGCCTTTACGAAACCAGTACACAGGATCTGTTTTTCACTCTATCTGGATAGCTTGAGAGAAACCATTGACAGCATCCGTTATTCACTCTATCTTGATAGCCTGAGAGAAACCGGTGCAGAGGACCTGGTATTCACTCTATCTGGATACCCTGAGCGAAACCAGTGCTCAGGATCTGGTACTGACTTTATCTGGATGGCCTAAGAGAAACTGGTGCCCAAAATCTGGTATTCACCCTATATGGATAGCCTGAGCGAAACCATTGCTCAGGATCTGGTATTGACTCTATCTGGATAGCCTAAGAGAAACCGGTGCACAGGATCTGTTATTCACTCTATTTGGATAGCCTGAGAAATGCCAGTGCACAGGATCTGTTCTTCACTCTATCTTCATAGCCTGAAAGAAACCAGTGCCTGGATAGCATGAGAGAATCCAGTGGCCAGGATCCATCATTCACTCTATCTGAATAGCATGAGTGAAACCAGTGCACATGATCTTTTTTTCACTCTATCTGGATAGCCTGAGAGAAACCAGTGTCTGGATATAGCCTGAGAGAAACCAGTGCACAGGATCTGTTTTTCACTCTATCTGGATAGCCTGAAAGAAACCAGTGCACATGATCTGTTATCCACACTATCTGGATAGCCTGAGAGTAAACAGTGCCTGGATAGCCTGAGAGAAACCAGTGGTCAAGATCCATTATTCCCTGTAAATGCATAGCCTGAAAGAAACATGCGCACATGATCTGTTATCCACACCATCTGGATAGCCTGAGAATAACCGGTGCCTGGATAGCCTGAGAGAAACCAGTGGTCATGATCCATTATTCACCCTATCTGGATAGCCTGAGAGAAACCACTGCACAGGATCTATTATTCAGTCTACCTGGATAGCCTGAGAGAACCAGTGCCTGTATAGCATGAGAGAAACCAGTGCAGAGGATCTGTTTTCCACTCTATCTTGATAGCCTGAGATAAACCAGTGACATCATCTGGTATTCACTCTATTTTCATAGCCTGAGAGGAACCAGTGCACAGGATTTGTTATTCAAACTATCTGGATAGCCAGAGAGAAACCAGTGCCTGGATAGCCTGAGAGAAGCCAATGCACATAATCTGTTATTCACTGTACCTGGAGTGCATGAGAGAAACCAGTGCACATGATCTGGTATTCACACTATCTTTATAGCCTGAGAAAACCAGTGTGCAGGATCTGTTATTCAATCTATCTGGATAGCCTGAAAAATACCAGTGCACAGGATCTGTTCTTCACTCTATCTTGATAGCCTGAGAGAAACCAGTGACATCATCTATTATTCACTCTATCTTCATAGCCTGAGAGGAACCAGTGCACACGATCTGGTAATCACACTATCTTTATAGCCTGAGAGAAACCAGTGGGTGGATAGCATGAGAGAAACCAGTGGCCATGATCCATTGTTCACTCTATCTGGATAGCATGAGAGAAACCAGTGCACTGGATCTTTTTTTCACTCTATGTGGGTAGCCTGAGAGAAACCAGTGCCTGGATAGACTGAGAGAAACCATGCACAGGATCCGTTTTTCCTTCTACCTGGATACCCTGAAAGAAACCAAGTGCACAGGATCTGTTATCCACACTACCTGCATAGCCTGAGAGAAACCAGTGCCTGGATAGCCTGAGAGAAACCAGTGGTCAGGATCCATTATTCACTCTATTTGGATAGCCTGAGAGAAACCAGTGCACAGAATCTGTTTTTCACTCTGTCTGGATAGCCTGAGAAATATTAGTGCACAGGATCTGTTATTCACAATATCTGGATAGCCAGAGAGAAACCATTGCATGGATAGCCTGAGAGAAACCAGTGGCTAGGATTCATTATTCATTGTCTCTGAATAGCCTGATAGAAACCAGGGCACAGGATCTGTTATTCACTCTACCCAGATAGCCTGAGAGAAACAAGTGCTCAGGATCTGTTATTCACACTGTCTTTATAACCTGAGAGAAACCAGTCCCTGGATAGTATTATAGAAACCAGTGGCCAAGATCCATTATTCACTCTATCTGGATAGCCCGAGAGAAACTATTGGACAGGATCTGTTTTACACTCTATCTGGAAAGCCTGAGAGAAAACAGTGGCTGGATAGCCTTTACGAAACCAGTACACAGGATCTGTTTTTCACTCTATCTGGATAGCTTGAGAGAAACCATTGACAGCATCCGTTATTCACTCTATCTTGATAGCCTGAGAGAAACCGGTGCAGAGGACCTGGTATTCACTCTATCTGGATACCCTGAGCGAAACCAGTGCTCAGGATCTGGTACTGACTCTATCTGGATGGCCTAAGAGAAACTGGTGCCCAAAATCTGGTATTCACCCTATATGGATAGCCTGAGCGAAACCATTGCTCAGGATCTGGTATTGACTCTATCTGGATAGCCTAAGAGAAACCGGTGCACAGGATCTGTTATTCACTCTATTTGGATAGCCTGAGAAATGCCAGTGCACAGGATCTGTTCTTCACTCTATCTTCATAGCCTGAAAGAAACCAGTGCCTGGATAGCAAGAGAGAATCCAGTGGCCAGGATCCATCATTCACTCTATCTGGATAGCATGAGAGAAACCAGTGCACATTATCTTTTTTTCACTCTATCTGGATAGCCTGAGAGAAACCAGTGTCTGGATATAGCCTGAGAGAAACCAGTGCACAGGATCTGTTTTTCACTCTATCTGGATAGCCTGAAAGAAACCAGTGCACATGATCTGTTATCCACACTATCTGGATAGCCTGAGAGTAACCAGTGCCTGGATAGCCTGAGAGAAACCAGTGGTCAAGATCCATTATTCCCTGTAAATGCATAGCCTGAAAGAAACATGCGCACATGATCTGTTATCCACACCATCTGGATAGCCTGAGAATAACCGGTGCCTGGATAGCCTGAGAGAAACCAGTGGTCATGATCCATTATTCACCCTATCTGGATAGCCTGAGAGAAACCACTGCACAGGATCTATTATTCAGTCTACCTGGATAGCCTGAGAGAACCAGTGCCTGTATAGCATGAGAGAAACCAGTGCAGAGGATCTGTTTTCCACTCTATCTTGGTAGCCTGAGATAAACCAGTGACATCATCTGGTATTCACTCTATTTTCATAGCCTGAGAGGAACCAGTGCACAGGATCTGTTATTCAAACTATCTGGATAGCCAGAGAGAAACCAGTGCCTGGATAGCCTGAGAGAAGCCAATGCACATAATCTGTTATTCACTGTACCTGGAGTGCATGAGAGAAACCAGTGCACATGATCTGGTATTCACACTATCTTTATAGCCTGAGAAAACCAGTGCGCAGGATCTGTTATTCAATCTATCTGGATAGCCTGAAAAATGCTAGTGCACAGGATCTGTTCTTCACTCTATCTTGATAGCCTGAGAGAAACCAGTGACATCATCTGTTAGTCACTCTACCTTCATAGCCTGAGAGGAACCAGTGCACAGGATCTGGTATTCACACTATCTTTATAGCCTGAGAGAAACCAGTGGGTGGATAGCATGAGAGAAACCAGTGCACTGGATCTTTTTTTCACTCTATGTGGGTACCCTGAGAGAAACCAGTGCCTGGATAGACTGAGAGAAACCATGCACAGCATCCGTTTTTCCTTCTACCTGGATACCTTGAAAGAAACCAAATGCACAGGATCTGTTATCCACACTACCTGGATAGCCTGAGAGAAACCAGTGCCTGGATAGCCTGAGAGAAACCAGTGGTCAGGATCCATTATTCACTCTATTTGGATAGCCTGAGAGAAACCAGTGCACAGAATCTGTTTTTCACTCTGTCTGGATAGCCTAAGAAATATTAGTGCACAGGATCTGTTATTCACAATATCTGGATAGCCAGAGAGAAACTATTGCATTGATAGCCTGAGAGAAACCAGTGGCTAGGATTCATTATTCATTGTCTCTGAATAGCCTGATAGAAACCAGGGCACAGGATCTGTTATTCACTCTACCCAGATAGCCTGAGAGAAACAAGTGCTCAGGATCTGTTATTCACACTGTCTTTATACCCTGAGAGAAACCAGTCCCTGGATAGTATTATAGAAACCAGTGGCCAAGATCCATTATTCACTCTATCTGGATAGCCCGAGAGAAACTATTGGACAGGATCTGTTTTACACTCTATCTGGAAAGCCTGAGAGAAAACAGTGGCTGGATAGCCTTTACGAAACCAGTACACAGGATCTGTTTTTCACTCTATCTGGATAGCTTGAGAGAAACCATTGACAGCATCCGTTATTCACTCTATCTTGATAGCCTGAGAGAAACCGGTGCAGAGGACCTGGTATTCACTCTATCTGGATACCCTGAGTGAAACCAGTGCTCAGGATCTGGTACTGACTCTATCTGGATGGCCTAAGAGAAACTGGTGCCCAAAATCTGGTATTCACCCTATATAGATAGCCTGAGCGAAACCATTGCTCAGGATCTGGTATTGACTCTATCTGGATAGCCTGAAAGAAACCAGTGCACATGATCTGTTATCCACACTATCTGGATAGCCTGAGAGTAACCAGTGCCTGGATAGCCTGAGAGAAACCAGTGGTCAAGATCCATTATTCCCTGTAAATGCATAGCCTGAAAGAAACATGCGCACATGATCTGTTATCCACACCATCTGGATAGCCTGAGAATAACCGGTGCCTGGATAGCCTGAGAGAAACCAGTGGTCATGATCCATTATTCACCCTATCTGGATAGCCTGAGAGAAACCACTGCACAGGATCTATTATTCAGTCTACCTGGATAGCCTGAGAGAACCAGTGCCTGTATAGCATGAGAGAAACCAGTGCAGAGGATCTGTTTTCCACTCTATCTTGGTAGCCTGAGATAAACCAGTGACATCATCTGGTATTCACTCTATTTTCATAGCCTGAGAGGAACCAGTGCACAGGATCTGTTATTCAAACTATCTGGATAGCCAGAGAGAAACCAGTGCCTGGATAGCCTGAGAGAAGCCAATGCACATAATCTGTTATTCACTGTACCTGGAGTGCATGAGAGAAACCAGTGCACATGATCTGGTATTCACACTATCTTTATAGCCTGAGAAAACCAGTGCGCAGGATCTGTTATTCAATCTATCTGGATAGCCTGAAAAATGCTAGTGCACAGGATCTGTTCTTCACTCTATCTTGATAGCCTGAGAGAAACCAGTGACATCATCTGTTAGTCACTCTACCTTCATAGCCTGAGAGGAACCAGTGCACAGGATCTGGTATTCACACTATCTTTATAGCCTGAGAGAAACCAGTGGGTGGATAGCATGAGAGAAACCAGTGCACTGGATCTTTTTTTCACTCTATGTGGGTAGCCTGAGAGAAACCAGTGCCTGGATAGACTGAGAGAAACCATGCACAGCATCCGTTTTTCCTTCTACCTGGATACCCTGAAAGAAACCAAATGCACAGGATCTGTTATCCACACTACCTGGATAGCCTGAGAGAAACCAGTGCCTGGATAGCCTGAGAGAAACCAGTGGTCAGGATCCATTATTCACTCTATTTGGATAGCCTGAGAGAAACCAGTGCACAGAATCTGTTTTTCACTCTGTCTGGATAGCCTAAGAAATATTAGTGCACAGGATCTGTTATTCACAATATCTGGATAGCCAGAGAGAAACCATTGCATTGATAGCCTGAGAGAAACCAGTGGCTAGGATTCATTATTCATTGTCTCTGAATAGCCTGATAGAAACCAGGGCACAGGATCTGTTATTCACTCTACCCAGATAGCCTGAGAGAAACAAGTGCTCAGGATCTGTTATTCACACTGTCTTTATAACCTGAGAGAAACCAGTCCCTGGATAGTATTATAGAAACCAGTGGCCAAGATCCATTATTCACTCTATCTGGATAGCCCGAGAGAAACTATTGGACAGGATCTGTTTTACACTCTATCTGGAAAGCCTGAGAGAAAACAGTGGCTGGATAGCCTTTACGAAACCAGTACACAGGATCTGTTTTTCACTCTATCTGGATAGCTTGAGAGAAACCATTGACAGCATCCGTTATTCACTCTATCTTGATAGCCTGAGAGAGACCGGTGCACAGGATTTGTTATTCACCGTATCTGGATAGCCTGAGAGAAACCAGTGTTTGGATAGCCTGAGCGAAACCATTGCTCAGGATCTGGTATTGAGTCTATCTGGATAGCCTAAGAGAAACTGGTGCACAGGATCTGTTATTCACTCTATTTGGATAGCCTGAGAAATGCCAGTGCACAGGATCTGTTCTTCACTCTATCTTCATAGCCTGAGAGAAACCAGTGCCTGGATAGCATGAGAGAAGCCAGTGGCCAGGATCCATCATTCACTCTATCTGGATAGCATGAGATAAACCAGTACACATGATCTTTTTTTCACTCTATCTGGATAGCCTGAGAGAAACCAGTTTCTGGATATAGCCTGAGAGAAACCAGTGCACAGGATCTGTTTTTCACTCTATCTGGATAACCTGAAAGAAACCAGTGCACATGATATGTTATCCACACTATCTGGATAGCCTGAGAGTAACCAGTGCCTGGATAGCCTGAGAGAAACCAGTGATCAAGATCCATTATTCCCTGTAACTGCATAGCCTGAAAGAAACAAGTGCACATGATCTGTTATCCACACCATCTGCATAGCCTGAGAATAACCAGTGCCTGGATAGCCTGAGAGAAACCAGTGGTCATGATCCATTATTCACCCTATCTGGATGGCCTGAGAGAAACCACTGCACAGGATCTATTAATCAGTCTACCTGGATAGCCTGAGAGAACCAGTGCCTGTATAGCATGAGAGAAACCAGTGCAGAGGATCTGTTATCCACTCTATCTTGATAGCCTGAGATAAACCAGTGACATCATCTGTTATTCACTCTATTTTCATAGCCTGAGAGGAACCAGTGCACAGGATCTGTTATTCAAACTATCTGGATAGCCAGAGAGAAACCAGTGCCTGGATAGCCTGAGAGAAGCCAATGCACATAATCTGTTATTCACTGTACCTGGAGTGCATGAGAGAAACCAGTGCACATGATCTGGTATTCACACTATCTTTATAGCCTGAGAAAACCAGTGCGCAGGATCTGTTATTCAATCTATCTGGATAGCCTGAAAAATGCCAGTGCAGAGGATCTGTTCTTCACTCTATCTTGATAGCCTGAGAGAAACCAGTGACATCATCTGTTAGTCACTCTACCTTCATAGCCTGAGAGGAACCAGTGCACAGGATCTGGTATTCACACTATCTTTATAGCCTGAGAGAAACCAGTGGGTGGATAGCATGAGAGAAACCAGTGCACTGGATCTTTTTTTCACTCTATGTGGGTAGCCTGAGAGAAACCAGTGCCTGGATAGACTGAGAGAAACCATGCACAGCATCCGTTTTTCCTTCTACCTGGATACCCTGAAAGAAACCAAATGCACAGGATCTGTTATCCACACTACCTGGATAGCCTGAGAGAAACCAGTGCCTGGATAGCCTGAGAGAAACCAGTGGTCAGGATCCATTATTCACTCTATTTGGATAGCCTGAGAGAAACCAGTGCACAGAATCTGTTTTTCACTCTGTCTGGATAGCCTAAGAAATATTAGTGCACAGGATCTGTTATTCACAATATCTGGATAGCCAGAGAGAAACCATTGCATTGATAGCCTGAGAGAAACCAGTGGCTAGGATTCATTATTCATTGTCTCTGAATAGCCTGATAGAAACCAGGGCACAGGATCTGTTATTCACTCTACCCAGATAGCCTGAGAGAAACAAGTGCTCAGGATCTGTTATTCACACTGTCTTTATAACCTGAGAGAAACCAGTCCCTGGATAGTATTATAGAAACCAGTGGCCAAGATCCATTATTCACTCTATCTGGATAGCCCGAGAGAAACTATTGGACAGGATCTGTTTTACACTCTATCTGGAAAGCCTGAGAGAAAACAGTGGCTGGATAGCCTTTACGAAACCAGTACACAGGATCTGTTTTTCACTCTATCTGGATAGCTTGAGAGAAACCATTGACAGCATCCGTTATTCACTCTATCTTGATAGCCTGAGAGAAACCGGTGCAGAGGACCTGGTATTCACTCTATCTGGATACCCTGAGCGAAACCAGTGCTCAGGATCTGGTACTGACTCAATCTGGATGGCCTAAGAGAAACTGGTGCCCAAAATCTGGTATTCACCCTATATGGATAGCCTGAGCGAAACCATTGCTCAGGATCTGGTATTGACTCTATCTGGATAGCCTAAGAGAAACCGGTGCACAGGATCTGTTATTCACTCTATTTGGATAGCCTGAGAAATGCCAGTGCACAGGATCTGTTCTTCACTCTATCTTCATAGCCTGAAAGAAACCAGTGCCTGGATAGCAAGAGAGAATCCAGTGGCCAGGATCCATCATTCACTCTATCTGGATAGCATGAGAGAAACCAGTGCACATTATCTTTTTTTCACTCTATCTGGATAGCCTGAGAGAAACCAGTGTCTGGATATAGCCTGAGAGAAACCAGTGCACAGGATCTGTTTTTTCACTCTATCTGGATAGCCTGAAAGAAACCAGTGCACATGATCTGTTATCCACACTATCTGGATAGCCTGAGAGTAACCAGTGCCTGGATAGCCTGAGAGAAACCAGTGGTCAAGATCCATTATTCCCTGTAAATGCATAGCCTGAAAGAAACATGCGCACATGATCTGTTATCCACACCATCTGGATAGCCTGAGAATAACCGGTGCCTGGATAGCCTGAGAGAAACCAGTGGTCATGATCCATTATTCACCCTATCTGGATAGCCTGAGAGAAACCACTGCACAGGATCTATTATTCAGTCTACCTGGATAGCCTGAGAGAACCAGTGCCTGTATAGCATGAGAGAAACCAGTGCAGAGGATCTGTTTTCCACTCTATCTTGGTAGCCTGAGATAAACCAGTGACATCATCTGGTATTCACTCTATTTTCATAGCCTGAGAGGAACCAGTGCACAGGATCTGTTATTCAAACTATCTGGATAGCCAGAGAGAAACCAGTGCCTGGATAGCCTGAGAGAAGCCAATGCACATAATCTGTTATTCACTGTACCTGGAGTGCATGAGAGAAACCAGTGCACATGATCTGGTATTCACACTATCTTTATAGCCTGAGAAAACCAGTGCGCAGGATCTGTTATTCAATCTATCTGGATAGCCTGAAAAATGCCAGTGCACAGGATCTGTTCTTCACTCTATCTTGATAGCCTGAGAGAAACCAGTGACATCATCTGTTAGTCACTCTACCTTCATAGCCTGAGAGGAACCAGTGCACAGGATCTGGTATTCACACTATCTTTATAGCCTGAGAGAAACCAGTGGGTGGATAGCATGAGAGAAACCAGTGCACTGGATCTTTTTTTCACTCTATGTGGGTAGCCTGAGAGAAACCAGTGCCTGGATAGACTGAGAGAAACCATGCACAGCATCCGTTTTTCCTTCTACCTGGATACCCTGAAAGAAACCAAATGCACAGGATCTGTTATCCACACTACCTGGATAGCCTGAGAGAAACCAGTGCCTGGATAGCCTGAGAGAAACCAGTGGTCAGGATCCATTATTCACTCTATTTGGATAGCCTGAGAGAAACCAGTGCACAGAATCTGTTTTTCACTCTGTCTGGATAGCCTAAGAAATATTAGTGCACAGGATCTGTTATTCACAATATCTGGATAGCCAGAGAGAAACCATTGCATTGATAGCCTGAGAGAAACCAGTGGCTAGGATTCATTATTCATTGTCTCTGAATAGCCTGATAGAAACCAGGGCACAGGATCTGTTATTCACTCTACCCAGATAGCCTGAGAGAAACAAGTGCTCAGGATCTGTTATTCACACTGTCTTTATAACCTGAGAGAAACCAGTCCCTGGATAGTATTATAGAAACCAGTGGCCAAGATCCATTATTCACTCTATCTGGATAGCCCGAGAGAAACTATTGGACAGGATCTGTTTTACACTCTATCTGGAAAGCCTGAGAGAAAACAGTGGCTGGATAGCCTTTACGAAACCAGTACACAGGATCTGTTTTTCACTCTATCTGGATAGCTTGAGAGAAACCATTGACAGCATCCGTTATTCACTCTATCTTGATAGCCTGAGAGAAACCGGTGCAGAGGACCTGGTATTCACTCTATCTGGATACCCTGAGCGAAACCAGTGCTCAGGATCTGGTACTGACTCTATCTGGATGGCCTAAGAGAAACTGGTGCCCAAAATATGGTATTCACCCTATATGGATAGCCTGAGCGAAACCACTGCTCAGGATCTGGTATTGACTCTATCTGGATAGCCTAAGAGAAACCGGTGCACAGGATCTGTTATTCACTCTATTTGGATAGCCTGAGAAATGCCAGTGCACAGGGTCTGTTCTTCACTCTAGCTTCATAGCCTGAAAGAAACCAGTGCCTGGATAGCAAGAGAGAATCCAGTGGCCAGAATCCATCATTCACTCTATCTGGATAGCATGAGAGAAACCAGTGCACATGATCTTTTTTTCACTCTATCTGGATAGCCTGAGAGAAACCAGTGTCTGGATATAGCCTGAGAGAAACCAGTGCACAGGATCTGTTTTTCACTCTATCTGGATAGCCTGAAAGAAACCAGTGCACATGATCTGTTATCCACACTATCTGGATAGCCTGAGAGTAACCAGTGCCTGGATAGCCTGAGAGAAACCAGTGGTCAAGATCCATTATTCCCTGTAAATGCATAGCCTGAAAGAAACATGAGCACATGATCTGTTATCCACACCATCTGGATAGCCTGAGAATAACCGGTGCCTGGATAGCCTGAGAGAAACCAGTGGTCATGATCCATTATTCACCCTATCTGGATAGCCTGAGAGAAACCACTGCACATGATCTATTATTCAGTCTACCTGGATAGCCTGAGAGAACCAGTGCCTGTATAGCATGAGAGAAACCAGTGCAGAGGATCTGTTTTCCACTCTATCTTGGTAGCCTGAGATAAACCAGTGACATCATCTGGTATTCACTCTATTTTCATAGCCTGAGAGGAACCAGTGCACAGGATCTGTTATTCAAACTATCTGGATAGCCAGAGAGAAACCAGTGCCTGGATAGCCTGAGAGAAGCCAATGCACATAATCTGTTATTCACTGTACCTGGAGTGCATGAGAGAAACCAGTGCACATGATCTGGTATTCACACTATCTTTATAGCCTGAGAAAACCAGTGCGCAGGATCTGTTATTCAATCTATCTGGATAGCCTGAAAAATGCCAGTGCACAGGATCTGTTCTTCACTCTATCTTGATAGCCTGAGAGAAACCAGTGACATCATCTGTTAGTCACTCTACCTTCAGAGCCTGAGAGGAACCAGTGCACAGGATCTGGTATTCACACTATCTTTATAGCCTGAGAGAAACCAGTGGGTGGATAGCATGAGAGAAACCAGTGCACTGGATCTTTTTTTAACTCTATGTGGGTAGCCTGAGAGAAACCAGTGCCTGGATAGACTGAGAGAAACCATGCACAGCATCCGTTTTTCCTTCTACCTGGATACCCTGAAAGAAACCAAATGCACAGGATCTGTTATCCACACTACCTGGATAGCCTGAGAGAAACCAGTGCCTGGATAGCCTGAGAGAAACCAGTGGTCAGGATCTGTTTTTCACTCTGTCTGGATAGCCTAAGAAATATTAGTGCACAGGATCTGTTATTCACAATATCTGGATAGCCAGAGAGAAACCATTGCATTGATAGCCTGAGAGAAACCAGTGGCTAGGATTCATTATTCATTGTCTCTGAATAGCCTGATAGAAACCAGGGCACAGGATCTGTTATTCACTCTACCCAGATAGCCTGAGAGAAACAAGTGCTCAGGATCTGTTATTCACACTGTCTTTATAACCTGAGAGAAACCAGTCCCCGGATAGTATTATAGAAACCAGTGGCCAAGATCCATTATTCACTCTATCTGGATAGCCCGAGAGAAACTATTGGACAGGATCTGTTTTACACTCTATCTGGAAAGCCTGAGAGAAAACAGTGGCTGGATAGCCTTTACGAAACCAGTACACAGGATCTGTTTTTCACTCTATCTGGATAGCTTGAGAGAAACCATTGACAGCATCCGTTATTCACTCTATCTTGATAGCCTGAGAGAAACCGGTGCAGAGGACCTGGTATTCACTCTATCTGGATACCCTGAGCGAAACCAGTGCTCAGGATCTGTTATTCACTCTACCCAGATAGCCTGAGAGAAACAAGTGCTCAGGATCTGTTATTCACACTGTCTTTATAACCTGAGAGAAACCAGTCCCTGGATAGTATTATAGAAACCAGTGGCCAAGATCCATTATTCACTCTATCTGGATAGCCCGAGAGAAACTATTGGACAGGATCTGTTTTACACTCTATCTGGAAAGCCTGAGAGAAAACAGTGGCTGGATAGCCTTTACGAAACCAGTACACAGGATCTGTTTTTCACTCTATCTGGATAGCTTGAGAGAAACCATTGACAGCATCCGTTATTCACTCTATCTTGATAGCCTGAGAGAAACCGGTGCAGAGGACCTGCTATTCACTCTATCTGGATACCCTGAGGGAAACCAGTGCACAGAATCTGTTTTTCACTCTGTCTGGATAGCCTAAGAAATATTAGTGCACAGGATCTGTTATTCACAATATCTGGATAGCCAGAGAGAAACCATTGCATTGATAGCCTGAGAGAAACCAGTGGCTAGGATTCATTATTCATTGTCTCTGAATAGCCTGATAGAAACCAGGGCACAGGATCTGTTATTCACTCTACCCAGATAGCCTGAGAGAAACAAGTGCTCAGGATCTGTTATTCACACTGTCTTTATAACCTGAGAGAAACCAGTCCCTGGATAGTATTATAGAAACCAGTGGCCAAGATCCATTATTCACTCTATCTGGATAGCCCGAGAGAAACTATTGGACAGGATCTGTTTTACACTCTATCTGGAAAGCCTGAGAGAAAACAGTGGCTGGATAGCCTTTACGAAACCAGTACACAGGATCTGTTTTTCACTCTATCTGGATAGCTTGAGAGAAACCATTGACAGCATCCGTTATTCACTCTATCTTGATAGCCTGAGAGAAACCGGTGCAGAGGACCTGGTATTCACTCTATCTGGATACCCTGAGCGAAACCAGTGCTCAGGATCTGGTACTGACTCTATCTGGATGGCCTAAGAGAAACTGGTGCCCAAAATCTGGTATTCACCCTATATGGATAGCCTGAGCGAAACCATTGCTCAGGATCTGGTATTGACTCTATCTGGATAGCCTAAGAGAAACCGGTGCACAGGATCTGTTATTCACTCTATTTGGATAGCCTGAGAAATGCCAGTGCACAGGATCTGTTCATCACTCTATCTTCATAGCCTGAAAGAAACCAGTGCCTGGATAGCAAGAGAGAATCCAGTGGCCAGGATCCATCATTCACTCTATCTGGATAGCATGAGAGAAACCAGTGCACATTATCTTTTTTTCACTCTATCTGGATAGCCTGAGAGAAACCAGTGTCTGGATATAGCCTGAGAGAAACCAGTGCACAGGATCTGTTTTTCACTCTATCTGGATAGCCTGAAAGACACCAGTGCACATGATCTGTTATCCACACTATCTGGATAGCCTGAGAGTAACCAGTGCCTGGATAGGCTGAGAGAAACCAGTGGTCAAGATCCATTATTCCCTGTAAATGCATAGCCTGAAAGAAACATGCGCACATGATCTGTTATCCACACCATCTGGATAGCCTGAGACTAACCGGTGCCTGGATAGCCTGAGAGAAACCAGTGGTCATGATCCATTATTCACCCTATCTGGATAGCCTGAGAGAAACCACTGCACAGGATCTATTATTCAGTCTACCTGGATAGCCTGAGAGAACCAGTGCCTGTATAGCATGAGAGAAACCAGTGCAGAGGATCTGTTTTCCACTCTATCTTGGTAGCCTGAGATAAACCAGTGACATCATCTGGTATTCACTCTATTTTCATAGCCTGAGAGGAACCAGTGCACAGGATCTGTTATTCAAACTATCTGGATAGCCAGAGAGAAACCAGTGCCTGGATAGCCTGAGAGAAGCCAATGCACATAATCTGTTATTCACTGTACCTGGAGTGCATGAGAGAAACCAGTGCACATGATCTGGTATTCACACTATCTTTATAGCCTGAGAAAACCAGTGCGCAGGATCTGTTATTCAATCTATCTGGATAGCCTGAAAAATGCCAGTGCACAGGATCTGTTCTTCACTCTATCTTGATAGCCTGAGAGAAACCAGTGACATCATCTGTTAGTCACTCTACCTTCATAGCCTGAGAGGAACCAGTGCACAGGATCTGGTATTCACACTATCTTTATAGCCTGAGAGAAACCAGTGGGTGGATAGCATGAGAGAAACCAGTGCACTGGATCTTTTTTTCACTCTATGTGGGTAGCCTGAGAGAAACCAGTGCCTGGATAGACTGAGAGAAACCATGCACAGAATCCGTTTTTCCTTCTACCTGGATACCCTGAAAGAAACCAAATGCACAGGATCTGTTATCCACACTACCTGGATAGCCTGAGAGAAACCAGTGCCTGGATAGCCTGAGAGAAACCAGTGGTCAGGATCCATTATTCACTCTATTTGGATAGCCTGAGAGAAACCAGTGCACAGAATCTGTTTTTCACTCTGTCTGGATAGCCTAAGAAATATTAGTGCACAGGATCTGTTATTCACAATATCTGGATAGCCAGAGAGAAACCATTGCATTGATAGCCTGAGAGAAACCAGTGGCTAGGATTCATTATTCATTGTCTCTGAATAGCCTGATAGAAACCAGGGCACAGGATCTGTTATTCACTCTACCCAGATAGCCTGAGAGAAACAAGTGCTCAGGATCTGTTATTCACACTGTCTTTATAACCTGAGAGAAACCAGTCCCTGGATAGTATTATAGAAACCAGTGGCCAAGATCCATTATTCACTCTATCTGGATAGCCCGAGAGAAACTATTGGACAGGATCTGTTTTACACTCTATCTGGAAAGCCTGAGAGAAAACAGTGGCTGGATAGCCTTTACGAAACCAGTACACAGGATCTGTTTTTCACTCTATCTGGATAGCTTGAGAGAAACCATTGACAGCATCTGTTATTCACTCTATCTTGATAGCCTGAGAGAAACCGGTGCAGAGGACCTGGTATTCACTCTATCTGGATACCCTGAGCGAAACCAGTGCTCAGGATCTGGTACTGACTCTATCTGGATGGCCTAAGAGAAACTGGTGCCCAAAATCTGGTATTCACCCTATATGGATAGCCTGAGCGAAACCATTGCTCAGGATCTGGTATTGACTCTATCTGGATAGCCTAAGAGAAACCGGTGCACAGGATCTGTTATTCACTCTATTTGGATAGCCTGAGAAATGCCAGTGCACAGGGTCTGTTCTTCACTCTATCTTCATAGCCTGAAAGAAACCAGTGCCTGGATAGCAAGAGAGAATCCAGTGGCCAGAATCCATCATTCACTCTATCTGGATAGCATGAGAGAAACCAGTGCACATGATCTTTTTTTCACTCTATCTGGATAGCCTGAGAGAAACCAGTGTCTGGATATAGCCTGAGAGAAACCAGTGCACAGGATCTGTTTTTCACTCTATCTGGATAGCCTGAAAGAAACCAGTGCACATGATCTGTTATCCACACTATCTGGATATCCTGAGAGTAACCAGTGCCTGGATAGCCTGAGAGAAACCAGTGGTCAAGATCCATTATTCCCTGTAAATGCATAGCCTGAAAGAAACATGCGCACATGATCTGTTATCCACACCATCTGGATAGCCTGAGAATAACCGGTGCCTGGATAGCCTGAGAGAAACCAGTGGTCATGATCCATTATTCACCCTATCTGGATAGCCTGAGAGAAACCACTGCACAGGATCTATTATTCAGTCTACCTGGATAGCCTGAGAGAACCAGTGCCTGTATAGCATGAGAGAAACCAGTGCAGAGGATCTGTTTTCCACTCTATCTTGGTAGCCTGAGATAAACCAGTGACATCATCTGGTATTCACTCTATTTTCATAGCCTGAGAGGAACCAGTGCACAGGATCTGTTATTCAAACTATCTGGATAGCCAGAGAGAAACCAGTGCCTGGATAGCCTGAGAGAAGCCAATGCACATAATCTGTTATTCACTGTACCTGGAGTGCATGAGAGAAACCAGTGCACATGATTTGGTATGCACACTATCTTTATAGCCTGAGAAAACCAGTGCGCAGGATCTGTTATTCAATCTATCTGGATAGCCTGAAAAATGCCAGTGCACAGGATCTGTTCTTCACTCTATCTTGATAGCCTGAGAGAAACCAGTGACATCATCTGTTAGTCACTCTACCTTCATAGCCTGAGAGGAACCAGTGCACAGGATCTGGTATTCACACTATCTTTATAGCCTGAGAGAAACCAGTGGGTGGATAGCATGAGAGAAACCAGTGCACTGGATCTTTTTTTCACTCTATGTGGGTAGCCTGAGAGAAACCAGTGCCTGGATAGACTGAGAGAAACCATGCACAGCATCCGTTTTTCCTTCTACCTGGATACCCTGAAAGAAACCAAATGCACAGGATCTGTTATCCACACTACCTGGATAGCCTGAGAGAAACCAGTGCCTGGATAGCCTGAGAGAAACCAGTGGTCAGGATCCATTATTCACTCTATTTGGATAGCCTGAGAGAAACCAGTGCACAGAATCTGTTTTTCACTCTGTCTGGATAGCCTAAGAAATATTAGTGCACAGGATCTGTTATTCACAATATCTGGATAGCCAGAGAGAAACCATTGCATTGATAGCCTGAGAGAAACCAGTGGCTAGGATTCATTATTCATTGTCTCTGAATAGCCTGATAGAAACCAGGGCACAGGATCTGTTATTCACTCTACCCAGATAGCCTGAGAGAAACAAGTGCTCAGGATCTGTTATTCACACTGTCTTTATAACCTGAGAGAAACCAGTCCCTGGATAGTATTATAGAAACCAGTGGCCAAGATCCATTATTCACTCTATCTGGATAGCCCGAGAGAAACTATTGGACAGGATCTGTTTTACACTCTATCTGGAAAGCCTGAGAGAAAACAGTGGCTGGATAGCCTTTACGAAACCAGTACACAGGATCTGTTTTTCACTCTATCTGGATAGCTTGAGAGAAACCATTGACAGCATCCGTTATTCACTCTATCTTGATAGCCTGAGAGAGACCGGTGCACAGGATTTGTTATTCACCGTATCTGGATAGCCTGAGAGAAACCAGTGTTTGGATATAGCCTGAGAGAAACCAGTGCACAGGATCTGTTTTTCACACTATCTGGATAGCCTTAGAGGAACTGGTGCCCAAAATCTGGTATTCACCCTATCTGGATAGCCTGAGCGAAACCATTGCTCAGGATCTGGTATTGAGTCTATCTGGATAGCATAAGAGAAACCGGTGCACAGGATCTGTTATTCACTCTATTTGGATAGCCTGAGAAATGCCAGTGCACAGGATCTGTTCTTCACTCTATCTTCATAGCCTGAGAGAAACCAGTGCCTGGATAGCATGAGAGAAGCCAGTGGCCAGGATCCATCATTCACTCTATCTGGATAGCATGAGATAAACCAGTACACATGATCTTTTTTTCACTCTATCTGGATAGCCTGAGAGAAACCAGTTTCTGGATATAGCCTGAGAGAAACCAGTGCACAGGATCTGTTTTTCACTCTATCTGGATAACCTGAAAGAAACCAGTGCACATGATATGTTATCCACACTATCTGGATAGCCTGAGAGTAACCAGTGCCTGGATAGCCTGAGAGAAACCAGTGATCAAGATCCATTATTCCCTGTAACTGCATAGCCTGAAAGAAACAAGTGCACATGATCTGTTATCCACACCATCTGCATAGCCTGAGAATAACCAGTGCCTGGATAGCCTGAGAGAAACCAGTGGTCATGATCCATTATTCACCCTATCTGGATGGCCTGAGAGAAACCACTGCACAGGATCTATTAATCAGTCTACCTGGATAGCCTGAGAGAACCAGTGCCTGTATAGCATGAGAGAAACCAGTGCAGAGGATCTGTTATCCACTCTATCTTGATAGCCTGAGATAAACCAGTGACATCATCTGTTATTCACTCTATTTTCATAGCCTGAGAGGAACCAGTGCACAGGATCTGTTATTCAAACTATCTGGATAGCCAGAGAGAAACCAGTGCCTGGATAGCCTGAGAGAAGCCAATGCACATAATCTGTTATTCACTGTACCTGGAGTGCATGAGAGAAACCAGTGCACATGATCTGGAATTCACACTATCTTTATAGCCTGAGAAAACCAGTGCGCAGGATCTGTTATTCAATCTATCTGGATAGCCTGAAAAATGCCAGTGCAGAGGATCTGTTCTTCACTCTATCTTGATAGCCTGAGAGAAACCAGTGACATCATCTGTTAGTCACTCTACCTTCATAGCCTGAGAGGAACCAGTGCACAGGATCTGGTATTCACACTATCTTTATAGCCTGAGAGAAACCAGTGGGTGGATAGCATGAGAGAAACCAGTGCACTGGATCTTTTTTTCACTCTATGTGGGTAGCCTGAGAGAAACCAGTGCCTGGATAGACTGAGAGAAACCATGCACAGCATCCGTTTTTCCTTCTACCTGGATACCCTGAAAGAAACCAAATGCACAGGATCTGTTATCCACACTACCTGGATAGCCTGAGAGAAACCAGTGCCTGGATAGCCTGAGAGAAACCAGTGGTCAGGATCCATTATTCACTCTATTTGGATAGCCTGAGAGAAACCAGTGCACAGAATCTGTTTTTCACTCTGTCTGGATAGCCTAAGAAATATTAGTGCACAGGATCTGTTATTCACAATATCTGGATAGCCAGAGAGAAACCATTGCATTGATAGCCTGAGAGAAACCAGTGGCTAGGATTCATTATTCATTGTCTCTGAATAGCCTGATAGAAACCAGGGCACAGGATCTGTTATTCACTCTACCCAGATAGCCTGAGAGAAACAAGTGCTCAGGATCTGTTATTCACACTGTCTTTATAACCTGAGAGAAACCAGTCCCTGGATAGTATTATAGAAACCAGTGGCCAAGATCCATTATTCTCTCTATCTGGATAGCCCGAGAGAAACTATTGGACAGGATCTGTTTTACACTCTATCTGGAAAGCCTGAGAGAAAACAGTGGCTGGATAGCCTTTACGAAACCAGTACACAGGATCTGTTTTTCACTCTATCTGGATAGCTTGAGAGAAACCATTGACAGCATCCGTTATTCACTCTATCTTGATAGCCTGAGAGAAACCGGTGCAGAGGACCTGGTATTCACTCTATCTGGATACCCTGAGCGAAACCAGTGCTCAGGATCTGGTACTGACTCTATCTGGATGGCCTAAGAGAAACTGGTGCCCAAAATCTGGTATTCACCCTATATGGATAGCCTGAGCGAAACCATTGCTCAGGATCTGGTATTGACTCTATCTGGATAGCCTAAGAGAAACCGGTGCACAGGATCTGTTATTCACTCTATTTGGATAGCCTGAGAAATGCCAGTGCACAGGATCTGTTCTTCACTCTATCTTCATAGCCTGAAAGAAACCAGTGCCTGGATAGCAAGAGAGAATCCAGTGGCCAGGATCCATCATTCACTCTATCTGGATAGCATGAGAGAAACCAGTGCACATTATCTTTTTTTCACTCTATCTGGATAGCCTGAGAGAAACCAGTGTCTGGATATAGCCTGAGAGAAACCAGTGCACAGGATCTGTTTTTTCACTCTATCTGGATAGCCTGAAAGAAACCAGTGCACATGATCTGTTATCCACACTATCTGGATAGCCTGAGAGTAACCAGTGCCTGGATAGCCTGAGAGAAACCAGTGGTCAAGATCCATTATTCCCTGTAACTGCATAGCCTGAAAGAAACAAGTGCACATGATCTGTTATCCACACCATCTGCATAGCCTGAGAATAACCAGTGCCTGGATAGCCTGAGAGAAACCAGTGGTCATGATCCATTATTCACCCTATCTGGATAGCCTGAGAGAAACCACTGCACAGGATCTATTATTCAGTCTACCTGGATAGCCTGAGAGAACCAGTGCCTGTATAGCATGAGAGAAACCAGTGCAGAGGATCTGTTTTCCACTCTATCTTGGTAGCCTGAGATAAACCAGTGACATCATCTGGTATTCACTCTATTTTCATAGCCTGAGAGGAACCAGTGCACAGGATCTGTTATTCAAACTATCTGGATAGCCAGAGAGAAACCAGTGCCTGGATAGCCTGAGAGAAGCCAATGCACATAATCTGTTATTCACTGTACCTGGAGTGCATGAGAGAAACCAGTGCACATGATCTGGAATTCACACTATCTTTATAGCCTGAGAAAACCAGTGCGCAGGATCTGTTATTCAATCTATCTGGATAGCCTGAAAAATGCCAGTGCAGAGGATCTGTTCTTCACTCTATCTTGATAGCCTGAGAGAAACCAGTGACATCATCTGTTAGTCACTCTACCTTCATAGCCTGAGAGGAACCAGTGCACAGGATCTGGTATTCACACTATCTTTATAGCCTGAGAGAAACCAGTGGGTGGATAGCATGAGAGAAACCAGTGCACTGGATCTTTTTTCACTCTATGTGGGTAGCCTGAGAGAAACCAGTGCCTGGATAGACTGAGAGAAACCATGCACAGCATCCGTTTTTCCTTCTACCTGGATACCCTGAAAGAAACCAAATGCACAGGATCTGTTATCCACACTACCTGGATAGCCTGAGAGAAACCAGTGCCTGGATAGCCTGAGAGAAACCAGTGGTCAGGATCCATTATTCACTCTATTTGGATAGCCTGAGAGAAACCAGTGCACAGAATCTGTTTTTCACTCTGTCTGGATAGCCTAAGAAATATTAGTGCACAGGATCTGTTATTCACAATATCTGGATAGCCAGAGAGAAACCATTGCATTGATAGCCTGAGAGAAACCAGTGGCTAGGATTCATTATTCATTGTCTCTGAATAGCCTGATAGAAACCAGGGCACAGGATCTGTTATTCACTCTACCCAGATAGCCTGAGAGAAACAAGTGCTCAGGATCTGTTATTCACACTGTCTTTATAACCTGAGAGAAACCAGTCCCTGGATAGTATTATAGAAACCAGTGGCCAAGATCCATTATTCACTCTATCTGGATAGCCCGAGAGAAACTATTGGACAGGATCTGTTTTACACTCTATCTGGAAAGCCTGAGAGAAAACAGTGGCTGGATAGCCTTTACGAAACCAGTACACAGGATCTGTTTTTCACTCTATCTGGATAGCTTGAGAGAAACCATTGACAGCATCCGTTATTCACTCTATCTTGATAGCCTGAGAGAAACCGGTGCAGAGGACCTGGTATTCACTCTATCTGGATACCCTGAGCGAAACCAGTGCTCAGGATCTGGTACTGACTCTATCTGGATGGCCTAAGAGAAACTGGTGCCCAAAATCTGGTATTCACCCTATATGGATAGCCTGAGCGAAACCACTGCTCAGGATCTGGTATTGACTCTATCTGGATAGCCTAAGAGAAACCGGTGCACAGGATCTGTTATTCACTCTATTTGGATAGCCTGAGAAATGCCAGTGCACAGGGTCTGTTCTTCACTCTAGCTTCATAGCCTGAAAGAAACCAGTGCCTGGATAGCAAGAGAGAATCCAGTGGCCAGGATCCATCATTCACTCTATCTGGATAGCATGAGAGAAACCAGTGCACATTATCTTTTTTTCACTCTATCTGGATAGCCTGAGAGAAACCAGTGTCTGGATATAGCCTGAGAGAAACCAGTGCACAGGATCTGTTTTTTCACTCTATCTGGATAGCCTGAAAGAAACCAGTGCACATGATCTGTTATCCACACTATCTGGATAGCCTGAGAGTAACCAGTGCCTGGATAGCCTGAGAGAAACCAGTGGTCAAGATCCATTATTCCCTGTAAATGCATAGCCTGAAAGAAACATGCGCACATGATCTGTTATCCACACCATCTGGATAGCCTGAGAATAACCGGTGCCTGGATAGCCTGAGAGAAACCAGTGGTCATGATCCATTATTCACCCTATCTGGATAGCCTGAGAGAAACCACTGCACAGGATCTATTATTCAGTCTACCTGGATAGCCTGAGAGAACCAGTGCCTGTATAGCATGAGAGAAACCAGTGCAGAGGATCTGTTTTCCACTCTATCTTGGTAGCCTGAGATAAACCAGTGACATCATCTGGTATTCACTCTATTTTCATAGCCTGAGAGGAACCAGTGCACAGGATCTGTTATTCAAACTATCTGGATAGCCAGAGAGAAACCAGTGCCTGGATAGCCTGAGAGAAGCCAATGCACATAATCTGTTATTCACTGTACCTGGAGTGCATGAGAGAAACCAGTGCACATGATCTGGTATTCACACTATCTTTATAGCCTGAGAAAACCAGTGCGCAGGATCTGTTATTCAATCTATCTGGATAGCCTGAAAAATGCCAGTGCACAGGATCTGTTCTTCACTCTATCTTGATAGCCTGAGAGAAACCAGTGACATCATCTGTTAGTCACTCTACCTTCATAGCCTGAGAGGAACCAGTGCACAGGATCTGGTATTCACACTATCTTTATAGCCTGAGAGAAACCAGTGGGTGGATAGCATGAGAGAAACCAGTGCACTGGATCTTTTTTTCACTCTATGTGGGTAGCCTGAGAGAAACCAGTGCCTGGATAGACTGAGAGAAACCATGCACAGCATCCGTTTTTCCTTCTACCTGGATACCCTGAAAGAAACCAAATGCACAGGATCTGTTATCCACACTACCTGGATAGCCTGAGAGAAACCAGTGCCTGGATAGCCTGAGAGAAACCAGTGGTCAGGATCCATTATTCACTCTATTTGGATAGCCTGAGAGAAACCAGTGCACAGAATCTGTTTTTCACTCTGTCTGGATAGCCTAAGAAATATTAGTGCACAGGATCTGTTATTCACAATATCTGGATAGCCAGAGAGAAACCATTGCATTGATAGCCTGAGAGAAACCAGTGGCTAGGATTCATTATTCATTGTCTCTGAATAGCCTGATAGAAACCAGGGCACAGGATCTGTTATTCACTCTACCCAGATAGCCTGAGAGAAACAAGTGCTCAGGATCTGTTATTCACACTGTCTTTATAACCTGAGAGAAACCAGTCCCTGGATAGTATTATAGAAACCAGTGGCCAAGATCCATTATTCACTCTATCTGGATAGCCCGAGAGAAACTATTGGACAGGATCTGTTTTACACTCTATCTGGAAAGCCTGAGAGAAAACAGTGGCTGGATAGCCTTTACGAAACCAGTACACAGGATCTGTTTTTCACTCTATCTGGATAGCTTGAGAGAAACCATTGACAGCATCCGTTATTCACTCTATCTTGATAGCCTGAGAGAAACCGGTGCAGAGGACCTGGTATTCACTCTATCTGGATACCCTGAGCGAAACCAGTGCTCAGGATCTGGTACTGACTCTATCTGGATGGCCTAAGAGAAACTGGTGCCCAAAATCTGGTATTCACCCTATATGGATAGCCTGAGCGAAACCACTGCTCAGGATCTGGTATTGACTCTATCTGGATAGCCTAAGAGAAACCGGTGCACAGGATCTGTTATTCACTCTATTTGGATAGCCTGAGAAATGCCAGTGCACAGGGTCTGTTCTTCACTCTAGCTTCATAGCCTGAAAGAAACCAGTGCCTGGATAGCAAGAGAGAATCCAGTGGCCAGAATCCATCATTCACTCTATCTGGATAGCATGAGAGAAACCAGTGCACATGATCTTTTTTTCACTCTATCTGGATAGCCTGAGAGAAACCAGTGTCTGGATATAGCCTGAGAGAAACCAGTGCACAGGATCTGTTTTTCACTCTATCTGGATAGCCTGAAAGAAACCAGTGCACATGATCTGTTATCCACACTATCTGGATAGCCTGAGAGTAACCAGTGCCTGGATAGCCTGAGAGAAACCAGTGGTCAAGATCCATTATTCCCTGTAAATGCATAGCCTGAAAGAAACATGAGCACATGATCTGTTATCCACACCATCTGGATAGCCTGAGAATAACCGGTGCCTGGATAGCCTGAGAGAAACCAGTGGTCATGATCCATTATTCACCCTATCTGGATAGCCTGAGAGAAACCACTGCACAGGATCTATTATTCAGTCTACCTGGATAGCCTGAGAGAACCAGTGCCTGTATAGCATGAGAGAAACCAGTGCAGAGGATCTGTTTTCCACTCTATCTTGGTAGCCTGAGATAAACCAGTGACATCATCTGGTATTCACTCTATTTTCATAGCCTGAGAGGAACCAGTGCACAGGATCTGTTATTCAAACTATCTGGATAGCCAGAGAGAAACCAGTGCCTGGATAGCCTGAGAGAAGCCAATGCACATAATCTGTTATTCACTGTACCTGGAGTGCATGAGAGAAACCAGTGCACATGATCTGGTATTCACACTATCTTTATAGCCTGAGAAAACCAGTGCGCAGGATCTGTTATTCAATCTATCTGGATAGCCTGAAAAATGCCAGTGCACAGGATCTGTTCTTCACTCTATCTTGATAGCCTGAGAGAAACCAGTGACATCATCTGTTAGTCACTCTACCTTCATAGCCTGAGAGGAACCAGTGCACAGGATCTGGTATTCACACTATCTTTATAGCCTGAGAGAAACCAGTGGGTGGATAGCATGAGAGAAACCAGTGCACTGGATCTTTTTTTAACTCTATGTGGGTAGCCTGAGAGAAACCAGTGCCTGGATAGACTGAGAGAAACTATGCACAGCATCCGTTTTTCCTTCTACCTGGATACCCTGAAAGAAACCAAATGCACAGGATCTGTTATCCACACTACCTGGATAGCCTGAGAGAAACCAGTGCCTGGATAGCCTGAGAGAAACCAGTGGTCAGGATCTGTTTTTCACTCTGTCTGGATAGCCTAAGAAATATTAGTGCACAGGATCTGTTATTCACAATATCTGGATAGCCAGAGAGAAACCATTGCATTGATAGCCTGAGAGAAACCAGTGGCTAGGATTCATTATTCATTGTCTCTGAATAGCCTGATAGAAACCAGGGCACAGGATCTGTTATTCACTCTACCCAGATAGCCTGAGAGAAACAAGTGCTCAGGATCTGTTATTCACACTGTCTTTATAACCTGAGAGAAACCAGTCCCTGGATAGTATTATAGAAACCAGTGGCCAAGATCCATTATTCACTCTATCTGGATAGCCCGAGAGAAACTATTGGACAGGATCTGATTTACACTCTATCTGGAAAGCCTGAGAGAAAACAGTGGCTGGATAGCCTTTACGAAACCAGTACACAGGATCTGTTTTTCACTCTATCTGGATAGCTTGAGAGAAACCATTGACAGCATCCGTTATTCACTCTATCTTGATAGCCTGAGAGAAACCGGTGGAGAGGACCTGGTATTCACTCTATCTGGATACCCTGAGCGAAACCAGTGCTCAGGATCTGTTATTCACTCTACCCAGATAGCCTGAGAGAAACAAGTGCTCAGGATCTGTTATTCACACTGTCTTTATAACCTGAGAGAAACCAGTCCCTGGATAGTATTATAGAAACCAGTGGCCAAGATCCATTATTCACTCTATCTGGATAGCCCGAGAGAAACTATTGGACAGGATCTGTTTTACACTCTATCTGGAAAGCCTGAGAGAAAACAGTGGCTGGATAGCCTTTACGAAACCAGTACACAGGATCTGTTTTTCACTCTATCTGGATAGCTTGAGAGAAACCATTGACAGCATCCGTTATTCACTCTATCTTGATAGCCTGAGAGAAACCGGTGCAGAGGACCTGGTATTCACTCTATCTGGATACCCTGAGGGAAACCAGTGCACAGAATCTGTTTTTCACTCTGTCTGGATAGCCTAAGAAATATTAGTGCACAGGATCTGTTATTCACAATATCTGGATAGCCAGAGAGAAACCATTGCATTGATAGCCTGAGAGAAACCAGTGGCTAGGATTCATTATTCATTGTCTCTGAATAGCCTGATAGAAACCAGGGCACAGGATCTGTTATTCACTCTACCCAGATAGCCTGAGAGAAACAAGTGCTCAGGATCTGTTATTCACACTGTCTTTATAACCTGAGAGAAACCAGTCCCTGGATAGTATTATAGAAACCAGTGGCCAAGATCCATTATTCACTCTATCTGGATAGCCCGAGAGAAACTATTGGACAGGATCTGTTTTACACTCTATCTGGAAAGCCTGAGAGAAAACAGTGGCTGGATAGCCTTTACGAAACCAGTACACAGGATCTGTTTTTCACTCTATCTGGATAGCTTGAGAGAAACCATTGACAGCATCCGTTATTCACTCTATCTTGATAGCCTGAGAGAAACCGGTGCAGAGGACCTGGTATTCACTCTATCTGGATACCCTGAGCGAAACCAGTGCTCAGGATCTGGTACTGACTCTATCTGGATGGCCTAAGAGAAACTGGTGCCCAAAATCTGGTATTCACCCTATATGGATAGCCTGAGCGAAACCATTGCTCAGGATCTGGTATTGACTCTATCTGGATAGCCTAAGAGAAACCGGTGCACAGGATCTGTTATTCACTCTATTTGGATAGCCTGAGAAATGCCAGTGCACAGGATCTGTTCTTCACTCTATCTTCATAGCCTGAAAGAAACCAGTGCCTGGATAGCAAGAGAGAATCCAGTGGCCAGGATCCATCATTCACTCTATCTGGATAGCATGAGAGAAACCAGTGCACATTATCTTTTTTTCACTCTATCTGGATAGCCTGAGAGAAACCAGTGTCTGGATATAGCCTGAGAGAAACCAGTGCACAGGATCTGTTTTTCACTCTATCTGGATAGCCTGAAAGACACCAGTGCACATGATCTGTTATCCACACTATCTGGATAGCCTGAGAGTAACCAGTGCCTGGATAGGCTGAGAGAAACCAGTGGTCAAGATCCATTATTCCCTGTAAATGCATAGCCTGAAAGAAACATGCGCACATGATCTGTTATCCACACCATCTGGATAGCCTGAGACTAACCGGTGCCTGGATAGCCTGAGAGAAACCAGTGGTCATGATCCATTATTCACCCTATCTGGATAGCCTGAGAGAAACCACTGCACAGGATCTATTATTCAGTCTACCTGGATAGCCTGAGAGAACCAGTGCCTGTATAGCATGAGAGAAACCAGTGCAGAGGATCTGTTTTCCACTCTATCTTGGTAGCCTGAGATAAACCAGTGACATCATCTGGTATTCACTCTATTTTCATAGCCTGAGAGGAACCAGTGCACAGGATCTGTTATTCAAACTATCTGGATAGCCAGAGAGAAACCAGTGCCTGGATAGCCTGAGAGAAGCCAATGCACATAATCTGTTATTCACTGTACCTGGAGTGCATGAGAGAAACCAGTGCACATGATCTGGTATTCACACTATCTTTATAGCCTGAGAAAACCAGTGCGCAGGATCTGTTATTCAATCTATCTGGATAGCCTGAAAAATGCCAGTGCACAGGATCTGTTCTTCACTCTATCTTGATAGCCTGAGAGAAACCAGTGACATCATCTGTTAGTCACTCTACCTTCATAGCCTGAGAGGAACCAGTGCACAGGATCTGGTATTCACACTATCTTTATAGCCTGAGAGAAACCAGTGGGTGGATAGCATGAGAGAAACCAGTGCACTGGATCTTTTTTTCACTCTATGTGGGTAGCCTGAGAGAAACCAGTGCCTGGATAGACTGAGAGAAACCATGCACAGCATCCGTTTTTCCTTCTACCTGGATACCCTGAAAGAAACCAAATGCACAGGATCTGTTATCCACACTACCTGGATAGCCTGAGAGAAACCAGTGCCTGGATAGCCTGAGAGAAACCAGTGGTCAGGATCCATTATTCACTCTATTTGGATAGCCTGAGAGAAACCAGTGCACAGAATCTGTTTTTCACTCTGTCTGGATAGCCTAAGAAATATTAGTGCACAGGATCTGTTATTCACAATATCTGGATAGCCAGAGAGAAACCATTGCATTGATAGCCTGAGAGAAACCAGTGGCTAGGATTCATTATTCATTGTCTCTGAATAGCCTGATAGAAACCAGGGCACAGGATCTGTTATTCACTCTACCCAGATAGCCTGAGAGAAACAAGTGCTCAGGATCTGTTATTCACACTGTCTTTATAACCTGAGAGAAACCAGTCCCTGGATAGTATTATAGAAACCAGTGGCCAAGATCCATTATTCACTCTATCTGGATAGCCCGAGAGAAACTATTGGACAGGATCTGTTTTACACTCTATCTGGAAAGCCTGAGAGAAAACAGTGGCTGGATAGCCTTTACGAAACCAGTACACAGGATCTGTTTTTCACTCTATCTGGATAGCTTGAGAGAAACCATTGACAGCATCCGTTATTCACTCTATCTTGATAGCCTGAGAGAAACCGGTGCAGAGGACCTGGTATTCACTCTATCTGGATACCCTGAGTGAAACCAGTGCTCAGGATCTGGTACTGACTCTATCTGGATGGCCTAAGAGAAACTGGTGCCCAAAATCTGGTATTCACCCTATATGGATAGCCTGAGCGAAACCATTGCTCAGGATCTGGTATTGACTCTATCTGGATAGCCTAAGAGAAACCGGTGCACAGGATCTGTTATTCACTCTATTTGGATAGCCTGAGAAATGCCAGTGCACAGGGTCTGTTCTTCACTCTATCTTCATAGCCTGAAAGAAACCAGTGCCTGGATAGCAAGAGAGAATCCAGTGGCCAGAATCCATCATTCACTCTATCTGGATAGCATGAGAGAAACCAGTGCACATGATCTTTTTTTCACTCTATCTGGATAGCCTGAGAGAAACCAGTGTCTGGATATAGCCTGAGAGAAACCAGTGCACAGGATCTGTTTTTCACTCTATCTGGATAGCCTGAAAGAAACCAGTGCACATGATCTGTTATCCACACTATCTGGATAGCCTGAGAGTAACCAGTGCCTGGATAGCCTGAGAGAAACCAGTGGTCAAGATCCATTATTCCCTGTAAATGCATAGCCTGAAAGAAACATGCGCACATGATCTGTTATCCACACCATCTGGATAGCCTGAGAATAACCGGTGCCTGGATAGCCTGAGAGAAACCAGTGGTCATGATCCATTATTCACCCTATCTGGATAGCCTGAGAGAAACCACTGCACAGGATCTATTATTCAGTCTACCTGGATAGCCTGAGAGAACCAGTGCCTGTATAGCATGAGAGAAACCAGTGCAGAGGATCTGTTTTCCACTCTATCTTGGTAGCCTGAGATAAACCAGTGACATCATCTGGTATTCACTCTATTTTCATAGCCTGAGAGGAACCAGTGCACAGGATCTGTTATTCAAACTATCTGGATAGCCAGAGAGAAACCAGTGCCTGGATAGCCTGAGAGAAGCCAATGCACATAATCTGTTATTCACTGTACCTGGAGTGCATGAGAGAAACCAGTGCACATGATCTGGTATTCACACTATCTTTATAGCCTGAGAAAACCAGTGCGCAGGATCTGTTATTCAATCTATCTGGATAGCCTGAAAAATGCTAGTGCACAGGATCTGTTCTTCACTCTATCTTGATAGCCTGAGAGAAACCAGTGACATCATCTGTTAGTCACTCTACCTTCATAGCCTGAGAGGAACCAGTGCACAGGATCTGGTATTCACACTATCTTTATAGCCTGAGAGAAACCAGTGGGTGGATAGCATGAGAGAAACCAGTGCACTGGATCTTTTTTTCACTCTATGTGGGTAGCCTGAGAGAAACCAGTGCCTGGATAGACTGAGAGAAACCATGCACAGCATCCGTTTTTCCTTCTACCTGGATACCCTGAAAGAAACCAAATGCACAGGATCTGTTATCCACACTACCTGGATAGCCTGAGAGAAACCAGTGCCTGGATAGCCTGAGAGAAACCAGTGGTCAGGATCCATTATTCACTCTATTTGGATAGCCTGAGAGAAACCAGTGCACAGAATCTGTTTTTCACTCTGTCTGGATAGCCTAAGAAATATTAGTGCACAGGATCTGTTATTCACAATATCTGGATAGCCAGAGAGAAACCATTGCATTGATAGCCTGAGAGAAACCAGTGGCTAGGATTCATTATTCATTGTCTCTGAATAGCCTGATAGAAACCAGGGCACAGGATCTGTTATTCACTCTACCCAGATAGCCTGAGAGAAACAAGTGCTCAGGATCTGTTATTCACACTGTCTTTATAACCTGAGAGAAACCAGTCCCTGGATAGTATTATAGAAACCAGTGGCCAAGATCCATTATTCACTCTATCTGGATAGCCCGAGAGAAACTATTGGACAGGATCTGTTTTACACTCTATCTGGAAAGCCTGAGAGAAAACAGTGGCTGGATAGCCTTTACGAAACCAGTACACAGGATCTGTTTTTCACTCTATCTGGATAGCTTGAGAGAAACCATTGACAGCATCCGTTATTCACTCTATCTTGATAGCCTGAGAGAGACCGGTGCACAGGATTTGTTATTCACCGTATCTGGATAGCCTGAGAGAAACCAGTGTTTGGATATAGCCTGAGAGAAACCAGTGCACAGGATCTGTTTTTCACACTATCTGGATAGCCTTAGAGGAACTGGTGCCCAAAATCTGGTATTCACCCTATCTGGATAGCCTGAGCGAAACCATTGCTCAGGATCTGGTATTGACTCTATCTGGATAGCCTAAGAGAAACCGGTGCACAGGATCTGATATTCACTCTATTTGGATAGCCTGAGAAATGCCAGTGCACAGGATCTGTTCTTCACTCTATCTTCATAGCCTGAGAGAAACCAGTGCCTGGATAGCATGAGAGAAGCCAGTGGCCAGGATCCATCATTCACTCTATCTGGATAGCATGAGATAAACCAGTACACATGATCTTTTTTTCACTCTATCTGGATAGCCTGAGAGAAACCAGTTTCTGTATATAGCCTGAGAGAAACCAGTGCACAGGATCTGTTTTTCACTCTATCTGGATAACCTGAAAGAAACCAGTGCACATGATATGTTATCCACACTATCTGGATAGCCTGAGAGTAACCAGTGCCTGGATAGCCTGAGAGAAACCAGTGATCAAGATCCATTATTCCCTGTAACTGCATAGCCTGAAAGAAACAAGTGCACATGATCTGTTATCCACACCATCTGCATAGCCTGAGAATAACCAGTGCCTGGATAGCCTGAGAGAAACCAGTGGTCATGATCCATTATTCACCCTATCTGGATGGCCTGAGAGAAACCACTGCACAGGATCTATTAATCAGTCTACCTGGATAGCCTGAGAGAACCAGTGCCTGTATAGCATGAGAGAAACCAGTGCAGAGGATCTGTTATCCACTCTATCTTGATAGCCTGAGATAAACCAGTGACATCATCTGTTATTCACTCTATTTTCATAGCCTGAGAGGAACCAGTGCACAGGATCTGTTATTCAAACTATCTGGATAGCCAGAGAGAAAGCAGTGCCTGGATAGCCTGAGAGAAGCCAATGCACATAATCTGTTATTCACTGTACCTGGAGTGCATGAGAGAAACCAGTGCACATGATCTGGTATTCACACTATCTTTATAGCCTGAGAAAACCAGTGCGCAGGATCTGTTATTCAATCTATCTGGATAGCCTGAAAAATGCCAGTGCAGAGGATCTGTTCTTCACTCTATCTTGATAGCCTGAGAGAAACCAGTGACATCATCTGTTAGTCACTCTACCTTCATAGCCTGAGAGGAACCAGTGCACAGGATCTGGTATTCACACTATCTTTATAGCCTGAGAGAAACCAGTGGGTGGATAGCATGAGAGAAACCAGTGCACTGGATCTTTTTTTCACTCTATGTGGGTAGCCTGAGAGAAACCAGTGCCTGGATAGACTGAGAGAAACCATGCACAGCATCCGTTTTTCCTTCTACCTGGATACCCTGAAAGAAACCAAATGCACAGGATCTGTTATCCACACTACCTGGATAGCCTGAGAGAAACCAGTGCCTGGATAGCCTGAGAGAAACCAGTGGTCAGGATCCATTATTCACTCTATTTGGATAGCCTGAGAGAAACCAGTGCACAGAATCTGTTTTTCACTCTGTCTGGATAGCCTAAGAAATATTAGTGCACAGGATCTGTTATTCACAATATCTGGATAGCCAGAGAGAAACCATTGCATTGATAGCCTGAGAGAAACCAGTGGCTAGGATTCATTATTCATTGTCTCTGAATAGCCTGATAGAAACCAGGGCACAGGATCTGTTATTCACTCTACCCAGATAGCCTGAGAGAAACAAGTGCTCAGGATCTGTTATTCACACTGTCTTTATAACCTGAGAGAAACCAGTCCCTGGATAGTATTATAGAAACCAGTGGCCAAGATCCATTATTCACTCTATCTGGATAGCCTGAGAGAAAACAGTGGCTGGATAGCCTTTACGAAACCAGTACACAGGATCTGTTTTTCACTCTATCTGGATAGCTTGAGAGAAACCATTGACAGCATCCGTTATTCACTCTATCTTGATAGCCTGAGAGAAACCGGTGCAGAGGACCTGGTATTCACTCTATCTGGATACCCTGAGGGAAACCAGTGCACAGAATCTGTTTTTCACTCTGTCTGGATAGCCTAAGAAATATTAGTGCACAGGATCTGTTATTCACAATATCTGGATAGCCAGAGAGAAACCATTGCATTGATAGCCTGAGAGAAACCAGTGGCTAGGATTCATTATTCATTGTCTCTGAATAGCCTGATAGAAACCAGGGCACAGGATCTGTTATTCACTCTACCCAGATAGCCTGAGAGAAACAAGTGCTCAGGATCTGTTATTCACACTGTCTTTATAACCTGAGAGAAACCAGTCCCTGGATAGTATTATAGAAACCAGTGGCCAAGATCCATTATTCACTCTATCTGGATAGCCCGAGAGAAACTATTGGACAGGATCTGTTTTACACTCTATCTGGAAAGCCTGAGAGAAAACAGTGGCTGGATAGCCTTTACGAAACCAGTACACAGGATCTGTTTTTCACTCTATCTGGATAGCTTGAGAGAAACCATTGACAGCATCCGTTATTCACTCTATCTTGATAGCCTGAGAGAAACCGGTGCAGAGGACCTGGTATTCACTCTATCTGGATACCCTGAGCGAAACCAGTGCTCAGGATCTGGTACTGACTCTATCTGGATGGCCTAAGAGAAACTGGTGCCCAAAATCTGGTATTCACCCTATATGGATAGCCTGAGCGAAACCATTGCTCAGGATCTGGTATTGACTCTATCTGGATAGCCTAAGAGAAACCGGTGCACAGGATCTGTTATTCACTCTATTTGGATAGCCTGAGAAATGCCAGTGCACAGGATCTGTTCTTCACTCTATCTTCATAGCCTGAAAGAAACCAGTGCCTGGATAGCAAGAGAGAATCCAGTGGCCAGGATCCATCATTCACTCTATCTGGATAGCATGAGAGAAACCAGTGCACATTATCTTTTTTTCACTCTATCTGGATAGCCTGAGAGAAACCAGTGTCTGGATATAGCCTGAGAGAAACCAGTGCACAGGATCTGTTTTTCACTCTATCTGGATAGCCTGAAAGAAACCAGTGCTCATGATCTGTTATCCACACTATCTGGATAGCCTGAGAGTAACCAGTGCCTGGATAGCCTGAGAGAAACCAGTGGTCAAGATCCATTATTCCCTGTAAATGCATAGCCTGAAAGAAACATGCGCACATGATCTGTTATCCACACCATCTGGATAGCCTGAGAATAACCGGTGCCTGGATAGCCTGAGAGAAACCAGTGGTCATGATCCATTATTCACCCTATCTGGATAGCCTGAGAGAAACCACTGCACAGGATCTATTATTCAGTCTACCTGGATAGCCTGAGAGAACCAGTGCCTGTATAGCATGAGAGAAACCAGTGCAGAGGATCTGTTTTCCACTCTATCTTGGTAGCCTGAGATAAACCAGTGACATCATCTGGTATTCACTCTATTTTCATAGCCTGAGAGGAACCAGTGCACAGGATCTGTTATTCAAACTATCTGGATAGCCAGAGAGAAACCAGTGCCTGGATAGCCTGAGAGAAGCCAATGCACATAATCTGTTATTCACTGTACCTGGAGTGCATGAGAGAAACCAGTGCACATGATCTGGTATTCACACTATCTTTATAGCCTGAGAAAACCAGTGCGCAGGATCTGTTATTCAATCTATCTGGATAGCCTGAAAAATGCCAGTGCAGAGGATCTGTTCTTCACTCTATCTTGATAGCCTGAGAGAAACCAGTGACATCATCTGTTAGTCACTCTACCTTCATAGCCTGAGAGGAACCAGTGCACAGGATCTGGTATTCACACTATCTTTATAGCCTGAGAGAAACCAGTGGGTGGATAGCATGAGAGAAACCAGTGCACTGGATCTTTTTTTCACTCTAAGTGGGTAGCCTGAGAGAAACCAGTGCCTGGATAGACTGAGAGAAACCATGCACAGCATCCGTTTTTCCTTCTACCTGGATACCCTGAAAGAAACCAAATGCACAGGATCTGTTATCCACACTACCTGGATAGCCTGAGAGAAACCAGTGCCTGGATAGCCTGAGAGAAACCAGTGGTCAGGATCCATTATTCACTCTATTTGGATAGCCTGAGAGAAACCAGTGCACAGAATCTATTTTTCACTCTGTCTGGATAGCCTAAGAAATATTAGTGCACAGGATCTGTTATTCACAATATCTGGATAGCCAGAGAGAAACCATTGCATTGATAGCCTGAGAAAAACCAGTGGCTAGGATTCATTATTCATTGTCTCTGAATAGCCTGATAGAAACCAGGGCACAGGATCTGTTATTCACTCTACCCAGATAGCCTGAGAGAAACAAGTGCTCAGGATCTGTTATTCACACTGTCTTTATAACCTGAGAGAAACCAGTCCCTGGATAGTATTATAGAAACCAGTGGCCAAGATCCATTATTCACTCTATCTGGATAGCCCGAGAGAAACTATTGGACAGGATCTGTTTTACACTCTATCTGGAAAGCCTGAGAGAAAACAGTGGCTGGATAGCCTTTACGAAACCAGTACACAGGATCTGTTTTTCACTCTATCTGGATAGCTTGAGAGAAACCATTGACAGCATCCGTTATTCACTCTATCTTGATAGCCTGAGAGAAACCGGTGCAGAGGACCTGGTATTCACTCTATCTGGATACCCTGAGCGAAACCAGTGCTCAGGATCTGGTACTGACTCTATCTGGATGGCCTAAGAGAAACTGGTGCCCAAAATCTGGTATTCACCCTATATGGATAGCCTGAGCGAAACCATTGCTCAGGATCTGGTATTGACTCTATCTGGATAGCCTAAGAGAAACCGGTGCACAGGATCTGTTATTCACTCTATTTGGATAGCCTGAGAAATGCCAGTGCACAGGATCTGTTCTTCACTCTATCTTCATAGCCTGAAAGAAACCAGTGCCTGGATAGCAAGAGAGAATCCAGTGGCCAGGATCCATCATTCACTCTATCTGGATAGCATGAGAGAAACCAGTGCACATTATCTTTTTTTCACTCTATCTGGATAGCCTGAGAGAAACCAGTGTCTGGATATAGCCTGAGAGAAACCAGTGCACAGGATCTGTTTTTTCACTCTATCTGGATAGCCTGAAAGAAACCAGTGCACATGATCTGTTATCCACACTATCTGGATAGCCTGAGAGTAACCAGTGCCTGGATAGCCTGAGAGAAACCAGTGGTCAAGATCCATTATTCCCTGTAAATGCATAGCCTGAAAGAAACATGCGCACATGATCTGTTATCCACACCATCTGGATAGCCTGAGAATAACCGGTGCCTGGATAGCCTGAGAGAAACCAGTGGTCATGATCCATTATTCACCCTATCTGGATAGCCTGAGAGAAACCACTGCACAGGATCTATTATTCAGTCTACCTGGATAGCCTGAGAGAACCAGTGCCTGTATAGCATGAGAGAAACCAGTGCAGAGGATCTGTTTTCCACTCTATCTTGGTAGCCTGAGATAAACCAGTGACATCATCTGGTATTCACTCTATTTTCATAGCCTGAGAGGAACCAGTGCACAGGATCTGTTATTCAAACTATCTGGATAGCCAGAGAGAAACCAGTGCCTGGATAGCCTGAGAGAAGCCAATGCACATAATCTGTTATTCACTGTACCTGGAGTGCATGAGAGAAACCAGTGCACATGATCTGGTATTCACACTATCTTTATAGCCTGAGAAAACCAGTGCGCAGGATCTGTTATTCAATCTATCTGGATAGCCTGAAAAATGCCAGTGCACAGGATCTGTTCTTCACTCTATCTTGATAGCCTGAGAGAAACCAGTGACATCATCTGTTAGTCACTCTACCTTCATAGCCTGAGAGGAACCAGTGCACAGGATCTGGTATTCACACTATCTTTATAGCCTGAGAGAAACCAGTGGGTGGATAGCATGAGAGAAACCAGTGCACTGGATCTTTTTTTCACTCTATGTGGGTAGCCTGAGAGAAACCAGTGCCTGGATAGACTGAGAGAAACCATGCACAGCATCCGTTTTTCCTTCTACCTGGATACCCTGAAAGAAACCAAATGCACAGGATCTGTTATCCACACTACCTGGATAGCCTGAGAGAAACCAGTGCCTGGATAGCCTGAGAGAAACCAGTGGTCAGGATCCATTATTCACTCTATTTGGATAGCCTGAGAACCAGTGCCTGTATAGCATGAGAGAAACCAGTGCAGAGGATCTGTTTTCCACTCTATCTTGATAGCCTGAGATAAACCAGTGACATCATCTGGTATTCACTCTATTTTCATAGCCTGAGAGGAACCAGTGCACAGGATTTGTTATTCAAACTATCTGGATAGCCAGAGAGAAACCAGTGCCTGGATAGCCTGAGAGAAGCCAATGCACATAATCTGTTATTCACTGTACCTGGAGTGCATGAGAGAAACCAGTGCACATGATCTGGTATTCACACTATCTTTATAGCCTGAGAAAACCAGTGTGCAGGATCTGTTATTCAATCTATCTGGATAGCCTGAAAAATGCCAGTGCACAGGATCTGTTCTTCACTCTATCTTGATAGCCTGAGAGAAACCAGTGACATCATCTATTATTCACTCTATCTTCATAGCCTGAGAGGAACCAGTGCACACGATCTGGTAATCACACTATCTTTATAGCCTGAGAGAAACCAGTGGGTGGATAGCATGAGAGAAACCAGTGGCCATGATCCATTGTTCACTCTATCTGGATAGCATGAGAGAAACCAGTGCACTGGATCTTTTTTTCACTCTATGTGGGTAGCCTGAGAGAAACCAGTGCCTGGATAGACTGAGAGAAACCATGCACAGGATCCGTTTTTCCTTCTACCTGGATACCCTGAAAGAAACCAAGTGCACAGGATCTGTTATCCACACTACCTGCATAGCCTGAGAGAAACCAGTGCCTGGATAGCCTGAGAGAAACCAGTGGTCAGGATCCATTATTCACTCTATTTGGATAGCCTGAGAGAAACCAGTGCACAGAATCTGTTTTTCACTCTGTCTGGATAGCCTGAGAAATATTAGTGCACAGGATCTGTTATTCACAATATCTGGATAGCCAGAGAGAAACCATTGCATGGATAGCCTGAGAGAAACCAGTGGCTAGGATTCATTATTCATTGTCTCTGAATAGCCTGATAGAAACCAGGGCACAGGATCTGTTATTCACTCTACCCAGATAGCCTGAGAGAAACAAGTGCTCAGGATCTGTTATTCACACTGTCTTTATAACCTGAGAGAAACCAGTCCCTGGATAGTATTATAGAAACCAGTGGCCAAGATCCATTATTCACTCTATCTGGATAGCCCGAGAGAAACTATTGGACAGGATCTGTTTTACACTCTATCTGGAAAGCCTGAGAGAAAACAGTGGCTGGATAGCCTTTACGAAACCAGTACACAGGATCTGTTTTTCACTCTATCTGGATAGCTTGAGAGAAACCATTGACAGCATCCGTTATTCACTCTATCTTGATAGCCTGAGAGAAACCGGTGCAGAGGACCTGGTATTCACTCTATCTGGATACCCTGAGCGAAACCAGTGCTCAGGATCTGGTACTGACTCTATCTGGATGGCCTAAGAGAAACTGGTGCCCAAAATCTGGTATTCACCCTATATGGATAGCCTGAGCGAAACCATTGCTCAGGATCTGGTATTGACTCTATCTGGATAGCCTAAGAGAAACCGGTGCACAGGATCTGTTATTCACTCTATTTGGATAGCCTGAGAAATGCCAGTGCACAGGATCTGTTCTTCACTCTATCTTCATAGCCTGAAAGAAACCAGTGCCTGGATAGCAAGAGAGAATCCAGTGGCCAGGATCCATCATTCACTCTATCTGGATAGCATGAGAGAAACCAGTGCACATTATCTTTTTTTCACTCTATCTGGATAGCCTGAGAGAAACCAGTGTCTGGATATAGCCTGAGAGAAACCAGTGCACAGGATCTGTTTTTTCACTCTATCTGGATAGCCTGAAAGAAACCAGTGCACATGATCTGTTATCCACACTATCTGGATAGCCTGAGAGTAACCAGTGCCTGGATAGCCTGAGAGAAACCAGTGGTCAAGATCCATTATTCCCTGTAAATGCATAGCCTGAAAGAAACATGCGCACATGATCTGTTATCCACACCATCTGGATAGCCTGAGAATAACCGGTGCCTGGATAGCCTGAGAGAAACCAGTGGTCATGATCCATTATTCACCCTATCTGGATAGCCTGAGAGAAACCACTGCACAGGATCTATTATTCAGTCTACCTGGATAGCCTGAGAGAACCAGTGCCTGTATAGCATGAGAGAAACCAGTGCAGAGGATCTGTTTTCCACTCTATCTTGGTAGCCTGAGATAAACCAGTGACATCATCTGGTATTCACTCTATTTTCATAGCCTGAGAGGAACCAGTGCACAGGATCTGTTATTCAAACTATCTGGATAGCCAGAGAGAAACCAGTGCCTGGATAGCCTGAGAGAAGCCAATGCACATAATCTGTTATTCACTGTACCTGGAGTGCATGAGAGAAACCAGTGCACATGATCTGGTATTCACACTATCTTTATAGCCTGAGAAAACCAGTGCGCAGGATCTGTTATTCAATCTATCTGGATAGCCTGAAAAATGCCAGTGCACAGGATCTGTTCTTCACTCTATCTTGATAGCCTGAGAGAAACCAGTGACATCATCTGTTAGTCACTCTACCTTCATAGCCTGAGAGGAACCAGTGCACAGGATCTGGTATTCACACTATCTTTATAGCCTGAGAGAAACCAGTGGGTGGATAGCATGAGAGAAACCAGTGCACTGGATCTTTTTTTCACTCTATGTGGGTAGCCTGAGAGAAACCAGTGCCTGGATAGACTGAGAGAAACCATGCACAGCATCCGTTTTTCCTTCTACCTGGATACCCTGAAAGAAACCAAATGCACAGGATCTGTTATCCACACTACCTGGATAGCCTGAGAGAAACCAGTGCCTGGATAGCCTGAGAGAAACCAGTGGTCAGGATCCATTATTCACTCTATTTGGATAGCCTGAGAGAAACCAGTGCACAGAATCTGTTTTTCACTCTGTCTGGATAGCCTAAGAAATATTAGTGCACAGGATCTGTTATTCACAATATCTGGATAGCCAGAGAGAAACCATTGCATTGATAGCCTGAGAGAAACCAGTGGCTAGGATTCATTATTCATTGTCTCTGAATAGCCTGATAGAAACCAGGGCACAGGATCTGTTATTCACTCTACCCAGATAGCCTGAGAGAAACAAGTGCTCAGGATCTGTTATTCACACTGTCTTTATAACCTGAGAGAAACCAGTCCCTGGATAGTATTATAGAAACCAGTGGCCAAGATCCATTATTCACTCTATCTGGATAGCCCGAGAGAAACTATTGGACAGGATCTGTTTTACACTCTATCTGGAAAGCCTGAGAGAAAACAGTGGCTGGATAGCCTTTACGAAACCAGTACACAGGATCTGTTTTTCACTCTATCTGGATAGCTTGAGAGAAACCATTGACAGCATCCGTTATTCACTCTATCTTGATAGCCTGAGAGAAACCGGTGCAGAGGACCTGGTATTCACTCTATCTGGATACCCTGAGCGAAACCAGTGCTCAGGATCTGGTACTGACTCTATCTGGATGGCCTAAGAGAAACTGGTGCCCAAAATCTGGTATTCACCCTATATGGATAGCCTGAGCGAAACCACTGCTCAGGATCTGGTATTGACTCTATCTGGATAGCCTAAGAGAAACCGGTGCACAGGATCTGTTATTCACTCTATTTGGATAGCCTGAGAAATGCCAGTGCACAGGGTCTGTTCTTCACTCTAGCTTCATAGCCTGAAAGAAACCAGTGCCTGGATAGCAAGAGAGAATCCAGTGGCCAGAATCCATCATTCACTCTATCTGGATAGCATGAGAGAAACCAGTGCACATGATCTTTTTTTCACTCTATCTGGATAGCCTGAGAGAAACCAGTGTCTGGATATAGCCTGAGAGAAACCAGTGCACAGGATCTGTTTTTCACTCTATCTGGATAGCCTGAAAGAAACCAGTGCACATGATCTGTTATCCACACTATCTGGATAGCCTGAGAGTAACCAGTGCCTGGATAGCCTGAGAGAAACCAGTGGTCAAGATCCATTATTCCCTGTAAATGCATAGCCTGAAAGAAACATGAGCACATGATCTGTTATCCACACCATCTGGATAGCCTGAGAATAACCGGTGCCTGGATAGCCTGAGAGAAACCAGTGGTCATGATCCATTATTCACCCTATCTGGATAGCCTGAGAGAAACCACTGCACAGGATCTATTATTCAGTCTACCTGGATAGCCTGAGAGAACCAGTGCCTGTATAACATGAGAGAAACCAGTGCAGAGGATCTGTTTTCCACTCTATCTTGGTAGCCTGAGATAAACCAGTGACATCATCTGGTATTCACTCTATTTTCATAGCCTGAGAGGAACCAGTGCACAGGATCTGTTATTCAAACTATCTGGATAGCCAGAGAGAAACCAGTGCCTGGATAGCCTGAGAGAAGCCAATGCACATAATCTGTTATTCACTGTACCTGGAGTGCATGAGAGAAACCAGTGCACATGATCTGGTATTCACACTATCTTTATAGCCTGAGAAAACCAGTGCGCAGGATCTGTTATTCAATCTATCTGGATAGCCTGAAAAATGCCAGTGCACAGGATCTGTTCTTCACTCTATCTTGATAGCCTGAGAGAAACCAGTGACATCATCTGTTAGTCACTCTACCTTCATAGCCTGAGAGGAACCAGTGCACAGGATCTGGTATTCACACTATCTTTATAGCCTGAGAGAAACCAGTGGGTGGATAGCATGAGAGAAACCAGTGCACTGGATCTTTTTTTAACTCTATGTGGGTAGCCTGAGAGAAACCAGTGCCTGGATAGACTGAGAGAAACCATGCACAGCATCCGTTTTTCCTTCTACCTGGATACCCTGAAAGAAACCAAATGCACAGGATCTGTTATCCACACTACCTGGATAGCCTGAGAGAAACCAGTGCCTGGATAGCCTGAGAGAAACCAGTGGTCAGGATCTGTTTTTCACTCTGTCTGGATAGCCTAAGAAATATTAGTGCACAGGATCTGTTATTCACAATATCTGGATAGCCAGAGAGAAACCATTGCATTGATAGCCTGAGAGAAACCAGTGGCTAGGATTCATTATTCATTGTCTCTGAATAGCCTGATAGAAACCAGGGCACAGGATCTGTTATTCACTCTACCCAGATAGCCTGAGAGAAACAAGTGCTCAGGATCTGTTATTCACACTGTCTTTATAACCTGAGAGAAACCAGTCCCCGGATAGTATTATAGAAACCAGTGGCCAAGATCCATTATTCACTCTATCTGGATAGCCCGAGAGAAACTATTGGACAGGATCTGTTTTACACTCTATCTGGAAAGCCTGAGAGAAAACAGTGGCTGGATAGCCTTTACGAAACCAGTACACAGGATCTGTTTTTCACTCTATCTGGATAGCTTGAGAGAAACCATTGACAGCATCCGTTATTCACTCTATCTTGATAGCCTGAGAGAAACCGGTGCAGAGGACCTGGTATTCACTCTATCTGGATACCCTGAGCGAAACCAGTGCTCAGGATCTGTTATTCACTCTACCCAGATAGCCTGAGAGAAACAAGTGCTCAGGATCTGTTATTCACACTGTCTTTATAACCTGAGAGAAACCAGTCCCTGGATAGTATTATAGAAACCAGTGGCCAAGATCCATTATTCACTCTATCTGGATAGCCCGAGAGAAACTATTGGACAGGATCTGTTTTACACTCTATCTGGAAAGCCTGAGAGAAAACAGTGGCTGGATAGCCTTTACGAAACCAGTACACAGGATCTGTTTTTCACTCTATCTGGATAGCTTGAGAGAAACCATTGACAGCATCCGTTATTCACTCTATCTTGATAGCCTGAGAGAAACCGGTGCAGAGGACCTGGTATTCACTCTATCTGGATACCCTGAGGGAAACCAGTGCACAGAATCTGTTTTTCACTCTGTCTGGATAGCCTAAGAAATATTAGTGCACAGGATCTGTTATTCACAATATCTGGATAGCCAGAGAGAAACCATTGCATTGATAGCCTGAGAGAAACCAGTGGCTAGGATTCATTATTCATTGTCTCTGAATAGCCTGATAGAAACCAGGGCACAGGATCTGTTATTCACTCTACCCAGATAGCCTGAGAGAAACAAGTGCTCAGGATCTGTTATTCACACTGTCTTTATAACCTGAGAGAAACCAGTCCCTGGATAGTATTATAGAAACCAGTGGCCAAGATCCATTATTCACTCTATCTGGATAGCCCGAGAGAAACTATTGGACAGGATCTGTTTTACACTCTATCTGGAAAGCCTGAGAGAAAACAGTGGCTGGATAGCCTTTACGAAACCAGTACACAGGATCTGTTTTTCACTCTATCTGGATAGCTTGAGAGAAACCATTGACAGCATCCGTTATTCACTCTATCTTGATAGCCTGAGAGAAACCGGTGCAGAGGACCTGGTATTCACTCTATCTGGATACCCTGAGCGAAACCAGTGCTCAGGATCTGGTACTGACTCTATCTGGATGGCCTAAGAGAAACTGGTGCCCAAAATCTGGTATTCACCCTATATGGATAGCCTGAGCGAAACCATTGCTCAGGATCTGGTATTGACTCTATCTGGATAGCCTAAGAGAAACCGGTGCACAGGATCTGTTATTCACTCTATTTGGATAGCCTGAGAAATGCCAGTGCACAGGATCTGTTCTTCACTCTATCTTCATAGCCTGAAAGAAACCAGTGCCTGGATAGCAAGAGAGAATCCAGTGGCCAGGATCCATCATTCACTCTATCTGGATAGCATGAGAGAAACCAGTGCACATGATCTTTTTTTCACTCTATCTGGATAGCCTGAGAGAAACCAGTGTCTGGATATAGCCTGAGAGAAACCAGTGCACAGGATCTGTTTTTCACTCTATCTGGATAGCCTGAAAGAAACCAGTGCACATGATCTGTTATCCACACTATCTGGATAGCCTGAGAGTAACCAGTGCCTGGATAGCCTGAGAGAAACCAGTGGTCAAGATCCATTATTCCCTGTAAATGCATAGCCTGAAAGAAACATGCGCACATGATCTGTTATCCACACCATCTGGATAGCCTGAGAATAACCGGTGCCTGGATAGCCTGAGAGAAACCAGTGGTCATGATCCATTATTCACCCTATCTGGATAGCCTGAGAGAAACCACTGCACAGGATCTATTATTCAGTCTACCTGGATAGCCTGAGAGAACCAGTGCCTGTATAGCATGAGAGAAACCAGTGCAGAGGATCTGTTTTCCACTCTATCTTGGTAGCCTGAGATAAACCAGTGACATCATCTGGTATTCACTCTATTTTCATAGCCTGAGAGGAACCAGTGCACAGGATCTGTTATTCAAACTATCTGGATAGCCAGAGAGAAACCAGTGCCTGGATAGCCTGAGAGAAGCCAATGCACATAATCTGTTA
This sequence comes from Pleurodeles waltl, assembly GCF_031143425.1. Taxonomy (NCBI): domain Eukaryota; kingdom Metazoa; phylum Chordata; class Amphibia; order Caudata; family Salamandridae; genus Pleurodeles; species Pleurodeles waltl. The sequence continues at coordinate 1,159,362,013 of NC_090439.1, forward strand.
TTCACTGTACCTGGAGTGCATGAGAGAAACCAGTGCACATGATCTGGTATTCACACTATCTTTATAGCCTGAGAAAACCAGTGCGCAGGATCTGTTATTCAATCTATCTGGATAGCCTGAAAAATGCTAGTGCACAGGATCTGTTCTTCACTCTATCTTGATAGCCTGAGAGAAACCAGTGACATCATCTGTTAGTCACTCTACCTTCATAGCCTGAGAGGAACCAGTGCACAGGATCTGGTATTCACACTATCTTTATAGCCTGAGAGAAACCAGTGGGTGGATAGCATGAGAGAAACCAGTGCACTGGATCTTTTTTTCACTCTATGTGGGTAGCCTGAGAGAAACCAGTGCCTGGATAGACTGAGAGAAACCATGCACAGCATCCGTTTTTCCTTCTACCTGGATACCCTGAAAGAAACCAAATGCACAGGATCTGTTATCCACACTACCTGGATAGCCTGAGAGAAACCAGTGCCTGGATAGCCTGAGAGAAACCAGTGGTCAGGATCCATTATTCACTCTATTTGGATAGCCTGAGAGAAACCAGTGCACAGAATCTGTTTTTCACTCTGTCTGGATAGCCTAAGAAATATTAGTGCACAGGATCTGTTATTCACAATATCTGGATAGCCAGAGAGAAACCATTGCATTGATAGCCTGAGAGAAACCAGTGGCTAGGATTCATTATTCATTGTCTCTGAATAGCCTGATAGAAACCAGGGCACAGGATCTGTTATTCACTCTACCCAGATAGCCTGAGAGAAACAAGTGCTCAGGATCTGTTATTCACACTGTCTTTATAACCTGAGAGAAACCAGTCCCTGGATAGTATTATAGAAACCAGTGGCCAAGATCCATTATTCACTCTATCTGGATAGCCCGAGAGAAACTATTGGACAGGATCTGTTTTACACTCTATCTGGAAAGCCTGAGAGAAAACAGTGGCTGGATAGCCTTTACGAAACCAGTACACAGGATCTGTTTTTCACTCTATCTGGATAGCTTGAGAGAAACCATTGACAGCATCCGTTATTCACTCTATCTTGATAGCCTGAGAGAGACCGGTGCACAGGATTTGTTATTCACCGTATCTGGATAGCCTGAGAGAAACCAGTGTTTGGATATAGCCTGAGAGAAACCAGTGCACAGGATCTGTTTTTCACACTATCTGGATAGCCTTAGAGGAACTGGTGCCCAAAATCTGGTATTCACCCTATCTGGATAGCCTGAGCGAAACCATTGCTCAGGATCTGGTATTGACTCTATCTGGATAGCCTAAGAGAAACCGGTGCACAGGATCTGATATTCACTCTATTTGGATAGCCTGAGAAATGCCAGTGCACAGGATCTGTTCTTCACTCTATCTTCATAGCCTGAGAGAAACCAGTGCCTGGATAGCATGAGAGAAGCCAGTGGCCAGGATCCATCATTCACTCTATCTGGATAGCATGAGATAAACCAGTACACATGATCTTTTTTTCACTCTATCTGGATAGCCTGAGAGAAACCAGTTTCTGTATATAGCCTGAGAGAAACCAGTGCACAGGATCTGTTTTTCACTCTATCTGGATAACCTGAAAGAAACCAGTGCACATGATATGTTATCCACACTATCTGGATAGCCTGAGAGTAACCAGTGCCTGGATAGCCTGAGAGAAACCAGTGATCAAGATCCATTATTCCCTGTAACTGCATAGCCTGAAAGAAACAAGTGCACATGATCTGTTATCCACACCATCTGCATAGCCTGAGAATAACCAGTGCCTGGATAGCCTGAGAGAAACCAGTGGTCATGATCCATTATTCACCCTATCTGGATGGCCTGAGAGAAACCACTGCACAGGATCTATTAATCAGTCTACCTGGATAGCCTGAGAGAACCAGTGCCTGTATAGCATGAGAGAAACCAGTGCAGAGGATCTGTTATCCACTCTATCTTGATAGCCTGAGATAAACCAGTGACATCATCTGTTATTCACTCTATTTTCATAGCCTGAGAGGAACCAGTGCACAGGATCTGTTATTCAAACTATCTGGATAGCCAGAGAGAAAGCAGTGCCTGGATAGCCTGAGAGAAGCCAATGCACATAATCTGTTATTCACTGTACCTGGAGTGCATGAGAGAAACCAGTGCACATGATCTGGTATTCACACTATCTTTATAGCCTGAGAAAACCAGTGCGCAGGATCTGTTATTCAATCTATCTGGATAGCCTGAAAAATGCCAGTGCAGAGGATCTGTTCTTCACTCTATCTTGATAGCCTGAGAGAAACCAGTGACATCATCTGTTAGTCACTCTACCTTCATAGCCTGAGAGGAACCAGTGCACAGGATCTGGTATTCACACTATCTTTATAGCCTGAGAGAAACCAGTGGGTGGATAGCATGAGAGAAACCAGTGCACTGGATCTTTTTTTCACTCTATGTGGGTAGCCTGAGAGAAACCAGTGCCTGGATAGACTGAGAGAAACCATGCACAGCATCCGTTTTTCCTTCTACCTGGATACCCTGAAAGAAACCAAATGCACAGGATCTGTTATCCACACTACCTGGATAGCCTGAGAGAAACCAGTGCCTGGATAGCCTGAGAGAAACCAGTGGTCAGGATCCATTATTCACTCTATTTGGATAGCCTGAGAGAAACCAGTGCACAGAATCTGTTTTTCACTCTGTCTGGATAGCCTAAGAAATATTAGTGCACAGGATCTGTTATTCACAATATCTGGATAGCCAGAGAGAAACCATTGCATTGATAGCCTGAGAGAAACCAGTGGCTAGGATTCATTATTCATTGTCTCTGAATAGCCTGATAGAAACCAGGGCACAGGATCTGTTATTCACTCTACCCAGATAGCCTGAGAGAAACAAGTGCTCAGGATCTGTTATTCACACTGTCTTTATAACCTGAGAGAAACCAGTCCCTGGATAGTATTATAGAAACCAGTGGCCAAGATCCATTATTCACTCTATCTGGATAGCCTGAGAGAAAACAGTGGCTGGATAGCCTTTACGAAACCAGTACACAGGATCTGTTTTTCACTCTATCTGGATAGCTTGAGAGAAACCATTGACAGCATCCGTTATTCACTCTATCTTGATAGCCTGAGAGAAACCGGTGCAGAGGACCTGGTATTCACTCTATCTGGATACCCTGAGGGAAACCAGTGCACAGAATCTGTTTTTCACTCTGTCTGGATAGCCTAAGAAATATTAGTGCACAGGATCTGTTATTCACAATATCTGGATAGCCAGAGAGAAACCATTGCATTGATAGCCTGAGAGAAACCAGTGGCTAGGATTCATTATTCATTGTCTCTGAATAGCCTGATAGAAACCAGGGCACAGGATCTGTTATTCACTCTACCCAGATAGCCTGAGAGAAACAAGTGCTCAGGATCTGTTATTCACACTGTCTTTATAACCTGAGAGAAACCAGTCCCTGGATAGTATTATAGAAACCAGTGGCCAAGATCCATTATTCACTCTATCTGGATAGCCCGAGAGAAACTATTGGACAGGATCTGTTTTACACTCTATCTGGAAAGCCTGAGAGAAAACAGTGGCTGGATAGCCTTTACGAAACCAGTACACAGGATCTGTTTTTCACTCTATCTGGATAGCTTGAGAGAAACCATTGACAGCATCCGTTATTCACTCTATCTTGATAGCCTGAGAGAAACCGGTGCAGAGGACCTGGTATTCACTCTATCTGGATACCCTGAGCGAAACCAGTGCTCAGGATCTGGTACTGACTCTATCTGGATGGCCTAAGAGAAACTGGTGCCCAAAATCTGGTATTCACCCTATATGGATAGCCTGAGCGAAACCATTGCTCAGGATCTGGTATTGACTCTATCTGGATAGCCTAAGAGAAACCGGTGCACAGGATCTGTTATTCACTCTATTTGGATAGCCTGAGAAATGCCAGTGCACAGGATCTGTTCTTCACTCTATCTTCATAGCCTGAAAGAAACCAGTGCCTGGATAGCAAGAGAGAATCCAGTGGCCAGGATCCATCATTCACTCTATCTGGATAGCATGAGAGAAACCAGTGCACATTATCTTTTTTTCACTCTATCTGGATAGCCTGAGAGAAACCAGTGTCTGGATATAGCCTGAGAGAAACCAGTGCACAGGATCTGTTTTTCACTCTATCTGGATAGCCTGAAAGAAACCAGTGCTCATGATCTGTTATCCACACTATCTGGATAGCCTGAGAGTAACCAGTGCCTGGATAGCCTGAGAGAAACCAGTGGTCAAGATCCATTATTCCCTGTAAATGCATAGCCTGAAAGAAACATGCGCACATGATCTGTTATCCACACCATCTGGATAGCCTGAGAATAACCGGTGCCTGGATAGCCTGAGAGAAACCAGTGGTCATGATCCATTATTCACCCTATCTGGATAGCCTGAGAGAAACCACTGCACAGGATCTATTATTCAGTCTACCTGGATAGCCTGAGAGAACCAGTGCCTGTATAGCATGAGAGAAACCAGTGCAGAGGATCTGTTTTCCACTCTATCTTGGTAGCCTGAGATAAACCAGTGACATCATCTGGTATTCACTCTATTTTCATAGCCTGAGAGGAACCAGTGCACAGGATCTGTTATTCAAACTATCTGGATAGCCAGAGAGAAACCAGTGCCTGGATAGCCTGAGAGAAGCCAATGCACATAATCTGTTATTCACTGTACCTGGAGTGCATGAGAGAAACCAGTGCACATGATCTGGTATTCACACTATCTTTATAGCCTGAGAAAACCAGTGCGCAGGATCTGTTATTCAATCTATCTGGATAGCCTGAAAAATGCCAGTGCAGAGGATCTGTTCTTCACTCTATCTTGATAGCCTGAGAGAAACCAGTGACATCATCTGTTAGTCACTCTACCTTCATAGCCTGAGAGGAACCAGTGCACAGGATCTGGTATTCACACTATCTTTATAGCCTGAGAGAAACCAGTGGGTGGATAGCATGAGAGAAACCAGTGCACTGGATCTTTTTTTCACTCTAAGTGGGTAGCCTGAGAGAAACCAGTGCCTGGATAGACTGAGAGAAACCATGCACAGCATCCGTTTTTCCTTCTACCTGGATACCCTGAAAGAAACCAAATGCACAGGATCTGTTATCCACACTACCTGGATAGCCTGAGAGAAACCAGTGCCTGGATAGCCTGAGAGAAACCAGTGGTCAGGATCCATTATTCACTCTATTTGGATAGCCTGAGAGAAACCAGTGCACAGAATCTATTTTTCACTCTGTCTGGATAGCCTAAGAAATATTAGTGCACAGGATCTGTTATTCACAATATCTGGATAGCCAGAGAGAAACCATTGCATTGATAGCCTGAGAAAAACCAGTGGCTAGGATTCATTATTCATTGTCTCTGAATAGCCTGATAGAAACCAGGGCACAGGATCTGTTATTCACTCTACCCAGATAGCCTGAGAGAAACAAGTGCTCAGGATCTGTTATTCACACTGTCTTTATAACCTGAGAGAAACCAGTCCCTGGATAGTATTATAGAAACCAGTGGCCAAGATCCATTATTCACTCTATCTGGATAGCCCGAGAGAAACTATTGGACAGGATCTGTTTTACACTCTATCTGGAAAGCCTGAGAGAAAACAGTGGCTGGATAGCCTTTACGAAACCAGTACACAGGATCTGTTTTTCACTCTATCTGGATAGCTTGAGAGAAACCATTGACAGCATCCGTTATTCACTCTATCTTGATAGCCTGAGAGAAACCGGTGCAGAGGACCTGGTATTCACTCTATCTGGATACCCTGAGCGAAACCAGTGCTCAGGATCTGGTACTGACTCTATCTGGATGGCCTAAGAGAAACTGGTGCCCAAAATCTGGTATTCACCCTATATGGATAGCCTGAGCGAAACCATTGCTCAGGATCTGGTATTGACTCTATCTGGATAGCCTAAGAGAAACCGGTGCACAGGATCTGTTATTCACTCTATTTGGATAGCCTGAGAAATGCCAGTGCACAGGATCTGTTCTTCACTCTATCTTCATAGCCTGAAAGAAACCAGTGCCTGGATAGCAAGAGAGAATCCAGTGGCCAGGATCCATCATTCACTCTATCTGGATAGCATGAGAGAAACCAGTGCACATTATCTTTTTTTCACTCTATCTGGATAGCCTGAGAGAAACCAGTGTCTGGATATAGCCTGAGAGAAACCAGTGCACAGGATCTGTTTTTTCACTCTATCTGGATAGCCTGAAAGAAACCAGTGCACATGATCTGTTATCCACACTATCTGGATAGCCTGAGAGTAACCAGTGCCTGGATAGCCTGAGAGAAACCAGTGGTCAAGATCCATTATTCCCTGTAAATGCATAGCCTGAAAGAAACATGCGCACATGATCTGTTATCCACACCATCTGGATAGCCTGAGAATAACCGGTGCCTGGATAGCCTGAGAGAAACCAGTGGTCATGATCCATTATTCACCCTATCTGGATAGCCTGAGAGAAACCACTGCACAGGATCTATTATTCAGTCTACCTGGATAGCCTGAGAGAACCAGTGCCTGTATAGCATGAGAGAAACCAGTGCAGAGGATCTGTTTTCCACTCTATCTTGGTAGCCTGAGATAAACCAGTGACATCATCTGGTATTCACTCTATTTTCATAGCCTGAGAGGAACCAGTGCACAGGATCTGTTATTCAAACTATCTGGATAGCCAGAGAGAAACCAGTGCCTGGATAGCCTGAGAGAAGCCAATGCACATAATCTGTTATTCACTGTACCTGGAGTGCATGAGAGAAACCAGTGCACATGATCTGGTATTCACACTATCTTTATAGCCTGAGAAAACCAGTGCGCAGGATCTGTTATTCAATCTATCTGGATAGCCTGAAAAATGCCAGTGCACAGGATCTGTTCTTCACTCTATCTTGATAGCCTGAGAGAAACCAGTGACATCATCTGTTAGTCACTCTACCTTCATAGCCTGAGAGGAACCAGTGCACAGGATCTGGTATTCACACTATCTTTATAGCCTGAGAGAAACCAGTGGGTGGATAGCATGAGAGAAACCAGTGCACTGGATCTTTTTTTCACTCTATGTGGGTAGCCTGAGAGAAACCAGTGCCTGGATAGACTGAGAGAAACCATGCACAGCATCCGTTTTTCCTTCTACCTGGATACCCTGAAAGAAACCAAATGCACAGGATCTGTTATCCACACTACCTGGATAGCCTGAGAGAAACCAGTGCCTGGATAGCCTGAGAGAAACCAGTGGTCAGGATCCATTATTCACTCTATTTGGATAGCCTGAGAACCAGTGCCTGTATAGCATGAGAGAAACCAGTGCAGAGGATCTGTTTTCCACTCTATCTTGATAGCCTGAGATAAACCAGTGACATCATCTGGTATTCACTCTATTTTCATAGCCTGAGAGGAACCAGTGCACAGGATTTGTTATTCAAACTATCTGGATAGCCAGAGAGAAACCAGTGCCTGGATAGCCTGAGAGAAGCCAATGCACATAATCTGTTATTCACTGTACCTGGAGTGCATGAGAGAAACCAGTGCACATGATCTGGTATTCACACTATCTTTATAGCCTGAGAAAACCAGTGTGCAGGATCTGTTATTCAATCTATCTGGATAGCCTGAAAAATGCCAGTGCACAGGATCTGTTCTTCACTCTATCTTGATAGCCTGAGAGAAACCAGTGACATCATCTATTATTCACTCTATCTTCATAGCCTGAGAGGAACCAGTGCACACGATCTGGTAATCACACTATCTTTATAGCCTGAGAGAAACCAGTGGGTGGATAGCATGAGAGAAACCAGTGGCCATGATCCATTGTTCACTCTATCTGGATAGCATGAGAGAAACCAGTGCACTGGATCTTTTTTTCACTCTATGTGGGTAGCCTGAGAGAAACCAGTGCCTGGATAGACTGAGAGAAACCATGCACAGGATCCGTTTTTCCTTCTACCTGGATACCCTGAAAGAAACCAAGTGCACAGGATCTGTTATCCACACTACCTGCATAGCCTGAGAGAAACCAGTGCCTGGATAGCCTGAGAGAAACCAGTGGTCAGGATCCATTATTCACTCTATTTGGATAGCCTGAGAGAAACCAGTGCACAGAATCTGTTTTTCACTCTGTCTGGATAGCCTGAGAAATATTAGTGCACAGGATCTGTTATTCACAATATCTGGATAGCCAGAGAGAAACCATTGCATGGATAGCCTGAGAGAAACCAGTGGCTAGGATTCATTATTCATTGTCTCTGAATAGCCTGATAGAAACCAGGGCACAGGATCTGTTATTCACTCTACCCAGATAGCCTGAGAGAAACAAGTGCTCAGGATCTGTTATTCACACTGTCTTTATAACCTGAGAGAAACCAGTCCCTGGATAGTATTATAGAAACCAGTGGCCAAGATCCATTATTCACTCTATCTGGATAGCCCGAGAGAAACTATTGGACAGGATCTGTTTTACACTCTATCTGGAAAGCCTGAGAGAAAACAGTGGCTGGATAGCCTTTACGAAACCAGTACACAGGATCTGTTTTTCACTCTATCTGGATAGCTTGAGAGAAACCATTGACAGCATCCGTTATTCACTCTATCTTGATAGCCTGAGAGAAACCGGTGCAGAGGACCTGGTATTCACTCTATCTGGATACCCTGAGCGAAACCAGTGCTCAGGATCTGGTACTGACTCTATCTGGATGGCCTAAGAGAAACTGGTGCCCAAAATCTGGTATTCACCCTATATGGATAGCCTGAGCGAAACCATTGCTCAGGATCTGGTATTGACTCTATCTGGATAGCCTAAGAGAAACCGGTGCACAGGATCTGTTATTCACTCTATTTGGATAGCCTGAGAAATGCCAGTGCACAGGATCTGTTCTTCACTCTATCTTCATAGCCTGAAAGAAACCAGTGCCTGGATAGCAAGAGAGAATCCAGTGGCCAGGATCCATCATTCACTCTATCTGGATAGCATGAGAGAAACCAGTGCACATTATCTTTTTTTCACTCTATCTGGATAGCCTGAGAGAAACCAGTGTCTGGATATAGCCTGAGAGAAACCAGTGCACAGGATCTGTTTTTTCACTCTATCTGGATAGCCTGAAAGAAACCAGTGCACATGATCTGTTATCCACACTATCTGGATAGCCTGAGAGTAACCAGTGCCTGGATAGCCTGAGAGAAACCAGTGGTCAAGATCCATTATTCCCTGTAAATGCATAGCCTGAAAGAAACATGCGCACATGATCTGTTATCCACACCATCTGGATAGCCTGAGAATAACCGGTGCCTGGATAGCCTGAGAGAAACCAGTGGTCATGATCCATTATTCACCCTATCTGGATAGCCTGAGAGAAACCACTGCACAGGATCTATTATTCAGTCTACCTGGATAGCCTGAGAGAACCAGTGCCTGTATAGCATGAGAGAAACCAGTGCAGAGGATCTGTTTTCCACTCTATCTTGGTAGCCTGAGATAAACCAGTGACATCATCTGGTATTCACTCTATTTTCATAGCCTGAGAGGAACCAGTGCACAGGATCTGTTATTCAAACTATCTGGATAGCCAGAGAGAAACCAGTGCCTGGATAGCCTGAGAGAAGCCAATGCACATAATCTGTTATTCACTGTACCTGGAGTGCATGAGAGAAACCAGTGCACATGATCTGGTATTCACACTATCTTTATAGCCTGAGAAAACCAGTGCGCAGGATCTGTTATTCAATCTATCTGGATAGCCTGAAAAATGCCAGTGCACAGGATCTGTTCTTCACTCTATCTTGATAGCCTGAGAGAAACCAGTGACATCATCTGTTAGTCACTCTACCTTCATAGCCTGAGAGGAACCAGTGCACAGGATCTGGTATTCACACTATCTTTATAGCCTGAGAGAAACCAGTGGGTGGATAGCATGAGAGAAACCAGTGCACTGGATCTTTTTTTCACTCTATGTGGGTAGCCTGAGAGAAACCAGTGCCTGGATAGACTGAGAGAAACCATGCACAGCATCCGTTTTTCCTTCTACCTGGATACCCTGAAAGAAACCAAATGCACAGGATCTGTTATCCACACTACCTGGATAGCCTGAGAGAAACCAGTGCCTGGATAGCCTGAGAGAAACCAGTGGTTCAGGATCCATTATTCACTCTATTTGGATAGCCTGAGAGAAACCAGTGCACAGAATCTGTTTTTCCACTCTGTCTGGATAGCCTAAGAAATATTAGTGCACAGGATCTGTTATTCACAATACTCTGGATAGCCAGAGAGAAAACCATTGCATTGATAGCCTGAGAGAAACCAGTGGCTAGGATTCATTATTCATTGTCTCTGAATAGCCTGATAGAAACCAGGGCACAGGATCTGTTATTCACTCTACCCAGATAGCCTGAGAGAAACAAGTGCTCAGGATCTGTTATTCACACTGTCTTTATAACCTGAGAGGAAACCAGTCCCTGGATAGTATTATAGAAACCAGTGGCCAAGATCCATTATTCACTCTATCTGGATAGCCCGAGAGAAACTATTGGACAGGATCTGTTTTACACTCTATCTGGAAAGCCTGAGAGAAAACAGTGGCTGGATAGCCTTTAACGGAAACCAGTACACAGGATCTTGTTTTTCACTCTATCTGGATAGCTTGAGAGAAACCATTGACAGCATCCGTTATTCACTCTATCTTGATAGCCTGAGAGAAACCGGTGCAGAGGACCTGGTATTCACTCTATCTGGATACCCTGAGCGAAACCAGTGCTCAGGATCTGGTACTGACTCTATCTGGATGGCCTAAGAGAAAACTGGTGCCCAAAATCTGGTATTCACCCTATATGGATAGCCTGAGCGAAACCACTGCTCAGGATCTGGTATTGACTCTATCTGGATAGCCTAAGAGAAACCGGTGCACAGGATCTGTTATTCACTCTATTTGGATAGCCTGAGAAATGCCAGGTGCACAGGGTCTGTTCTTCACTCTAGCTTCATAGCCTGAAAGAAACCAGTGCCTGGATAAGCAAGAGAGAATCCAGTGGCCAGAATCCCATCATTCACTCTATCTGGATAGCATGAGAGAAACCAGTGCACATGATCTTTTTTTCACTCTATCTGGATAGCCTGAGAGAAACCAGTGTCTGGATATAGCCTGAGAGAAACCAGTGCACAGGATCTGTTTTTCACTCTATCTGGATAGCCTGAAAGAACCAGTGCACATGATCTGTTATCCACACTATCTGGATAGCCTGAGAGTAACCAGTGCCTGGATAGCCTGAGAGAAACCAGTGGTCAAGATCCATTATTCCCTGTAAATGCATAGCCTGAAAGAAACATGAGCACATGATCTGTTTATCCACACCATCTGGATAGCCTGAGAATTAACCGGTGCCTGGATAGCCTGAGAGAAACCAGTGGTCATGATCCATTATTCACCCTATCTGGATAGCCTGAGAGAAACCACTGCACAGGATCTATATTCAGTCTACCTGGATAGCCTGAGAGAACCAGTGCCTGTATAACATGAGAGAAACCAGTGCAGAGGATCTGTTTTCCACTCTATCTTGGTAGCCTGAGATAAACCAGTGACATCATCTGGTATTCACTCTATTTTCATAGCCTGAGAGGAACCAGTGCACAGGATTCTGTTATTCAAACTATCTGGATAGCCAGAGAGAAACCAGTGCCTGGATAGCCTGAGAGAAGCCCAATGCACATAATCTGTTATTCACTGTACCTGGAGTGCATGAGAGAAACCAGTGCACATGATCTGGTATTCACACTATCTTTATAGCCTGAGAAAACCAGTGCGCAGGATCTGTTATTCAATCTATCTGGATAGCCTGAAAAATGCCAGTGCACAGGATCTGTTCTTCACTCTATCTTGATAGCCTGAGAGAAACCAGTGACATCATCTGTTAGTCACTCTACCTTCATAGCCCTGAGAGGAACCAGTGCACAGGAATCTGGTATTCACACTATCTTTATAGCCTGAGAGAAACCAGTGGGTGGATAGCATGAGAGAAACCAGTGCACTGGATCTTTTTTTAACTCTATGTGGGGTAGCCTGAGAGAAACCAGTGCCTGGATAGACTGAGAGAAACCATGCACAGCATCCGTTTTTCCTTCTACCTGGATACCCTGAAAGAAACCAAATGCACAGGATCTGTTATCCACACTACCTGGATAGCCTGTGAGAAACCAGTGCCTGGATAGCCTGAGAGAAACCAGTGGTCAGGATCTGTTTTTCACTCTGTCCCTGGATAGCCTATAGAAATATTAGTGCACAGGATCTGTTATTCACAATATCTGGATAGCCAGAGAGAAACCATTGCATTGATAGCCTGAGAGAAACCAGTGGCTAGGATTCATTATTCATTGTCTCTGAATAGCCTGATAGAACCAGGGCACAGGATCTGTTATTCACTCTACCCAGATAGCCTGAGAGAAAACAAGTGCTCAGGATCTGTTATTCACACTGTCTTATAACCTGAGAGAAACCAGTCCCCGGATAGTATTATAGAAACCAGTGGCCAAGATCCATTATTCACTCTATCTGGATAGCCCGAGAGAAACTATTGGACAGGATCAGTTTTACACTCTATCTGGAAAGCCTGAGAGAAAACAGTGGCTGGATAGCCTTTACGGAAACCAGTACACAGGATCTGTTTTTCACTCTATCTGGATAGCTTGAGAGAAACCATTGACAGCATCCGTTATTCACTCTATCTTGATAGCCTGAGAGAAACCGGTGCAGAGGACCTGGTATTCACTCTATCTGGATACCCTGAGCGAAACCAGTGCTCAGGATCTGTTATTCACTCTACCCAGATAGCCTGAGAGAAACAAGTGCTCAGGATCTGTTATTCACACTGTCTTTATAACCTGAGAGAAACCAGTCCCTGGATAGTATTATAGAAACCAGTGGCCAAGATCCATTATTCACTCTATCTGGATAGCCCGAGAGAAACTATTGGACAGGATCTGTTTTACACTCTATCTGGAAAGCCTGAGAGAAAACAGTGGCTGGATAGCCTTTTACGAAACCAGTACACAGGATCTGTTTTTCACTCTATCTGGATAGCTTGAGAGAAACCATTGACAGCATCCGTTATTCACTCTATCTTGATAGCCTGAGAGAAACCGGTGCAGAGGGACCTGGTATTCACTCTATCTGGATACCCTGAGGGAAACCAGTGCACAGAATCTGTTTTTCACTCTGTCTGGATAGCCTAAGAAATATTAGTGCACAGGATCTGTTATTCACATATCTGGATAGCCAGAGAGAAACCATTGCATTGATAGCCTGAGAGAAACCAGTGGCTAGGATTCATTATTCATTGTCTCTGAATAGCCTGATAGAAACCAGGGCACAGGATCAGTTATTCACTCTACCCAGATAGCCTGAGAGAAACAAGTGCTCAGGATCTGTTATTCACACTGTCTTTATAACCTGAGAGAAACCAGTCCCTGGATAGTATTATAGAAACCAGTGGCCAAGATCCATTATTCCACTCTATCTGGATAGCCCGAGAGGAAAACTATTGGACAGGATCTGTTTTACACTCTATCTGGAAAGCCTGAGAGAAAACAGTGGCTGGATAGCCTTTACGAAACCAGTTACACAGGATCTGTTTTTCACTCTATCTGGATAGCTTGAGAGAAACCATTGACAGCATCCGTTATTCACTCTATCTTGATAGCCTGAGGAGAAACCGGTGCAGAGGACCTGGTATTCACTCCTATCTGGATACCCTGAGCGAAACCAGTGCTCAGGATCTGGTACTGACTCTATCTGGATGGCCTAAGAGAAAACTGGTGCCCAAAATCTGGTATTCACCCTATATGGATAGCCTGAG